>NC_050476.1:7476500-7820666 GCF_013373865.1 Monomorium pharaonis
TTTGTGTGCAAAACGTGAGTATATAATTAAAATAATATAAATATTTATATTAATAATTATAATATAATTTTATATTATTAAGGTGATTCGTGGTCTGTACAGAAGACAGTAAAATTCAACCAAAGGATATAAAGGATTTTAAAATTATTGAAATGTAAGTAATAAAATTATATTGTATTTTTAAATATGCAAGATATTTTATTTTCAGTACCTAGGTACAGGTACAAGTATTCTAAAAAAAATGTACCAAGGTACAGGTATTATTTTCAGATTTTCAAAGTAAGGGAGGATTCTAAGATGCCTGTGAGCATCAACATTTGGCTCATAATCTGTTTCACGACTGACAAATTTGTCAGTGTGCAGTTTAGATGAGCTGAGATTATTATATGTATATATACGATAAAAATTATAATTAGTACCAAGATCTAACTGTAGATCATTTCAGCTTTTTTAACTTTATTGATATGTTTAAACATATTGATTTTTTATAAAATATATTACTAGTATTCAATGAGCCACTACTTTGAACCAAGTGCAACCTGTCATTTTATCAATGAGAATTTAAATTGAAATAGCTCGCAATGTCCAATTGTTCACATTCAAAAGAATTATGTTAAAAGTATTTACGATATAGAAATAATTTATATTTTATATGAAATATAATACTTTTATCGAACTTTACGTTTGTTAAATGTATATTTAGTGTTATCCAAAAAAAGTAACTAAAATGTATCTAAATATAGGTACCAATACATAAAAAATTGTATCTAGATATAGATATAAATATAGATATAGGTACAAGAGATAAAAAGTATCTCGATACTGTACCTAGGTACATAAATAAATAATATGTACCTAGTTATAGTACTTAAGTACTTGTACTTAGGTACTACACACCACTGAATATAACCCACACAGCAAATATATTTGTAATATAATCAAATATCTTTTTTGTACTTACAATTTTAAATCAATTTTAAGGTATTTTATTGTTAAATATTTATAAAATTCTACATTATATTACTTGATATCATGTATTGTCCGTAAAACGATATCTCTAGAACATTTTCTCGAATTTTGAGGCATTTTTTAATATAGGAATTAAAGATTAGAATAAATGTAAAAATTAAATATATGTTTGTGACTTTTTTGAATCAGATTCTTAAGATATCTTAAAATATCTAAGTGTTATGTAACAACAGATATTTTGATATATATTTTGTTGTGTGGTTTATTTTGTAAACAGATGTTTTTCTACTTATAATTTTAAACAAATTTTAAGGTATTATTATTAGATACCTTAGATATATGTAAAATTCTGCAGAATGTCATTATTTGTTTAAAACCAATAAGATAATAATTTTACAACATATTTTATAAAAAACATTAGCCTATTGTAAATATAAGAATTTAGAATTATTTAAAATAAATATAAAAATAAAATTTCACATTTAACGTTAAATTAAATTCAGAAACATTTTAAAATATTTTGATAGTAACTATTGTTACGCAACAGATTTTATTAATGATATTATACATTTTTTAACACGTATTATCTTGACGTATGGATATCTTGAAGATATTTTTAATATCTTTTGCTATGTTGAAATGTTATGTTCTCTTTATTTATTATTGTATAACTTATGCTACAAAATGTATAATTTACAGTTTTAAATCCATTTTAAAGTATCTTATCAGGTACTTATAAAATTTTGCAGGACATTTGATTGCAGGAAATTATTTATAATTTATATATTTATTTAAGATAAACTTCCGTTTATTTAAAAATCAAATATTTTAGAGATAGATTTTTTAGAAATATTTTTAAAATATCTTGGTAGTGACTTGTAATTGTGCAACAGATATTCTGACATATAGATATTTTTAAGATATTTCTGTGATGGTATAGTTTGCTGTGTGAAATATAGATATATATTAAGATTTCTGTGATATATTTTGCTGTGTGGAATATAATAGATATTGTCTCAAGAGACACGGTAGTAGCTCGTGCCAAGTGAGCACGCAGCGAGACCGACCGTGTTCTTTACGTGAGTACGCGATTTTTATTTTTATTTTTTTTACATGAGAATATACAAATTTATAAAATTATACTTATACTTAAGAGGATGCTAAACTGCCCATCAAACTTGATTGAGGTCGATAATGCAGAGTCATTATTTATCCTTGTTCATGAAAAAATTTGCTTTAAAATACAAGTTATATAGCTTATACTTACAAATAAATGGTGTTTCGCAGTTTGGAATAGAAGGTATTTATGTGATCAAAAATTTTATTCATTTAAGCGCTTTTATTATATAAATATCTTTTTTTTACGGCTTGTAATCGTACGTTTGACGATTATAGCCTTATTCCTCAATCTATTCCGAACCCGGGAACACCATTTATTTGTACGTATAAGCTACATAACTTGTACTTTAAAGCAAATATTTTTATAAACAAATAAACTTTAAAAAATTTTTTGCATTTTTGGTCTTTATCTAATCGTCCCTGGGCTTATTTGTGTACGTACTTTAAAAGTGTAAAAGGATTATCAATTCTGTAAATTCAATTCGAAACTAAATGGTTGAACAGTATGTTGGTAAAACATACGACTTTAGCATCTTCTTAAACAGCATACATTTTAAAAATGTATTAATTCTAAATGGTAAACTTATTTTATTCTTAAACGTTATATTGGGTTATATGTTGTTAATGTATTATTTTTTCCCAAGCATTCTGTGTTATGATTAAATTAACTTAAGTGTTATATAGGGTGTTAATAAACCTTTGCATAATATTTATATCATTGTGTTGCCCACGAAAATCAAAGATGAAAAGCTCTGTAAAATTTTTCGGTTCCATGCGTACAGTTCTTATAATTATTGTCAGAAAATAGTGAAATATTGCCAATGTACGCACGGCTATAACGGAAACACGAGCGCGGTGAGAAACAAAACGATGGTCGTTGTGCGTGAGGAGTGATATCCGCGCTGTTGTTCGCCGCGAAGCGAGATCGCAAACAAAATTCATTGCTATTCGCAACGTTGTTCGTATAACAACTAAGGATGGTCGACTATAACTCATAATTAAAATTTTTCACATAAATTTTTAAACTGTACTGCATAAATTGCAAAGCTAAAAAAATTTAAAGTTGATTGAAAACATTAAGAAAATTATTTCATAGTATTATACTTGAATTTTGAATCAATGAAAGCGAATAATTTGTTAGAAATCCGCTACAGCTTATGCTCTTTTGTAATTTTGCAAGCTTATCAAAATTGTATGTAAAATTAATATATTTTGTTATTATCCTTATAGCAGGTTACTTTACAGCTTTCAGAAGATGTGTCATAGTATTTTCAATGATAAACTACAGTTTTACATTAATAAAACCGAATAATTCATTAAAAGTCTGCCGTTTCTGATTTTTTCTCGTAAATATTATTAATATTATTAGCACTATTCAAAGAAATATTTATTTAAATCCAGCATTTTTTCCTTTCAGTGCATTACTGGCAATTGTATTGTCACAAATCGTAAACGCACATAAAACGTAATATTTATAAAATGTAAGTACACTTTCACAAACACTGGACTTCACAATTTGTGGAGTTTATTCCGTGTAAAATTTCCAAAACGAATAGGAAACAATTAATTGTTCATGAATTATTCGCTTTTATTTATTTAAAATTCAAGTATATCAATGAAATTAATATGACATAGTCTTTGGAAGCTGTTAAATAGTCTTCAAGTATAAAATATGTGGCAAAAAATATTAACCTTACATATTTAATCGATAAAGTTGGAAAATTGCGAGAAAAAATTGGAAGCGGCAGATTTTTAATGAATTATTCGGTGTTTTTAATTTAAAAACCTTTAATTAATATTAACCTTTAATAAATATTTGTTTTAAAATTTAAGAAAATGTTTTTTTAACATTTGGTAAATTATTTTTTTAATATTTACTAAACATATTTACAACAAAAGCAAAAAATTGATTACATTGTTAAATAATTTTATACATTTAACGTAACTCATCAATCTAATAAATTTCTACGACAATTTTGTAAAGGGGAGAAGACTATATACATTTCAGCCAAGCCACAGTACCTGTTAGAACAAAACGCTAATAACGTAAAAATAATCAAAAATAAATATTTAAAAAACATTTATAAAATATTGCTTGCTGATTGGGCTATATTAATGGATAGTTATGAACTAAAATATTTTACTTTATTACTATTCTTTGGCTAGTATTTATTTATTTCAACACAAATGTTATTAAAACAATTTTATAAATTTTTCTTTAATAATATCAAAATATTTTGTCAACTATAATGATCGATATTTAGATAAAGTAAAACATTTACTGTATTACTATTTTCTTTGGCCAGTATTCATAATTTGATTTTGTAATAATTGCCTTAAGTTTATTCTTTAAAACTCTTATATTATTATTTTTACTACAGAGCATTTGAAGATGAACTCAAGACAATCTTAAATATAAGATCAGATTATAAATACAAACCTTTAATATTTTAAGATATTGGCTGCTTTGTGTCTATACAAGGATATGAAGAATTTTTTTATGACGAAAATGACATAATTGACAATAATATTAATTTTAGTTGCTGCATCAATTTTAATTTTGGTACTAACATAATTATTTATGTGATATTAAAATCCTGTCGAATTTTGTATTCAATATTTATAAATTGTCAAATTCAATTATTAAGATGCCGGTGCTGATGTGTCAAAATTGTTTTGAATTTTGTGTTTTGTCAAATTCAATTGTTAAAGTAGTGGTGCTGACGTGCACACAAGAGTAAAGTACGTTAAAAAATTAGTTACATTGATTTTGGTATCAAAATGATTGTTTATGTGCTCTTAAAATAAAATATTTTTATTAAAAATTTTATTTTTAAGTGTATAATTAGACAATCATTTTCATCTTAAACCTGATGTTGCAACTATTTTTTTTAGGTTTACTGTTGTATTTCTGTTAACTGTTAATAAAATATTTAATATTAAAGAGGTTTATTTAAAATCCGCCCAAATTTGCATCAAATCCTGAATTTTGATAGATCTTTATGCCAATAGCAATCCCTGAAATTTCCAGCCCCCCCCCCCAAAATAATTACACAAGAGTGGGAAGGCGGAGAGTCAAAGTCAAAAATTGCATCTCAAATATCTCCGAAATGGTAAGAGCTATTGAGATATGTACTATAGAAACGATTTTAGCCTATTTTTACCCCTTTAACATGTTACAAAATTCTAAATTGCCAAAAATGGCATCTTTCGATTTTGTTTAAAATTTAATGTGATTCTCAACGAAATTCCCTGCAAAACAACGAAAACCGCATGTTGGGGAAATGTTTGGTTCGCGAGTTACAGATTTGAGGGTAAAAATAAGGTAAAAAATTGGGGGACTAAAAATTTCTGGGATTGCTATTGGTATAAAGGTCTATCAAAATTCACAGTTTGGTGCAAATATAGGGGTGGGCAGATTTGGCTGATTTTGAATAAACCCTTTTGTTATAATTGCATTATATAATTTGATTTTGTGTGCAAAATTTTTTCTAAGAACAATGATGTATTATTTTGTAGAATAATTGCAAAATATTGTATCATTGCCGTGGAAGATTGTTACAATGTAGATTTTATCTTGTTCCTTTTTTATTGTTTTGTAGATTTTATTTTTGCGGTTTAGGAGAAAATAGGTAAGTATTTTTTTATTTAAGTTTTTAATAAGATTTAAACAAAGGTACTGTGCGTTTGTAAATATTGGGTGCTGTGCGTCTGCAAGAAACGGGTGCTGTGCGTTTACGAGAAACGGGTGCTGTGCGCTTACAAGAAACGGGTGCTGTGCGTTTACGAGAAACGGGTGCTGTG
This sequence comes from Monomorium pharaonis, assembly GCF_013373865.1. Taxonomy (NCBI): domain Eukaryota; kingdom Metazoa; phylum Arthropoda; class Insecta; order Hymenoptera; family Formicidae; genus Monomorium; species Monomorium pharaonis. The sequence goes on from NC_050476.1 coordinate 7,482,393, forward strand.
CGCTTGTAGAAAACGGGTGCTGTGCGCTTGTAAAAATCGGGTGCTGTGCATTTGCAGAAAACGGGCGCTGTGCGCTTGTAAAAATCGGGTGCTGTGCGCTTGCAGTAAACGGGTGCTGTGCGCTTGTAAAAATCGGGTGCTGTGCGCTTGCAGAAAACGAGTGCTGTGCGCTTGTAAAAACCGGGTGCTGTGCGCTTGCAGTAAACGGGTGCTGTGCGCTTGTAAAAATCGAGTGCTGTGCGCTTGTAGAAAACGGGTGCTGTGCGCTTGTAAAAATCAGGTGCTGTGCACTTGTAAATATTGGGTGCTGTGCCCTTATAAAGGTTGGGTGCTTTGTATCTGCAAAGATCTGGTGCTGTGCGCTTGTATAGATTGAGTGTTGTATTTTAAGTGTAGTTATATAAAAAGAATAAAACAAAAATGTCTGCGAAAATAAGTGAACAAATGTCATTAGAACAAAGAAATATTATTATTAATGGTGACTGGTTAAATTGTGCACATATGGATCATTTTGAACAGCTTTTAAAAAGCTATTCGGATTATAGACCTGTTGAAACGTGGCGAATACAAATTCCTGATACGATACCACCTATGCCACAAAATAAGAAACATATACAAATTTTATTTAGTATATCTGATCCATTGAATTTATATTTACATGATATAAATAAATCATTGAATGGACATTGGGTGTGTTGTTATTATGACACAAAAAATATATTTATTTATGATTCACTTAATAATAAGAAATTGCACAAAAACTATGAACAATTTTTGAGACAATTATTTCCATTTTATTGTTTTGATAAACAACCCGTTAAATTTCCTCCTGTGCAACAACAACCGAATACTAATGATTGCGGGGTTTTTGCAATAGCTTTTGCTATTTCATTGTTATTTAATATTAAACCTGAAGACGTGAAATATGACTACAGTTTAATGCGTTCGCATTTAGTAAAAATTTTTGAATCAAATGTAATCGAGCATTTTCCTCAAGATGTAAAGTATGGTTTTTGTCAGAAAGTGCTTCCATTAGCAGTAATAAGAGCAAGAGCGGCTGACGCAGCTCGTAAATGTGCTAAAAGTCAATTTGACCAAAAAAACATACAACAAAAATTAAATCAATTACAAAAAAATTACGATGATGGATTACATGAAAATTATTCAAAAGAACAAAATGCATCAATTAAGCATTTTTTTCAAGATTCAAAGTATGTTGCTCAGAAAGTTCCATTAGTAGAAAACGTAAAAGAGATTAAAGCGACTTGTACAAAACGCAAACACGAGGAACAATTGTACCTGTTAGAAAAAAGTCATGATTCTAAAATAAAACATGTTAATAAAAAAAAACGAAATGAGCGAGAAATGATCCTGTCGTTAGAACAGAGAAGTATCATTGCAGAAGGCAGATGGTTAAATGATTTGCATATGGATCATTTTAATTATCTTTTAAAGAAATATTCAGATTATGAATTTGTCGAAACATGGCGAATACAATTAATGAATACTATACAACCCATACCGACAAACAAAAAGCATATACAAATATTACCATCTACGTTGTTGGGAACACATTGGATATGCAGTTATTACAATACAAAAAATATATTTATTTACGATTCTCTAAATGGAAAAATGTTGAGTGATTGTCAGAAACAATTTTTACAAAAATTGTTTCCAACTTATGACTTTGTCAAGAATCCTGTCACATTTTTTACTGTACAAGAACAACCGAATGGTAGCGATTGTGGCGTTTTTGCAATAGCCTTTGCTGTTTCGTTATTATTTAACATAAATCCCAACAAAGTAAAATATGATCATAGTTTAATGCGTTCACATTTAATAAAAATGTTTGAATCTAATACAATTGAGCATTTTCCTCAAGATGCAAATTATACTCTTCAGAAAGTGCTTCCTTTAGCAGTAATAAAAGCAAAAAATACTGAAACAGTTTGTATACGTAAAAAATGTCAATATAAAAATGAACAACAAAGTATATTACATACAGCAAAATTAAATGTACAATTAATAGTAGATATAAATGAAGATGATGATAACAATGTTAATAAATCTTTGGAATATCAACATTGCTCAAAAGTAGAAAATATTAATAAAGAGAATTCAGAAAGTTATTGTATTAGTAGAAGGAAACGTCAATATAAACAGAATTTAGAAATTAATTGCGCTGTAAAGCGGCGTCGATATTATCAAAATATTAAAAAAAATATCGCTAAACAAGTTGAACGATATCACAAAAATATAGAAAAAAAACGCGCTAAACAACTTGAACGATATCACAAAAATGGAGAAAAAAATCGCGCTAAACAAGTTGAACGATATCACAAAAACAGAGAAAAAAATCGTGCTAAACAAGTTGAACAATATCATAAAAATAGAGAAAAAAATCGTGCTAATAAGAAATATTGCTATAATCAGAAATTAGAACATAATCGAATTCAGAAGCAATATCGTTATAAAAAGGATTTAGTAAAACAACGTAAACAAAAACAAAAACGTTATTTAATAAATTCTCAGTGTGAACGAGAGAGACAAATGCAATATTCTGATCGCAAATGGTTATATAACAAACGTTATTATAACAAAAAGTTTAAATCTAATGCTATAGAAAAAAATATTGGTCAAAGTATTATTAAAAAATACGAAAAATTTTGGTCAAAAAATTACATACATATGCGTAATCCGGTAACAATAACAGATATTATGAATAAACTGGATATTAAAAATAACATTGAAAGACGATTAGAAGCTGAAAGAATTTTGCGTTGGTCTATGCATATTAGAAATAATTATATTCACAATATGTATAAAATATTAGCTGTATTGAAAAAAAAGGCTGAAATACACTTAACTCTCGTTACTGAGTGTTTAACAATTGATGATAAATTACATGCATTATGTGGTATATCGGGTCATACAGCTTCTTCCGAAAATTATTTTATCGATTCTACATATAGTGAACAATTTACTTCATCGCAACCTTTGATAACAAATGTGAAAGGTCAAATTATAAATGTATTACCTTTGGTAGAAGCACAAGCTAAAAAAGCATGGTTGTGCAATACTTTGTGTAAAATTAATTCACTTGTAATTGATCGTTATAAAAAATTTCTCGAAGCAATAAATACATGTACTTTAAAGAAAATACCAGAACTATTACGCAAGGTTTGTCAGAAATGTACAGTAAACGATTTGACTGACAAATTAGGTCATACACAGGCTTGTTACATTAATCCAAACCTTTGTAAAGCGATGTCTCTTTCTATTCAGTTATTATCACCTCATTTTCCAAAGGTGAGATTTATTAAACGTTTGATTTATCGAATAAAAGCAGACTATCGAAAGTTAATAAATCTAGAAAAGGCTTTAAATTGTGGCGATATCGATACATTAAATGAACTTATAATTTTGGCACAAGATCGAGTAAATATCTACAAACATCATCAAAGTTTAACTGATTTGAGTGATGATGATATTATTTCTAAATATAGCAAAGCATTTAAAGCGTTGACTAAACGTTCCATGGACACACCTCGATATGTTTGTGTTTCATGTGAGAGACTTTGCTATAAGAGAAGTGTATCTGAAATTAGTAAGGTTAAAACACAATTAGATATTCCAATTTGGAGAGATTTAATGGCACATATAAAAAAACTAAATATTGATCTGCAATACATATGTCTTTATTGCCAAAGAAAATTCCGTAACGGATTAATGCCTGCTTATTGTATTTTAAACAATCTATTTATCCAAAATGTTCCCGAAGTAATATCGTCTCTTAATTCATTCGAAAAAATGTTAATACAAAGAGCTAAAGCATTTCAAACTATTGTTAAAATGGGAACTGTGATGAATAAAAAGTTGCCTCATAGGCAGATGGTACAGAAAGTAAAAGGTAGAACATTTCATTTACCTTTACCGTTAGAACAAACAATGAATAAAATATGTTCAAAAACTGATGCAATAAATAAAAACAATATGGAATTGTACATTTTGGTTAGAGGTATTCCGACAAAAGCAAAAATTATTTGGGAAGAAATGGTAAATCTTAAAAAAGTATTCGATGCTTTGGTATGGTTAAAACGTAATAATCACCTTTATAAACACATTATACTGCCAGATACTTGCGATGGATTATGTTCGGAAAAGAATGTAGAATTTTTTGAAGTAAAAGAAACAGAAAATGATACTGATTTTGTATCGGATAATGATGATAATGATGGTATATTATTGAATTCCAAAATTGAAATGCAAGAAACAAAAAATAATGCAGAAGCTATTGTTTTAAATCTTCAAGGTGACGCTATGTTAACTCAGGTTACTGATGACAAGGATAGTTATTACGAACAGTATACCATTTATCCTTTATATGAAAAGAAAACACGTGAAAGTGCTAACGCTTTGTATCAAATGTTAAAAATTGAAGAATTACCTCTGGATAACCGTGAAAAATTTTTAGATCTATTGTGTTTTCCAGATTTATATCCTTTTGGTGTTAATGGACAACATGAAACTAGACAAATTAAACTTTATGAACATGAATATATTAAATGTCGTTTGACTTCTAAACATCCCCAATATAGATTAAATCAACAATATTTGTTTTATTTATTAAATAATGCGAATAATCGTCAATTAAAGCGCGGTATTTATCAGAAATTAAATGTAACCAATTTGCGAGATCGTTATACGGCTTTAGAATATTTACAAGCAGTGCAGAAAGATTTATTGGAGTCTGATTTGAGTACGATATTTTCTACTTTAAGAAATACGGCACAATATTGGCGTAGACCAAGATATGATTTAGAATGCATGATACAACATTACGGACCCGCGACATGGTTTTTAACATTGAGTCCTGGTGAATGGATGTGGGATGATTTAGGTCAATACATTCGTGAAGTAAATGGTTGGTGTAACGATTCATCTTCCACCAGTGCTCTTGTTGCTAGGGATCCCGTATCAGCGTCGAGATTTCTCGATAATAAGTTTAAAGCAATGATTGATTTCATTTGTTCTGAAGATCATCCGATTGGAGAAGTTACACATTACTTCTGGCGACGAGAATATCAAGGTAGAGGGATACAACATTTTCATATGTTAATTTGGATTAAAGATGCACCAATTATTGGTGTATCTTCTGAAAAAGAAATTTCTGAATTTATTTTACAACATGTAACTTGTAAAATTCCAGATAAAAATATTTCTCCATTATTATATGAGCGGGTTAATTCATACCAACAACACAAACATAACAATTATTGTCTTCGTTCTAAGAAAAGGGGACGTAAAGTTGGTCGTATATGTCGTTTTGGATTTCCTCGCTCTGTTACGGATACATTATGTTTAAGAGATGTTGTAAGTTCGATAGCAGGTAGAAAACAGTTAAAGTCTAGAAGTAGGCTTTATGATCTTCCTCGAACGGAGAGGGAGGGTTATATAAATGACTATAATCCCCCTACTCTTACTGCATGGAATGGAAATATGGATATACAATATATTGGAGAAGATTCAAGGTTTATTAATATGTACATAAGTAAGTATGTAAGTAAAGCAGGACAATGTGAATTATCTGAAGATATTCTTGATTGTAAAAATCAGACAAACAAATCAATAGCGAGTTGTCTTTGGAATATTGGATTACGATTTTTAAATAATAGAGAATGTGGTGCTCTTGAAGCTGCTGATACATTGCTAGGTATTTCTTTATATGGAACTGATCGAGATACGACGTTTAAATGGTTGGATACGAATCAGATACGATATAGAAGAGTGAAAAACGTTAAGGAAGTTGAAGCACTCGATGGAGATTCTACAGATATATTTTGTGCGTCTGTAATAGATGACCATTATCCACATAGACCGAAAAAATTGGAATCGATGTGTTTATATGAATTTATGCAATGGTATGATATTACGAAAATTAAACCACAAAGTAAAAAAATTAAATATTACAAGCTGGATAATGGTTATTACCTTAAACGGCGACAACGTGGACATCTCATTAAACATTATAAATATGATGTTAAGACGCGGCCGGAAAATTATTTCTTTTCATTACTTCTTATGTTTCAACCATGGCGAAAAATGGAAAATCTTAAAAATGATTGTGATACTTATGCAGAATCATTTCATAAAGTAAAATTACATCTCGTCGAAGCATTGCAGTATCATGAAAAATTGGAAGAATTGAAAAAAGCAATTGAAACTGTAAACGAATTGGTTCAACAACAGATTGACGAAAAACAGCATCTGTCTCAAGATGATCCTGATAATCCAATAGGTGTTCAAAATATTCAAGCTGGTGAAGCAATGCAAGATTTTAAAGATCTCGATGGTCACGAAGAAGAAATCGATATATCTGAAATGATTTCAAAATTGAATGCAGATCAAAAAAGAGTATTTGATAGAGTCATTAATACCGTGTCAGATAAGAAATCGTTATTACGACTATACGTTAGTGGAGAAGGAGGCACTGGTAAAAGTTTCTTGATTAAAACTATTAAATGCTGGATAAAACAAAATCTTAATAAGGATACTGCAATAGCAGCGCCTACTGGTATAGCAGCGTTTAATATAAATGGTTTGACGGTACATAGATTACTTCAATTACCCGTTGAACATGGTTCTACTCCTAAGTATAAACAATTAGCTGATCACGTATTAAAAGTTTTACGAGCAGACCTTAAAAATGTTATTCTTTTTATAATTGATGAGGTATCAATGATATCTAATTTGATTTTATTGTACATACATTTTCGATTATCTGAAATATTTGATACTATTGATTGTGATGATGGTTGGTTTGGTCGAGTGCATATTCTTCTATTTGGAGATTTGCTTCAATTACCTCCTGTACATGAAGATCCTGCCTTTGTAGATTTATCAAATATAAAAGTTAAGAAATTTCTTGGTTCCTTAAATGCTGTTAATTTATGGACTACTTTGTTTAATTACGATGAATTAACAATCAATATGCGCCAACAAGGAGATGGATCTTATCGTGAATTACTTTCGAGAATTCGTATTGGTTTACTGACAAAATCTGATTGTGACATTCTTGAAAAAAGAAAAATCTCTTTTATAGGTAAATCTTTCGAAGCAAGATTAGGTGAATTATGTAATTTTATTGATAATTTGCCTTCTGATACCGTTTGTTTACTGCCTACTTGTCATATGTGTGATGTTCTTAACAATGCAATGTTAAGTCGTATTGCTTCAAAGGAAATATTATTAATTGCTGAAGATGAGATTGAATGTATTCCATATATTAAAAAAAGAATAACAAAGGTATTGGCGGATAATGATGATGATAATAGTAGGACAGCTGGGCTTTTCAAACGAATTACAATTAAAATTGGAGCAAAAATTATGATAAGACGTAACATCGATGCCAGTTTAGGTCTTATAAATGGTACAATTGCTACAGTTATTTCAGTTGTGCAAGATCCGTCTACGGATTATGTAGAAAAAATCAAACTTCTTTTACCATCTAATTTAGAATATTTTATTGAAAGAGTAAGTGTCAAATTTCAAGTTATGGAAAATGCATTTGTTATTAGGAAACAATTTCCAATATCTTTGAGTTATGGTATTACCATTCATAAGGCCCAAGGATTAAGTTTGCAAAATGTTGTTACGGATATAGGTAATTCTGTGTTTAGTTGTGGTCAGATTTATGTTGCATTATCCCGAGTGACATCTCTGGATGGATTGCATTTAATTAATTTTGATCCTTCGTGTGTAATAGCTAGTGAAGAGGCAATTATCGAATATAATCGGTTGAAACAAATACATAAACCGGAAGAACAAGTTATTACTATTTCAAAAGAACGATATCATAAAGTTCACGATATGCCATGGACATTAAGGAAGACAATTACTTCCGTTCAACAGTCAGATCAAAAAGTTCGACGTAGTACTGCTTGGATTCTACGTGGTTTTCAAAATACTGACAAAGTTTCATGTTATGCAAATGCTGTATTGCAATGTTTATTTCATTTAAATATTATTAGAAAACAATTATTTAATTCTGATAAATTAAATGTTTTAAGTATTTTAGCTCACCGATATGAAAATGGAATAAATAATTTGAATACCTATGCAATACGAGAATACTTAGGAGAGTATTTTTCAAATTGTATTAAACGAGATGTATTCGATTTTCTTACAGCTCTTTGTACAAAATACGATTTTATAAAAGATTTGGTAGAGCATCAAGTTATTCTTACTACTCGATGTAAGTTATGTAGTAATACAAAAGTTACTACGGACAATAATGTTATTCTTTCAATTCCTATTAACAATTTAAAGAAAAAAAGTTTTAATCTTAATGATTTATTAAATATATCATTTTCACATTGGTTTGAATTACACGATAAATCATGTGAACGTTGTGAAGGAAATGAGTTATTAGTTAAGAAAGAAATAAAATTGACAAAACAGATAGTTATTATATGTTTAAGTCTATTTTTATTACAAAATAGTAATTTAGTAAAAGTACCACAAAAATTTAATTTATGCGCTATCCCGACAAGTAAAATATTAATAGCTGGACAAGTATATAAAGTTATGAACGCTATATTTCATCATGGTTCATGTATTGAAAATGGTCATTTTATAAGTATGTGTAGAGAAGGATCGTATAGCGATTGGATTGAAGCAGATGATGTGCAAGTTACAAAAAAGCAATGGCCTAGAGGTGCTAAAGATATTTATATATTATTCTTAGAAAAAGTTGATAATAAATAATATATATTCAGCAAAGTATATATTCTTAATTTAATATAAATATTAATAATATTCAGCTTCTTTATAAATATGTTCAGCAATGTAATCATTTAAATTTCTTAATTCATTGATTGATTTTTGTCTTATGTGTAAATGTTTAAAGTTATATTTGTGGATTCAGCAAAGTATATATTCCTAATTTAATATAAATGTAATTTTTATAAATATTTAAAAAATTGAGAAATTTTGAATTGAGTTGTTTAATTCATTGATTATTTATTTGTATTATGTGTAAATGTTCTTTTTACACAATAAAGTTGTATTTGTGCATAATGCAATTTATTAATCAATGTTAAAATATTACTTTAATTAATCTATGTTACATCATAAGTTATTTTATCTGGGATTTATTTGATACAAAATAAATGTGATATGTATGTATTTAAGTTGAATCAAAAGTGATTCTTTGCTTTTGGAAAAAAGCTCATATATATATATCTATATTACCTAGGTTGAATTGGTTTAAATTTCATAAAAAGTATTATCTTGAATTTATTTCATACATAAATAAATGTGATTTTTTCCATCTAAAGGTATATATTATTTAAGTTGAATTTAATCAAAAGTTTTATCTTGGATTTGTGATTTTTTCCTTAAAATAAAAAATCACTTAGTCTATGTTTCAACTTAGGCCTGGTTCCAAAACATGCTTTAAAGGAAAATTTTATTTAAAAATTTATAGTGTTATATTCGTTATATAAACTTCAACTTCTTAGTAAAATTTTTTTCAAAGAGAAAGTTTTAGAGTGTAACCTTAAGTGATCTATAAACCTAAGTAGTTAAAAAAAAATATAAAATGCGTGATAATCAAACAAAATTACCTTTTTAAAAAGGTACAAAAAGCGCTAAGTGTGTAGTTTTCCTTTAATAAAAAATTTACAAAATTCAAGATAAAACTTTTGATCAAATTCAACCTAAGTGATATATGGAATAGAAAAAAATAATTTACTTATGTATCGAATAAGATATTTTTCATTAATTCAATCTAAGTGATACATACATCAAATTCAATCTAAGTGGTCTATAAACACTACAAAATGCGTGATATCTCAACAAAAATTACCTTTTTAAAAAAGGTAAAAAAGGCGCCAAGTGTTTGGTTTTTCCTTTAAGCAAAAAAATTATTGGATGCAACCTAAGTAATATAAGGAAAAAATCACAAATTTAAGATAAAACTTTTAATCAAATTCAACCTAAGTGGTATATACTTTTGGATGATTCAATATAAGTATTATATACTAAGTGTGTCAAATTCAACCTAAGTAATATATAGTAAGTGTGTTAAATTTAACTTAAGTAATATATAAAAAATTTACAAAATTCAAGATAAAACTTTTGATCAAATTCAACTTAAGTAATATATGCAATAGAAAAAAATAATTTGCTTATGTATCAAATAAGATATTTTACATTAAATTCAATCTAAGTAATACATACATCAAATTCAATCTAAGTGGTCTATAAACACTATAAAATGTGTGATATCCCAACAAAATTACCTTTTTAAAAAAGGTAAAAAAAGGCGCCAAGTGTTTGGTTTTTCCTTTAAGCAAAAAAATTATTGGATGGTTCAACTTAAGTAATATAAAAAAAAATTACAAATTCAAGATAAAACTTAATCAAATTCAACCTATTCCTGAAATTAAAGTTTATACTCACACACACACAAAATAACTTCTCTACAAAAATAGTAATATCTGAATTTTATTCAACTTAAGTGATATTTTCTTTTAAGGAAAAAATTACAAATTCAAAATAGAACTTTTAATCAAATTCAACCTAAGTGGTATATACTTTTGGATGGTTCAACCTAAATATTATACTCACACATAAATTAACTTCTCTACAATAATAATGATATCTAAATATTTTGCGCCAATTATAAGAACAAATATTTTTATAAAAACTAAAACATTATTACTATTCTTTAGCCAGTTTTTATAATACAAAATTTTTTAGATTTGACACTATAAAATTAAAGTATTACGTTTTTTTTTTCTACAAAAGTAATGATATATATAGAAAATGCGCCAACTATAAAGTAGATGTTTATACAAGCTAGAACACCTACTTTATTATGCTTTGGCTGACATTATAGTTTAATTTTTTATTAAGCCCGTATCAGACTAGAGATTGATATTGAGATTGAAATGAAATATAACCAATTAGTTAGTCAAATTCTAATTCAATCTCAATCTCAATCTCTAGTCTGATATAGCTTTGATTGTCTTAAGTTTGTCTTTAGATACAATTTCGTTAATTACGAAGTATTTTAACGATAAACTTAAGAAGATTCTTAAATATAAGATTAAACTATAAATATTAGCCTTTTGTATTAAATATTGGCTGCTGTGCGCCGATACGAGGCTGCTGTGCGCCTGCAAAAAACAATTGTCAGGAAGTATATTGGCAAAGAGTAAAGAAAATAATATTGAGCTGGTAAATAAGTTTTAATACAAACAAATTATAAATATTACAAATAAATATTTTAATACAAATAAATATTTTACTACAAAAACTTGGCGCTGCTAAACCGAATAATTTGCCAGCTCTTCCTTTTTCTCTTGTATGTGCATCTGAATGTGTGTGTGTGTGTGCGTGTGTGTGTGTGTGGTGTGTGTGTGTGTGTGTGTGTGTGTGTGTGTGTGTGTTTAGTATATAACTTAGTTTATAGAGAAGCGATTTACTTAAGTTTAGTATAATATAACTTATTAGTTTATAAGGAAGCGATTTACTTTTAAGAAAGTAGTATCTGTCTCTTATGCGTGCATACGTTCGAATACCTGTCTCTCTCTTTTTCTTTCTCTCTCTCTCATGCATGCGTGTATGTTATATGTATTGTTTTAATATGTAAGTGAGATTGTAAAAAAATGATTTTGTATTAAAGCAAATTATTCGGTTTAGCAGCGCCAAGTTTTTGTAGTAAAATATTTATTTGTATTAAAATATTTATTTGTAATATTTATAATTTGTTTGTATTAAAACTTATTTACCAGCTCAATATTATTTTCTTTACTCTTTGCCAATATACTTCCTGACAATTGTTTTTTGCAGGCGCACAGCAGCCTCGTATCGGCGCACAGCAGCCAATATTTAATACAAAAGGCTAATATTTATAGTTTAATCTTATATTTAAGAATCTTCTTAAGTTTATCGTTAAAATACTTCGTAATTAACGAAATTGTATCTAAAGACAAACTTAAGACAATCAAAGCTATATCAGACTAGAGATTGAGATTGAGATTGAATTAGAATTTGACTAACTAATTGGTTATATTTCATTTCAATCTCAATATCAATCTCTAGTCTGATACGGGCTTAATAAAAAATTAAACTATAATGTCAGCCAAAGCATAATAAAGTAGGTGTTCTAGCTTGTATAAACATCTACTTTATAGTTGGCGCATTTTCTATATATATCATTACTTTTGTAGAAAAAAAAAACGTAATACTTTAATTTTATAGTGTCAAATCTAAAAAATTTTGTATTATAAAAACTGGCTAAAGAATAGTAATAATGTTTTAGTTTTTATAAAAATATTTGTTCTTATAATTGGCGCAAAATATTTAGATATCATTATTATTGTAGAGAAGTTAATTTATGTGTGAGTATAATATTTAGGTTGAACCATCCAAAAGTATATACCACTTAGGTTGAATTTGATTAAAAGTTCTATTTTGAATTTGTAATTTTTTCCTTAAAAGAAAATATCACTTAAGTTGAATAAAATTCAGATATTACTATTTTTGTAGAGAAGTTATTTTGTGTGTGTGTGAGTATAAACTTTAATTTCAGGAATAGGTTGAATTTGATTAAGTTTTATCTTGAATTTGTAATTTTTTTTTATATTACTTAAGTTGAACCATCCAATAATTTTTTTGCTTAAAGGAAAAACCAAACACTTGGCGCCTTTTTTTACCTTTTTTAAAAAGGTAATTTTGTTGGGTATATGTGTACGTTAAAATACCCAGTACATAAAATTTTAAATTTTATTTTAAATCTAATGTAAATTAAACATTTATATTACATATATTAAATAATCTAAAGTGTTTTAAAAATAGATCGATTTCCTTAATATTCGAATGATACGAGATTAAAAACCTATTATATCGTATTCATATGTTCTTTAAGAATTCAAACAGGAAATAAAATTCAGATTGTGATTTTATAATGTAAATGCGAGATGAAAAAATCTTAATTAAATTTTATCTGGGCTCCCGCATGATTACAATGACGACGAAATCAATGTCAAACTGATCTGTTTATTAAACCGTGTCACATTTCCAAAACTTTCATTCGATCTCTTTAATTGATCTTTGAAATTGTAAATCTAAGTAAATTTAAACGATGGGAATTTCCATCGAATTTTTGAAGGCCGAAGTCATAAAGAGCGAGCTTTGGCGCGAGCGAAATTTTCATTTGGCCATCGGACTGCGGTCGTTACATACGTTACGTACATACGTATGTACATATATATGTGGTGCACGCATCCGCGCGCACGTGTGCCCCTGAGACGCGGAGTGTGCGTATCGTGTGGACGGGTTGGGTACGGAGAAGAGAAGTGTATACCTCCACTGCCATTCGAGAGTATTATTGCGGTGCTGGCCGGTCGGCGACGAGCGAACGGTAGATATATCAGCGAGTTGGCGTTTATGTGGCGACCAACTGTCGAGTTAATATTCACGCGATTCGGAGCTGACCCTCTTCTCTCCCCTCGTTCACCTCCACCGTGCACTTCTGTATCCTCGTTCCGAGCACGCGTCGACGACGTCGCGAAATTCTCGATTTCAACCCCCGACCTCTCTCTCTCTCTCTCTCTCTCTCTCTTTTCTCTTACCCCTGAAGCGGGTTGCCTCGCCGTAACAACTCCCGGCGCGTATCCTCTCACGCGAAATTTAGTACGTTATGTTGGTGAAAATTCTAATTATATTTGTTTCCATGCAGACTTGAGATTTGCGAAATAACAGATAACTGATTTGTTACGTCGTGCCTGCTATTTTTTCATCTACAAAGTTTCTCACCTTTGAACTTCTAAATGTGTCTTTTGCAAGAGCATTTTTATAAGTTTTTTATAGGTTTTATATCGGTTTTTTTTTCTAGTCAATTAATTTATGTTTATTTAATTTTTTAAAAGCAGTGAGAATGCATACGAATTTTTTTTACCTTTCTGGTTTTTATTTGATTAATATATATTGCAAATTTTAATAAAAATATCAAAATAATAAGTCTTTTCTGTTTCAAATTAACCTTTTTTTTTCTCGTTCTTTTTTTAATTATTTGTGTTACTTATTTTCATTGTGTTACATATTTGTAAATTATTGCCTATTGATGTAGAAGAAAAATATAGTTGAAAATCACCGTCATTAATATTCACAACATCACAATCCAGAAATAATCGTTTCAGTAAAAGAATTTTCTGTTACATTGATTCTGTTACATTGATCATGTATATTCATATTAATTCTAAATTATAAATTTTTTTGTAACTGAATTATTTCAAAGCTATAAAAATTAGTGCTTTAAATAAATGATAGATGAATAAAAATTTTTAATAAAAAAGTTTAAAAGGGGATGTTACTAATTTTTAACTCGTTTAATATGAATTAATAAACTTTTTCTGAATCGACTAACTGGCAATCCGTTTATTAGATACACAACGTTTCGACCATTGATTTTGGTTCTCTTCAGGTGCAAGTGAGATGTTTAATTACGACATAACAGTTTGACAATTTCGGACCAACGAAGAATAAAACATGTTATGTCCAACGTTAGTAAAATTGACAATATAGGATCATCTCACTGACTCGTTACTTGGTTGACGTGATTTACCATGTTTCTGCGTATTATAATATAATTTCTGCGCAGTACAATATACATTATGCATATTCTTAATTTACATTGAGTTTATATTGTCAATTTTACTAACGTTGGACATAACAATGTTTTCTTCGTTGGTCCGAAATTATCAAACTGTTACGTCGTAATTGAACATCTCACTTGCACCTGAAGAGGATCAAAATCAAATCGAAACGTTGTGTATCTAATAAACGGATTGTCAGTTAGTCGAGCCAGAAAAAGTATATTAATTTATTTTATATACCATTGGCGATAAAAACAGCAACATTTTATATTCGTCTAATATGTTTAACCCAGTGCTTTCTTTCAAGGTATTTCGCATTTTTTGTTACAGTACGCATGGCGTATGGCTTACCCTATGGCATGGCATCGCGAAACTTCGCATTGTGCACTCTTATTGTCGCCTTCCTCCACACCAGTCTCGGTAAGAGTCAAATATATCGCTTCGATAAGGTAAGTATTTCCGTGACGCGCAGATCCTTGCGAGAAACGGGGAAGGGGGGGAGGGGGAGGGTGGAAAGAGAACATTGTTCAGGAGAGTTGCGAGGAGAAGCAAAAGTTACAAGTTTTTAATCCGCTCGAAATGACAGAATTTCCCTCCCCTTTCCCTTGTACAGGGATCGCCGCGACTGATATCGTGCCCGTTAGGCGCCGCCTTTCTTTGTTCCAGTTACGGTAAGAATCGAATAGAATCCTTCTCCGAAGACATCGGTAGCCTTTCGCGTTTCCGCGGGAGCTTAAAAAAAGAATCCTCGCTTAAAAAGAAGCAGGAATTGCAAAGTGGCACAGGTCGACTTCTCCCCCCCCCGTCTCGGAAAACGAAATGCACTCGCGTTCTGTATCGGTTCGTCTTATTTATTTATTACCCCTATTCGTTTATCGAAGGACTGTAAATTTCAAAAGTATTTTACAAAAATAATATTTAATTCTGCACACAGAGAGAAAGATAATCTTTATAGATTTAATAAACAGTTTTGTTCGACTATTCTAAAGCGTATATTTCTTTGGTTTTAATAAATTTTAAACGGATTTCTTTAGATTGAATAAAATTTATTAGAAACAAAGAAATATATGCCTTGGAATAGTCGAACAAAAAACGGTTTATTAAATTTAAAGAAATCTCTCTCTCTCTGTGCACTTATAGAAATTTATACTTAGTATCAAGAAAAAATTAGAATGAAAAATGTGAAGAAAATTTGATAGAGTTTATCAGTGCGATTTAATCTATCATTTTTTTTTATAAGACTCATTTGCAAAACATTGGATTTTTATAGATTTGGTCCGATTTCTCGTTACATTGCAGGTGCAAATCACTATGCATAGGTCGTCGAGCACTCGACTCGCATGTGCGGACCAAAAATATTACCTGATCTTCAGGGTAGCCTTTCCACGCGATAGATCATGATAGATGATGATTACTCTACAAGTCAGCGAACTTTCGCTCAGCCGTGTTTCCACCGTGATTAATAAACACTCCGTTTCTCGCGAAACTTTCTCCCCTTTTCTTCGTGCTCGCGTGATCGTTTCGAGCTTAGTTAAGCAAAAGGGATACAGGAAGAATGCGTCTTCTTTTTTTTTTTCGCGTCACTTATTAGATTCCATCCCGTTATTGCGAGAATGATCAGCGTACGATTCCCCTGTGTGAAACGTAATGTCACATCGAATTGGCATCCGCCACGCGAGAACGCGAGGGGTGAATATCGTGACGTGTGAAGATTACAAGGTTCGACGCGGTTAATCAACACCCTGTTATACGGCGCACTGATTGTCCCGTGTGTTGCATAATGAAATGCGTAGGAACAAGTCGTTTTGAAAGATTTATATGATGAATAAGATAGAAGAAAAGAGCGATTAAAGGATTATGAAACGTACAATCAGATATATATTCTCATGATAAATTAACAAGCAAAATTTTATTCATCGTATTAAGACGACGAAATGACATGTCGCGTTTACAAACCTGCTAAAAATGGAATTTTCTTAAAAATTAATATTTTTTTGTCTGGGTCACGTCCCTATGGCAGGGGCGGACCTATAATCGCGACCGCGGTGCGCAAGAAAGAATTATGATTACATTATGCGACACAGTCGACCGTTCGCTCGTTAGATGCGCAAGTAACGCGGCGATCTAGATTAAATTTTGCCCGCGCGGCGCAAAAAGGTGATGGGCATTCTTGTTTTCGGGGTTTCCCGCTCCCGAAATTTCCGTGACGCGCCGTGTCCATACATCATATTCATAACGGCGGCGTATCGACGGGCAAGTTGGCCGCGCAGTCAGCTAATTAAGGATTAACTTCGCTGATCGCTTTAGTCGTAATCGCTGGCGCATAATCGCTAATTGCATAATTCAGGACAAACGCCGCCCAAGTCCGAGGTCCTGCCCGAATTTCTGGCGCTCTTGGAAAATCACACGGTCACTCAAGGTCGCGACGTCTCCTTCACCTGCGTCGTTAATCATCTCCAGTCTTACAAGGTAAATGTACTGCTCGTGCCGCTCGCGCGCGCGTGTTGTAATTAGCTAGTCGATTAGGGCCACCGCTCGAAATAGTAAGTAGTATGGCCTAGATCGTATTTTCGCTTAATATAGCGGATGCAGCCTAGACGGATTGTATTGTCAAGTAATTGCGTTATAACCACGGAGAACCATATTATTCCACTGTTTGATTATTAACCGAGCATTATTAGCATGTATCTCGGACAACGGTCATTCGAAACACTCAATTTCGAAGCGATGTGCTCCCAAATGTTTTAAATAGCTTTAGAAGCTTTCTAAACGCTTTAAATGTTAATCCTGCCATAAAGAAGAAACAAAAGGGTAACATATTAATGATGAGAAATGTCGAGAGCAAAAGGAGACGAAAATACTTCAATATTTTATCATAGCCGTTAAACTGCTTCGTATTAATTAATCTTATTAATTATGTTTTTTATCTCTTAGTCAAGATTTATGTTAAAATTTAACATTTAGAACTTAAGAAAGTTTTGAGTTATATTTTTTGAAATTTTATTTTTGCAAATCTACGCTGAGAATCTACACCGAGAAAGAGAACTTGTTAACTTGACTAAATTTTTCAACTTGATTAAATTTCTTTAATTCAACTGTTTATATATTTTAGTCTAATGTGTAAATAGTTAAATTAAAGTTCAAGTATTTTATTTAAGTTAAATGCATAAGTACTTGAACTGAGAAAGTTTAATCAAACTGAAAAATTTAGTCAAATTAACGATATTATTTTCTCAGTGTACATGTTATTTATCGAAAGTTCAATTTTACCGAGCACAATCGCATTGTGTTCTTAGCACCTGTATTACATTACGTTATGTAATAAGAAAGGGCACACACATAGGCATGTGCCTCCTGGCTCTTTAACTCTTGTAAAACTATCAGTTGTATACGATCCGTCGACTTTTTTGATCGTCGTTTCTTGAACTCCTAAGGGAGAAGCCGCGAGCGACGGTGTTTTCCTTAGATCTGCAAATCGAAACAATGCAAATCAAGCGAAACCATCGAGTATTCGTTCCTACTTCCAACGTCAGGGAGATAAAACCGGCAGAAAGTATCGAGACAACGAAGAACACCATTTTCGTATCAACTATCGATTTCGATCGATTTTATCGCGCTACTTCCTCCGATATTCTTACACTACAATGATTGCAGATATACTTACGGGAAAACCGGACATTAAGAGAGTTATATAAAATGAAAAATTTTATCATAAACGCACATTCTTTATCAAATCGAACAAGTATACACGAATTAAACCGAATAAACGGAAATAAATGGAATTTTAATGACAAATTTAATAGAAAATTTGCAATCAATTTTTGTTTAACATTGCCATTTGTCACGAAACGAATGACAATGTTAAGAAAAAATCGATTTCAAATTTTCTATTAAATAGTCGTCCTTTTCGCTTTTTTGGCTTTTAAATATAATACCTCTGCAATTAAACCTTAGATTGAGATAAGTACAATTAAAATCGTCTATTTGCTTGTTTAAACTTTGATTACTCGCAGGAAGCCCTTTATTTTCAACCGCTAATTACTCGAAAACATTCTTGAAATTTTTCTCGAAGGAAACCTCACCTTTAAACGGGCCGATTCTATATTTGCCGCGCATTCGTTCCGAAGTTCCCCGAGCACATTTGCAGAGAACGTTTATTTCGCTGTGTACGCTATCAATTTTTGTTAGCAATTTAGTCGTCGTGTCGCTTGTTTTTCGCAATCTTTGCTCCCGTGTCAACATTGACGGCGATTTAACGCGGAAACCGTTCGTGTATCTACAGTCCCCGGACCTTTGTGTATGTACGTGCGCACGTGAGGGAAGCTTTCGGTCGTACGCGGCGCTAGAATCCAGGGAATCTCTTCTGGGACGGACCCTGGTCGCGAGTAATTCACTTTCAAGAAGAAATCCAAGTTTTGATTGCGTGCTCAGATCGCGACAATCGTTTCTATCGCGTTTCTATCGCGCTTCTAACGCCGTTGGAGCGTGCTCGTGGAGATGCCTCGCCGCCTCGTCCTGTCGCCCGCGGCCGTGCCCGAAGGGCCCTTCTCTCCCACTTCTCGCCCTTTCGTCGGAAAGAGAAAGGAAACGACGGAAGAAAGGACATAAATCAGATCTGCTAATATAGCGTCGCTGAATAGCCCTGATTTTTGCCGCCGTGCTTTTCCGCCCTTTTTCTCCTTTTCCCCGGGCGATTCGTGCTGACTTTGCTACACCGTTTATATACGCACCTCATGTACTTCAGCCAGACGGCGATTAGGCGGAAAAAAGTCTGTACAAAGAATTGCCGTACAATTTTGCAGCTAACAGCGCTCGAATTTGAATGCGTCGCTTAACATTATTACACGAGCGAAGTCCCATTGTCTCCGGTAAATAATACTAGAAAGAAACTTAAACCGCTTTAAAAACCAACTACGCGAGGTTCCTTAAAAAAGTCACGACTTTTTTTAGTTTATTCAATTTTGTCGAATTTGTCAATTGCGAAATTGCGAAGGGAAACAGCGTTTGGGGCTGCAAGGTGAAAAATCTTCACCGAGTCTTCATATACTGTGTCATCATCTTGTATACATTTTTTATGCATTTGCATTCATGTAATCTTCGTGCGACGCCAGAAACCTTCAAAAGCTCCAACTCCGTTCAATGTCCGATCGGTTACTGTGATAACATTTACCCTCTTGTTTCACTTCCCATCTCGTTTAGATGTATCGTTGGCGTAAAAAGAAACCTCGCGTGCGCGCATGCAACGTATCATTTTTTTTCCTTGCTCTTTTCTCTTTCTCCGTTTTGTTTAATCACGTGCAACTTTTTTTTACGCGACTTTTTTTATTTGCCATTTCTTTCTGCGCTACGCGCATACTTGGTTTTCTCCGCGTATAAAGAGGAGAGAGGCACGTTCGCGCGATAGAGAACGAAATCCGCTTTGCGTTACAAAAACGTTCTCGCCTCGAAGTCCCACTACCTGCCCATTGAGAGGTATTTAATTTGGCAGCTGCCTCGAACTCGTCGTCGCGTTGCATGTAATCGCGTCCCGTGCATCCGGTAACGTCTAATCTCAGAAATTTAACCCTTTACCGCAGTCCCGTGTAACGATCGGTGCAGCCGTATGCGGAGCCTCCAATCCTATATCTCGCCGCAGGAAATTCAAGCCTTGTAATTAGACTCGCATAGTGTTACTATCGCATCGGTGATTTATATTACATTGAGAGAGAGAGAGAGAGAGAGAGAGAGATATCTTTTATAGAAAAAAAAACCACAAAATATCTCATAATATTTTATTTCGGAATCATCAGCCTTTTTCAAATTATATATCGATACGTGCAAATCTAGGAATGCGAAATCCCGAGGTACCGTTGAATACAACTTAGTAGCTGAATGTCACGTAATACCGCCGTAAATACAATACCCTGAGATGTAATGTCATGTAGACCATGTTCCGTGCGTCATACATATCAAGTGTCTATGGGGACACCTGGCCAATTGCTTCTAATCCGCGAAGGATCACACGGAGATGTAGATTCCGGCGAGCGGACCGGCCGCGAGAGAGATCTAGCTGTTTCCAACAGGTGTAGATATCTTATATTCCCTTGGGTATTTATGCACCCGTTAAATTCCATTGCCGATCGAAACGGCCTTTTGTTCGCGGTTTAAAAGCCCCTTTTATCCTGTTCAATGGCGACGCCGCCGTCTGAAATATGACAGATCGGGCCGCCGCGACCTGGGCCGGCGCGAGGGAAAGAGGGGAGGGGGGAGGGGGCTGCAAGCGCGAAATAGGGGATTGTAGCAGAGTAAACCTGAGCGGAATTTGAGAGTGCAACCCCGTGCCAGCGTTTCGGTATGAATACCGATAAGCGCCTTTCGCAAGCACCGCGACGCTTTTTAAGCATCACCTCGGCACCGTACTAATGAAGAATTCGCACCTTTCGCGCGAAGTGCCTCGATCTCCTCTTCCGTAAAATGCAATCGTCTCTCCTGCCTTATGAGAAAGAGTAAAAAGCTCTCCTTTCACACTCGCGTTATTCATCTTTACGACATTCTTTTGTTGTTGCCGCATAAGGTCTTACTATGGCCGAGGGAGTTACGTCTCGTCTGTTTAATGTACCTTTATTTATCTCTGAAGTTATTAGCTTATTTATTATTTTATTATACGCCTGTGAAATGCAATCGTTGCTGTTTTTTTTAAAAAATAGTTTTCTCAATAGACTGGAAGATACATCTATTTCCGAGCACCGTGTGTCATGTAAAGTTACAAAAATAGCATTGTTTGAAGTTAGAATTATAATCGCTCATTTTTGTAATTTTTGTAATAATTATACATAGAAATCGTATTCGGAACGCTCACCGAGTTTATCAAAGATATTCGAGTTTTGTAAAAATTTCGTTTATCAGTTTTTTTATTTTTTACTTATCAATCACTCATTCATGTGCATATTTATGATATTTGCATAAATACTAAGATAAATATTATTTAATAATATTGCGAGCTAAATTAAATGTATATTTTTGAAGTATCACTGTCGCTGGCGATATACTAAAAACATTTCAATATTCGATACGAATTAATCATAAAGAAACATATATTGACATTTGTAAAGAAATATATACTGTCAAAGAATATTTGCGAAGCGTATTCGTTCCTGCGTGGCTCCGTCAACTGCGAAGTTCTAAATAAATTTAAAATTCACAAACAAAGAGAAATATATATATATATATTGATCTCGTCAAAGATTATAGTTAATACACGGAGAAAATTTTCTTTTAAAATTTACCCTGAACATCGTGGTAATTGTGAGACAACGCAAACCTTGAAGAATTTTACCATACTTTTAACAAAATTTACTAAAATTTTATTAAGATTTGGCAAAGTTTTAGTAAATTTTATTAGAAGTATAGTAAAATTTACAAAATTTTGCCAAATTTTATTAAAATTTTATTAAACTTTGTTAAAAGTATAGTAAAATTTTTCAAGGCTTACGTTGTCTCACAATTACTAGGGTAATTTTTAAGAGAAAAATCTCTCCGTGTAGCATTAAACATAGATGTCAGCTTAATACTTAACACATCGGCTGCGCTTTAATTATTAGTCCTAACATTGTTTCTGTATTTAATGTGGTCTCCGTCACCCTATACGAGCGAAATGAGCACCTTTGTCACGTCACGCGCAGGTCGCCTGGATAAAGTCGGATTCGCGTGCGATTTTGGCCATTCACACGCACATGGTGGCGCACAACCCACGCTTGTCCGTCACTCACAACGGCCATAACACATGGAAGCTGCACGTGACTAACGTTCAGCCGAACGACTCCGGCACGTACATGTGTCAAGTTAATACGGATCCTATGAGGAGCCAGGTCAGTAGAGCCGTTGAACATTTAGCGCCACGCAGCCATCGTCGTTCTCTCTCACGTTCCACGTTGCCGCCGAATAGGGGACGATATGTCGTCCCGACCCTCTGTATAACGTAATGCCGCGTGAATGCAACGTATACACACCGCGCATGGCGTCTCTATAAAACGGAGAACATTCAGCGCGGAACTGAAGAGAGCACTCGCGTGTCGCGACATAGAGATCTTCTTTTCCGCTAAGCTACATTTTTTAAATTAGGACGGATTTTTCAAATGTCTCTGATTCTCGCTCGTGCTCGCGAATGAAAGAGCAATTCAGACCCTACGGAGATATAACTTTTATTCTTGTTGGGATTACCTTATTTAAGATTAATTATTTTACATGCGGGATATCTGCATGTAAAATATACTCCCCCATTCCTTCCAGCCTTTCTCTTTTTAAAAATGATTATATATATGTGGAAAAAAGAGATTAAAAACAATATTTAGTAGGTAACGAAAAATTTAAATCTGAAAATCTAATTGTACTTGAATATATCGAATAAATCGAGACCCTTTCTTTCCCGTTGATTTTCTATATTGAACTTCGACTCGACGTCGAGTGCAGATAGTTAAATTGTTCGAGGTCGAACACTTCTCCGAATAGTAACGAATGCGAATTTTACGAGCAGACCGGCCACATGAAGGTCGTGATACCGCCCGATATTATGGACCTAGACAACACCGCGGATATGCTGACCACCAAGGAAAACGGGGATCTGCTGTTGCGGTGTCGAGCTACCGGCAATCCGGAACCGGTGGTGATCTGGCGACGGGAAGATGGCCGGAACATCACCCTGAGGAACGAGAACACCGTCGAGCGAAGTATGATTCTAGTCCCTAGACGTTTGGGCGAATGCATGCAAAGGGATCAAATGAAACACCTAAAAAAAAGGAAACGAAAAAAAAATTTAAAAAAGGAGAAATTTATACGAACTAAAATGATTCGGAGAGAATCTAAAGAGGCAATGATTACAATATTATACATTTATAATACGTGAAATGCATAATTAGCGTTGACAGAAACATGCTATTAACATTTTCTTTATCCGAAAAGTACTACAATGCACGGGGGATAAACAATAGAAATAATCCACGTTTCGATTTGATCAGCTGTTAATTAATAATCGCGCTGCCGCGTGAGAGCGAGACGATCACCTGTCGCAGTTTAAACGCTGAATTAAAATTCCATCACATCCCACCGAGGGGATGCTCATTAAGCGTGAAATCCGCTACCGTCGAAAATAGATGAAAATTCCCACCGCCGCGATATGACTAATGATTATAAAGCCGACTTTAAAGGGACGCGATTGGTCGCGGTTAAACGGAACCGCGGTGCGATTCACCTTTAATTGATCGGTATGCGCGCGTGTGAATTTTCGAGAGATGAAATATCCCTCCCCTCGCGAGAGCGGATCGCTTTTAAAAGAGCGAACGGGGGTGCACGGGGTCGGACCCCACCCCCGTCGTCGTCGGGGTGTCCGCCGCGCCGCCGTGTCCCGCGGAAAAGCAGCCATCCGATTAGCCTTCCTGACTGTGAGTGATGGATGTTGACTTTACATATATTTCCTCTTCGCCGTGGCCCCCGTCCCCTTCTCCTCTATCGACTCCGCGTACCCGATTGCAATATTCAGTGTGTACACTGCGCCGTGAAAGTGTTACGCCGCCGCGGTATCTCCATCCCGCCAGAGTTACTCCTAATTTTATATTGTCTCAAAAGCCTCTAATTACAGCCTCTTATTCGACGGCAAAGGCGATTTCGGCCTCGGATTCTAATGTATAACAAAAATGAGCATCTTTATATACACTGAAAAAAAGATCGACTTGGTTACAATAATCCAGGCTTGGTCCAAATTACCCAAAATCTTAGTGAAATAGTTTCAACTTTTTTAGTTAAACGTAAGGTAATTATAACAAAACTTATGATGAAATGTTTATAATTATTACCAAACGTTTTGTTATTATTACAACGTTTGTTTATAACAACCAAATATTTCAACAATATCATTACTAAATGCATTTAATAATAATATTGTTGAAATATTTGGTTGTTATAAACAAATGTAACAATAACAAAACGTTTGGTAATAATTATAAACATTTCATTATAAGTACATTATTTTGTTATAATTATCTTACGTTTAGCTGAAACCATTTCACTGAGGTTTTGGGTAATTTGGACCAAGGCTGGATTATTATAACCAAGTCTTTTTTTCAGTGTGGAACAATCTGTGGTAATGGAAAATATTCCGCAGGTGACGTACACAATTTTTAAACACAGATCTCTTGCTTAAATTCGGGATGAAAAATCTCATTGGAAAAATGTAACACTAAAAAAAAAGATCTTGCAACTTCAACAAAAATTATATGTGTGTAAAATCTAGCTGAGATAGATACTGTAATATGTACTATATATATTGCATCTAATCAATCTAGCTGATAGAAGCAGAATTTCCAAATTCTATACGTGACAGCCAAAATTCTAGCAGATACAAAAATTAACGACACATTTTGATTGTAAAGAAATCTGTCTATATTAGCAAAAATTTTTTGGGAGTAAAATATCAGAATAAAAAGGAACGATTAATTATTCATTACACATTTCATTTTGCGAGAGAGAAATCGTACGGATGTGCGTATTCTCTGCACAAAAGAAGTAATATCTATTTGAGGAATAATCGATCGTACTAATAAGATTATTATGAAAACTGAGAGCGTCTGAAAGACATGTGGATTTCCGAATCTCTCATCCTTTATCACGTCGGAAATGTTAAAGCAGCGCGTACGTTTGAGGGCGAACAACTTCACCTGCGGGGCATTCAGCGACAGGAGATGGGATCTTATCTCTGTATCGCGTCGAACGGAGTGCCGCCGTCGGTCAGCAAGAGATATTACGTCAACGTCCGCTGTAAGTGTGTACGCGAGCTGTTACGAGGTGGTAACCTCAGTTCGGCCAAGTTTATACTAATTGCATCTTTCTCGTTAAAGTCAAACCGCTGATTAAAGTCTCAAACCAGTTAGTAGCTGCGCCCGTCGACAGCGACGTCCTCCTCCAGTGCTACGTAGAGTCCTCGCCGAAGGCTCTCAACACGTGGTACAGAAATAATGGTGAGAGAGAGAGAGAGAGAGAGAGAGAGAGAGTACCGCCTTCATTTCCGCATGCGCCAACTTCTATTGTCGGATGCTTTATAATTATCTTTTCCTTCTCATTCGTACATCATTTGGAGCATTAATATTATATTTATTGATTAGAGCCGACTTACGTATTTCATTGACATTCTCCTTGCGATTCGCGAGAAAACCCGATGAAAATGTATAAGGCATTCATTTTAACCGGGAATATCCACGTCGACTTTATTACATTGGCGAAATGATTAAAAAACTATAAAAGTTTTGTTAGCAAATTCGACCATATTCAGCTGTTCTCTCTACGAGAACGGTCTCGTAAATTTTATTATTTATCCTGTTAATTGAATTAATAATTTTATGGAAAAGATAAAAATGTGAATTGTTTAAATTAATAGAAATATTCTTACAGCGTACTTCTCTTTTCCCCACTTCCCCAAAATGGTTCAGATGACGGAGATTTTATTTTTAAATATAGATCCCATATACGTATATATATATATTTTTTTTTGATGAAATTATTTCTGAAGATATTTACTTCAGGAGTCAAAATACTCGAGGGCGAGAAGCACGACACATCGGAAGTAGCCATCAACGACTATGCATATCAGCTAAATCTTACTGTTAGACGCCTCGACAAATCTGATTTCGGCGCTTACACGTGCTCCGCCGAAAACGCTTTCGGCAAAACGGAAGGGTCCATAAGACTACAAGGTATAATACCATCCGTTTGTATTAGATGTCGTTAAAAGATTTATGAATTACATACCGTGAATTTACACTCGTATTAAATCTTGCCGATAGTAAATTATTGTTTATTATATTTTGTTGTCTTATAATTTTTATAGAACGCGAAAATACCATACGCGTATGTGCACGAAGAAGAGGATTGTATTCCGTAATTTATATGTTTTCCGTTTAAAGTATGTAAAATCTTACATATACTGTCTGACCTATTAATTGTCAGATAATACGTTTAATTAATCGTCGTTCCGTTGCTCCGAAATCGAATTACAGAGCTGCAGATGGCCAAACCAACGACAGTCTCCACGCGGAACACCGAGGTGATCGAGAAGCATACCTGGCGGAAGCAGGCGGAGAAGAAGGGGAAGAAACCCTCGTACGCGCTCGACAAAGAGTCGGATGCGATCCCCAAGAACGTGGGTCACACTACGCCGACGTCCAAGCGGAATTCGTCCAGCTCATTACCGAATAACGCGAACAAGTCGAGGAGCTCCGTGTTTCCAGCGCCGGCACCGGCCCCGGCGCACTCGGCGCCGACGCAACTGGACGCCCAGAACGGCGTCAAATCATTACGCGAGTCGCGATTGTGTCACGTCGGCCTCGCCATGATCGTCCTGGTGATTTTAACACGCGATTGAAACGAAGAGCAAAACTTTCTACGCGACGGCGAGGTCGTTTTTAGTTACAATCAAGTCGGATCGTTCGTCGTGATCGTCGAAAGGCACACACACGCGCGCGCGGAGTGAGACTACGTGTAACCGATGTTAAAGTAATTTTTCTTGCCATATTTTTGTTTAGGTGTCAAAAGAATTGTGACGGGGATGCCGAGGACATTGCTACTTTACTGTATATAATGAGACATTTTTATGACAATAAATGTAGTTACGTCTGGAAAGTAAAAATGGAGAACACGAAAAAGTATCCGAGTGGTAGATGAACATTGTTAAAAACACGCGCTTGTAACTACCATCATTATACACAGTGCATTTCAAATGTATATTAATTTCTCAGAAGGTGACGCGTGTCATTATTTCTTCTGTTTGGATAAAAGAACACCATTTTACATATTTTCAAATAGTAGGCATTATTAAGCGTAAGAAGATTTAGAGGAGTCGTCTCGTTCGTGTAATCGTTGCACGGAATTAATAGATAAGCATATACATCGACAGAGCAAATAAAGTGGGGTCCATACTGAGAAAAAAAAAACCAGCTAAATTTCAAATTCGTTGTTCTTTAGAAACCGATTGAATTAAATTCACTCGTCTCTAGGAACAGCCGTATTTAACTCTACGAGAATTGTGACATGTATATATGTATGACAATAAATGTTGTTTCTACTATCATCCGCGAGCGCGATCCTCCTCCAGAATGTCCCAGCGCTTTTTTTACCTCAACGGATTTCTTTTTATACATAATTTATAAGTGCTTCGGCTAAAAGAATTTTTTGAAAGACGTACGTCATGAGTTATCACCGATTTATTAATAAACAGTGATATGTTCTTCTTTAGACTGTCTATCTACATTTACATCGGAGTTCAGATATCAGGATTAGAATTTAATTTATAATTGTATGTGCGGAGTAATATAAAAAAGAACCAGAATGCACAAGTACATAAAATATGTATTAAAATACATTTGTGTGTACTCATATAAAATACACCCATAAAATTATAAATAAAATTCTACCCTCAGATCTGACGTGAGTTTGATCGTTCGACATGAAGTATTGTAAAATTAGCATTTTAAAATTAATGTAAATGAAATATTTTGTATAAAAATGCTTTCGTTTTGTAATACACATGTAATCATCCAATATCGACGTTTTGCAGAAACATCGTATTACGCGACGTTTCGAATAATCACAATGGCGATAAAAAATAATTGCGTCGAAATATTCAATTATTCACGCTGATTTGTGTTATCGTCGACAGGAAGAAGAAGCCACGAGGATGTGCGCCGCCCACGTCATACAATTTACCCACTGCTATCGCGAAGACTGTCAGTTGATTCCACGACTTTATCGTGAACGAATTCCGAACGACGATGAAGCGTTTGTTAATAATTTATTTTCTCTGCGCGCTCTTCCACGCGGCTTTATTGGCCTCGCCATGCGTGAGGATCACGTACATATTAAGGAAGAATGCTGGATTTCGATGCACTCAATTAACGACATTGCAACCACACTTGGACGAAGCGTGGACCAACACGAGCGTCATTACGATTTTCGATTCGAACATATCTAACATACCCGGGTAAGAAAGGAAAAGAAATTGTTCGGAAGTTGTGAGAGAAAATTTTGTGCGGATTGACGTTACGATAAAATCGATTTTTAACGTAACAGTCAACAATGTGATGATGCATTTGATCGTATCACGTGCTTTGTATAATAATCTTCCCGATGTTTGTTTCTTTATGCGTTTGAATTTACGTGTCTTTATCTCTTACGAAAGATATTCATTCATTTTCTTTTAGCATCCGTATATAACACAGTATATATACCATACTTTCGAATATTTGTGTTTATTCTGAATAATCTTCTAATGAATATTCATTCTTTATCGAATATATTACACGCGCTTTTGCTTTGTCGCGCGTTTCTCGTATCTTCGAACTAATTCGCGCTTTTTTTTTGTACTATATTCTATAAAGGCACAGTTTCGCGAGATTTGGAGCGACCCTCGAGACTTTAGACCTGCACGAATCGGGCATACGAACGTGCGACGCTGAAGCATTCGTAGGCCTTACGAATTTAAAAAAATTGATGCTCTGGGGTAATAAACTGGATTCCGTGCCAGGAAATTGGTTCTTGCATATGTATTCTCTACAGACTCTGGACTTGTCGTTCAACTTTATCCAGTGGATAGACTGTACGATGTTTCTGACGCTCCCTAAGTTGGAGGTCTTTAATTTCGATTACAACCAACTCAGCTATATTGAATTTGACAAGTTTGGTGTCCTGAGTAACCTGAAGAAAGTAAGATTCAGCAAGAATCCGTGGAGATGGGCGTAAGTTAAATCAAAATATTCTGCTATTAATTTCCAGTAAGCTAATATGAAATTTTTTTTCTCATACATTCATTTTGAAAAATTCACTTATTTTAATAAGAAAAAGTTTATGGTCTTAAGTAAAAAAAAAACCATTGGGGGTAAACTTACTTTTTGTCAGATTTTTGTACACGTGCTAACGCGCTTTCAGGTATCGCGCTCGTTTGACATGGCAATTGGAGAACCAGAAGGTCGAGATGCCGGACATGTGGGAGGATTGGAACTGGATGAACACCGTGATCAAGGACTGCGTCGAGAACGGACGCGGGGAGTTGCCAAGCGACAAGGTGCTCGATTGCGCCGTGGAGAAGCTGATCGAGTTTACGTACGAAACCTTCAGCGCGGAGGAGAGGAGCAATGCGGTAGGATGCAGCGAGCAGACCAAGCGATTAGTACATTGCATGGGACCGAGCAATGCCACTGGTGACACTGATTACGAAACGGTACGAAAGATCCTAGAGGATTACTCAACGATTTTACCGCCGATGCAAAGAGCGCTCAGCCCTTTCCCGTTGAAACGATAAACGTACGTCTTTGTCTTCTTCTAGAATAAGGACTTCTTTTAGGAAAGAGGTAAAATTTCAAAATATTTATATCATAAATTTATTATTGTATACCTTAATCATGGGAACTCTTAATAGATACGTTTCTGATTTTGTGTAAACTTAAAGCAAACGAATAAAAAAAACGGGCGCTTACACATTTTAATTGTGTATAACATTCGATAAATTAGATATTTAAAATAAGATACGTATACTTCTTTTGTATTAATATAAGACGAGAGATATTAAAGAGAAAAAGTAAATTATAAATTCGTACAAAAAATGCGTTTATTAAATTAAGCTTTTTTCGTTGTACAATATAAATTATGCATGGAAATATTATAAACTAAACTTAGCATATAATCACAGATTCGACAACGTGACACGCTATGCGTGTCTTCTAACTAAAATAATTATTCTGCGCAGACACAGCCGGTATCCTATTTAAAATAAACATAAAATTCTTTTTTATGTTTACATACACATAAAAAAAGTATTTAAAAGAATATTTTTTAATAGCGTATGATAAACTTATATATTAAGAATTTTAGTTTTGAAATAATTCTATTAACATTTAATATTAAAATTTCAATTACATAAAAGCATAAGTAACAGTTACGAAATCTGTAGCAGTGTATAAAACTTGCGAGTATGATACTTTTTAAATTATAAATTCATCATAAATAAATATATTTGAAAAAATAAGTCCATCACATAGCACAAAAAATTCTTTTAAATGGCCATTGTTGTAAATATTGGTATAAATTTTTTAAAATAAATTTTATTATAGATTATAATTTCATCAAATACATTGTAATTTTGCATAAGTTTTAATAATTCATCTTTTAATATGCTTGTATAGGCTTTTTTCAAAAACATGGTAGTTAAGAACTGAGATTTAAAATCAATTTTTTAATTGAGAAATTTCATTAATTTGTTATCATCATTAAAATAAATGGCCATATATATCGTGAATAATATTTTTCATAAAGATTTCATTACACACATAGTAATTTTGCAAGCTTTAATAATTTAAAGTTAAATTATTTTCAGGATTCAAATACAGTTCAATATATCTTGAATGATTGATATTCAAAAATACACTGTCTCACAGAATTGTAACTTAAAATCAGAATTAAAATAAACTACAATTCTTCAATAATCAACATCAATATTTAATAACTGTTAAAAGATTTGAATTAAAATATAGATGAAAGAGATAATTATCAAACTTTTCCTTTCTGTATGATTATGTCAGTAGATTTTGCGTGTGCAATAATTAAAACGAAAAGACGGAAATACGGAAAATAATATATCAATAACTCATCTAATTTTGAATTATTCCTGGATGCCAAACAATCGGTGCACCAATCATAGGATTAGCGTTCATTCCAGGTAGAATATAATGCTGTCCATACAGCTGCGGCACTACAAAAATACACGCAAAATACCATTAAAACGCATTGTGTACCGTAAAAATATTTTTCGAAACAAACAAAGCGTGAACGAGATTTTGTGATAAACGGTACTTGTCGATTATTATTGAAAATCGGAATTTTGTAAATATTACGCATGTTTTTCGTTGTTGGAGTTAAATTAATCCGCGTAGAAGCATTTTGTCAAAATCGCCTTTGATTCGACGGGCACAAATAGAGAACAAAATAATCAAAAGCTTTTAATATAACACAAGCTAAAATGTTATACATACCGGTATTCGCGAGCATGCCGCTCAAATATTGGTACATTTTGATGGATGCCACACTCATGGCCTCATGTTTCGATGTCATTAGTTCGCCTTGAAATTCAAAGATTATTATCTCATCTTTGCGAATAATTATCTAGAATAACGTGACATATAAGAAAATAATAAATTATCAGGTATAAATGATAAAGATAAGAAATTGAATTTATTAAGATGTTTACTCTGCCAGCATATTTGTTTGTATCCAATACTGGTATGCAATCAAAGATGCATGTCGCGTTAAATCTTTCCTTGACGAAGCTCTGCAGAGTTTTCATCTGTATCAGATAAACGTCGTCGTCCTCGTGCACTTCTGTGAACGCTTTGAGTGTTTCTTTGAAGCGTTTCTTTCCTCGTTTAGGACGTTGAATTTCGGTTTTTGTCATATTAGATACCGCCTCGCGAATGTACCGTTCTCTTTCCAGAACCTTGGACGCTCCGATGGGTTTCGCCCAACGGACCTCCCAACCTTGTTTTTCGATAATACCATCTGGTTCTAAAAGAAAAATACTCATATAGATTTCTATTTGGACAAGTATTACAAGTAATATAAATTAAACGGTGTCCCATTAATCCCAAGAAAATGCGATGAGAAAATATTTTATCAGAATTACAATCTATTTGTTATTTATACGTCATCCTTGCTATTTTTATCTTCAAAATTCCATACATTTTTGCCGAAATCGTTATATTTATTCCATAGTCTTTTTATTTTTTTTTATCTTTTGGCTTTAGTTATGTACGTATACTTACTTTGCATTATGTCCATTACAGTCTGCGCGGCTTCGCGAGACTCATAGTGAATGAAAGCGAAGTGATTGATCTTCTTCAGCTTCAATATCGGCACGTTTGTGTGCCTGCAGAGAATCTCCTTCACCTTCTGCTGCGGCATATCGAGCGAAAGGTTCCTTACGAACAGAGCCGTCACCTATTTGTCATCGCGTACGATATTGAGTTAGTGCAACATATCCTGTTCACGCCATTCTATATATACAATGATATATATATATATATATATAGTGATATGAAATGTGATTTTGCTGCGCCAGATTTATCCTATATCGCGTTCTTTTTATAAAATTCTTGCAGAATTATATTACTGTGCCGATGGTCATCGCACAATATATTTCTTGGAAATTAAACGGGATAAATTTTTTTTTATTATTACACAAGACTATTTTGTTTGTCAAGAGTTTTATAATTTAATCAACGTTGAATTCATTTGTAGCACTTAATTTTAACGTGGACATAGTAAAATTATTTAAACTCACGCCATTCATATTTCATAACATTTGAAAAATATCCATGATAATAAATCCATGATAATAAAATATCCATGATAATAAATATTAATCTTGTTTTTAACAAATTCTTATTATAATAAAATTCCTAGTAAGCTATGGAACGTGGAAAAGTCGTTTTATTTTTTAATTTATCCCAATCCGAAATATATTTGTGCAATTTATAAAACGCGATATATATAAACGCTCCAATTTCTGTATCAATAATGTTACATATCTATTAAAATGTAGTATTACATTTTTTTAGTTTTATTTTATTTTATTAAATTATACGTTATATATTTTTTTTCGTCTATATCGATTATCTCTTTAATAAATATCACATTTACTTAATAAATATTACATTATCCTTAAAAATTCGACAAATTAGAAAAAAAACAACAATAACACACACACACACACACATACACACCATGAAAAAAAAAATTAAACCATGCTAAAGAAAGGATTAGAAATTGCAAAAACAGAACAATGAAATTTAATATTCATCCAATTTCCGAGAAAACCGGAGACTTACCGTCTCCATGACGTCCTCGTCGATCGGATCGCCCGGCTCCGGATCTGCCCAGTCCACCGCGATCTCGTGGTCCCACAGCATCACCTTGCCGGGGATGAGCTTGCGCCGGGCCATCGCGGCCGCCCGATGATCCCGGAACTCGACGAAGATAAACCCGCGATTTAGATTGCGATCGTGGGCGCTCGGGTACACGTAGATGTCCGTGATGCCGTCGAGTATCTTGGTCAGCTCCGCGAGGAACTCGGGCTTGGTCTTGGTTTTAGGGACGCCGCCGAAGAAGAGCCGACAGTTGTCCATGGACTTGACCACGCCGATCCGGTGACCCGGTCGGATCTCGTGGCCGTCGAGACGCTCGCATGCCTCCCGGGCGGTCCGTGGGTCCTTGTACAACGCGAACGCGTAGCCGCGCGTCGATCCAGAAAAGTCGAGCATCAGTCGTAACTCCAGTAGCCGGCCCACTTGCTCTAGCAACGGCATCAGCTCGTCCTCGTAGCAGTCGCGCGGCAAACGACCCAGAAACACCTCCGCGCCCTTGCCGCGCTGCTGTTGTCCGCGTGCTACTTCTGGTGCCGTCAGCCGTCGCTGCCCGTTCTCCTAATATACGCGAATTGGTTTTTTTTGGACGGTTGGGATAGCAGGAGAAAGAAAACGCGAATGATTATTTCACGCTTGATTAGGATATTTAGAAAATAGAAAGGGGAAGGACGATAACTTTGTCGTGACAAAGAGTGGACGTAGTAATCACTGATGCGGAAAGAGAACCGGATTTTTTTAATAAGCACATTCGCTCGTTTGATCGACTCTTTATCAGCGAGAAACATAGCTCTCTCTAAATGCAATTGATTATATACTTTATAAGTAGATTAATAAGAGACGAGAATTATATAGAAGATTCAGTACATTGAGCTTTTTATGAATCATCCTTAGTGACCTTTTGAAGTTATTATTTCAACATTTCTTAACTTCTATTCATAATGAAAAGATTATATTCTATGTCTGATAATAATGTGTTTACTGAAAAATACGTGAAACGTAAAAGAAAGCTGTAAGTTATGCATTTTTACAAATCACGCTTGTTGACATTTTCAAGTTACTTCAATTAGTTTTCTACTTCTAACTTTATAAATTTTCGCGATGGAAAGATTATTTCCTTTATGTCCGAAGAGTGCGTTTTTTTGACATTAAAAGAGAATAATATTAATCATAAAAACCCATGTATTACACTCATTATAACTTACATCATCTTTTCGAATTATTGCTTAAACTATTCTCAACTGTCGCGATGAAGAAACCTATTTCACCTTCTGTTCGTCGAACATGTATTAGAAAGTAATCAGTGTGGATCTCTACCTGCACAAGCTCGTAGCGCGTGCGACGCAGCATCTCCAGGAGTCGCATGGTACGCTGACATTCACCTGCGAGATCCATATCATCGTTATCACCGTTGGTGCTCATCGTCATCGACGCACGTTCGCGCGAGTTGCACATAGTAAACTAATGTCCTCCGGTCGAGCGGAGGCCCTTGGAGAAAGTGGAGTGGGGTAAGGAGTCTTGAGACCGATTCCTGGAAAAATGCGACGCGAAGCGCAACGTTTTTTTTTTGTACGCTTTCCAACTCGATGCACGATTTTATTGAAGAGATAATCCACAGCTATTTCCTTTTCTAAATTTTTTTCTAGACTTCTCTCTTTCCTTTGAGACATTGAATTGATCCGAGAATAAAATGTTTTTTGTTTTTTTTTAAGAACTTTTACTTGCATTTTACATTTACTTTTAATTTACTGAGTGTACTTTTGTTCAAAGTTACATAAATACAAAAAATGAATTTACGGTTAAAAGTTACGTTGAGATTAAAGTATTTCAAGTTAAATTAAAGCACTGATCATATTCTACACGAAATAATTGTACACGATCAGAATATTCTACACAAATATATTGTACATAAAAAAATTGTACGTGAAAAAACTGTGCACAAGAATTAGCCTTGAATTAAAAATTGCACACGGATATATTGTGTTTAGAAAAACTGTCCACTACACAGTTTTTCTATGCACAATATATCTGTGTAAAATTTTTAATTCAAGGCTAATTCTTGTGCACAGTTTTTCCACGTACAATTTTTTTGTGTGCAATATATTTGTGTAAAATATTCTGATCGTGTACAATTATTTTATGTAGAATATGATCAGTGCCCAAATTAAAAGTTAATTTTGAAAAGCATTATTTATCAAGTTAGAAGTTAGAATGTTGTAATTTAATTTTCTAAAAATTAAATTATAATATAAATAATAAAATAATTACGATATATACCATAAAATAAATAATTATTTTATTTGTTAATTAAATTTACATAAAAATTACTTAAATTTATGTGAACTCTTAACTTGAGTACATTCAATTGAATAAAAAAGAAAAATATGATAATTCTAGTGAAGAAAAAGAACGGTTAATGTTTATGTTTTTGTCACAAAAGCTATCGAGATAGTAAAAGGCGATTAGATGCTAATTCGTAGAATCTTATGGCTCTCTCATTCCTACGCGAAAACAAAGCAAGAAGAGGAATATTCTCAGAACGCGCGATTTCCGAACGAGAAATAAAACAAAGTACGATTATACCGGGTTGAAATTCCATTTTAATATTGTGATATTATTACATATTTTTCTTTCCATAAAAAGGCATTGTATGGAAATTTAGCTTTATGCGAATTTAGCTTTTTATTAAAAAGATCACTTTATTTAATTTTTTCAAATATGCATATATATATATATATATATATATATATATATAATTTTAATAATTTTACGAGATATTTGACGATTTTTTTACACAATTATATTGAATTCAATTCATTATGAAAGATTGTGATATAATAAGTCAATAATAAAAAAATCCGATCTCTAATTTTACAGCTATAACTTTATCGGAAAAATTATTGCATTTAAAATATATTTCATTTATCAAAATTTGTGAATTAAAAACATTAGAAAATTATAATTTCTATTTTCTATAAGGGAAATAAAAGCAGATGTCAGTAACTGCTGGAGAAATAGTAACTGATGGTAAGTAGTAAACTCCAGTCGATAAATGAAAGAGATTTATATTAATTTTCATTATTTCATAAGATTTAAATCATAATGTAGAAAATTTTACATTGTGATGACATTTATCGTAACATTAAAAAAAAGACTATTACTTTTATAAATATATTTATATATTTGATATTGTTATAAAATTTATTACACTAATATGTAGTTTTCTTCATGGAATAATTTCAACGATTAGGAGATTAAAAAGGAGACAGAAACAAAAAAAATAAGTTATTTAAAGTTAGAAATATATTTTTATAAAAATCTTAAATTATATACAATTTGTATAACGTGTATAAAAATATCTGCAGAATAAAATTTATATATTTACACAATAATTTCAAGAAGACAGTATCAGCAACTAAGCATCCAAAGATAAGTCACAAAAATAATTTCTTTTTCTTTTTTATACATTATACTGCATCCATATCGCAATCTATACATTTGAGATCA
Organism: Monomorium pharaonis; assembly: GCF_013373865.1. Lineage (NCBI taxonomy): Eukaryota > Metazoa > Arthropoda > Insecta > Hymenoptera > Formicidae > Monomorium > Monomorium pharaonis. Next base: position 7,519,498 of record NC_050476.1, read on the forward strand.
TCAACTGTATTGTAAAGCGACTTTTGCGTTACAGATATTCCATCATCGAGGAATGCGCTGAATCGTTTATAATCCTCGACCAATTGATGAATTTTGTCACTGATATCCGGGCATTCGACATCGCTTTCAATTATATGACTCAGCCTATCGGTATTGTCCGCACAGATCGAAAATTGTTCTATGAGCTGCAATTCCTCTTTCAATGCCGCGTTCAACACGGTTGTCTGGAAAAACCACAAGAGTTACATAATACTTGAATGCTACATTTGCATACAGTGAATGCAGTGATATATATTTTTTTAATGATGATTAAAATCGCGATACGTACGCGTTTTGCTTTCTGCTGAAGTTCCTCCAATTTCCCACGCATATTCTCAAATTCGGCTTCCGTGTATTGCATTCTTTGTAGTTTATCTTCATCCGCCAGAACGTTGTCAGGTACAGCAATGAACTTGCTCACAATATTCTGATCAGAGACAAAATAGAAATTAATGTCATATGTGTAATAATTTTGCTATTTTAATTTTAAAGTTTCTAATTAACAAAGTTTATATCCTTTATAATATAAAATAGGAATAATTAACTATAATTGTTTGAAAATAATTACCTCTATGTTTTTCAAATGAGGTACAGAGGCTGTATAATAAGCTTTTACAAGTGTCTCTTCATTCATCTTTAATAATCCCAGATTATCAGAGTCTGAATTATGTAACTTTTCCAATGTTTCACACAATTTTCTGCTCCTAGACTGTATCCTCTCCATCACAATAGTTCTGACTACAACAGACCAGAGAGAAAGTAATTAGAATATTGTAAGCAGCCATGTATAACTTTTCATAAATTAGAAACATTCAGTGGAACAATGGACATAAGAGCATTGAATGCAACAAGTCTTATTTACAAAGATGAACAAAAAATCCAAGATCAAATTTAAATTGAAGACAAATAACGTTTTTTTTTTCTTTCAGTAAATTTCCAGAATAAATACGAGCAATTATACAACGATAATTACGAATTATATAACGAATTACACGATTCTCGCAAAAAAACAAAAAATTTAAGATAAAAGGAGGGCAAGAGAAATCGCATAAAAACATGCTGCGGAAATCAAGGCGGTAGGAAAGGGAAAGACGACATACAAAAGGACGCGTTTGCCGAGAGGCGACGCTTCTCACCGGCGGCGTAGCGTCCTCGCCGACCGACGCCGCGTTCCCACCCCTCCCCCTATTCCGTCGCGGGGAATCCGTCGAGAGCATCCCGGTCGCTGGACGAGTGTGACTCTAGTCATGATCGAGTGCTACATGAAACCAGAGTACACCCGTCCAGCGGCGGCGGGACAAACAGGACGCCGCCGCAACGGTCGGCGTCCCCTTCCCGGCGCCCTCCGCCCTCCTCCCCACCCCCTTTCCCTCCGTCCAGCGTCCGAAAGAGCGCGATCTGAAAGCACGTCGGGATCTAAGAAATGCAGGCGGCGACTTACGAGTCGCGTAAACGGCTCGGGAATGGAAGCCGAACAGCTGCATCTCGTATTCCTCGCGTTTGCGCTTCCGCGACTCGCTGGAAGCGGGGCCGATCTCCATGGCGTGACGTCTACGTGACGAGAGAAAACCAAGGCGCCTCTACTCTCCTGTCTCGGGGACCGGCCGGCCTCGGTCCGAGTCCCCTCCTGGCCACTGTCCAGCGGCAAGCGGCGCTCCTTCCGCACACGGGACTCACGAGAACACCTTGACGTCCGTTGACAAATTAACATGGCGTCTCTCTCCGCCTGCGCACGAAAGCGTCCTTTGTCCCGGCGCGCTTTCGCCGAAGCATCGCGACAGATCGCGCGACGGTCGAGCTCCCGCAGCGCCCTCCCCCTTTCAACGACGGACGCCTCTCGAAGTCGAACATAAATTTATCGTAGATTTCATCGTTCCGTCGATAAATGACGTTCGGTTGTAAAAATAATTTCTGATAGATGGCTCCTTCTTTCGTCAGAGACGTGGTGGACGTGGATCCTTCAGCGTACGTTTCTTTTACAATTAATTTATATGCAGATTGATGCAGATATGCGGTAAATGGTAAACGTCGATTCCGAATGATCCTAATTAAAGAGAGGTTCTACATAGTGACGAGATACCCTCGATGATTTTTACCTTCCGAGAGGTAGTGATCGAGTAAAATCGATTTCCAGCTGCGATTTGAATCCGACTTTTAATTTAGTACAGAAAACAAACGCACGACTCTTCGCGCTACACATGTTTATTTCTTTTTCAGTTTCGAACCAATTTTCTCCGCAGGGATGACTGATCCGCAGAATCATTTGGGCTTATGTTAGCGAATCCACGGACTCCGAGTTCAATACACGTAAAATGAACAGTACGTACATAAATAATTACATGCATACACACATTTATTTTGTTTCTAATCCTCAATCCAGTTTAACCGCCTCATGTTTTTATATTTTCTCGTTTCTTAAGAGACAAATATGTTCTACAAGAATGCGCAATTCAAAGAATTTTTTTCAGCTCATTATAATACAAATTACATCGTATTTTTATTAGATCGTCGTTACTAACTATATATGTATATATGTTTATCTAGTTGCGAAATAATTTGATAAATATTAATTGAATGCTAACGCGCCTGTCCTTTCCAATGAATTTTTCTACCTTTTATATTTGCAAATTCACCGGCGCTCGCAGCTTGTGCGTTATTATTCATACGACGATACCTGTTTGAGAGGTCTGTTTGTTATCGCACGCATAAAGCGGAAATGCATGGGCGCCGTGTTCACCTGGCGAACGCAAATCTCAAATATTTTCCATTACGTTTTATTAACGCTCGACTAAACGCGATTGCCTTTGTAAATTGTGAACTTTCCCCGTGAAAATATTAAAAATACAGATAAATGGAGAAATGCCGATGAGCATTTCTCTCCGTTGTTGACTTTATTGCTGATTCAGCAGAAATTTCATTTGCACGTTAATCGTAATGATTTTTTAAATACATACACTGAAAAAAAAAGTAATATATTCAATAAGATATGTTATTGCGGGCTGCCAATTACAGATATACTCAATACAATAATATATGCTATTGCAGGATCAACATTGTACTTGCATTAATAGCAAACATTATTGTATTGAGTATTTTATGTAGTTGGCAGCCCGCAATCACATATGTTATTGACTATATTACATTTTTTTTCTGTGTATTTATGAAATAATTGAAGTCGAAAATTATGTACGTTCAGAAACAGATTAATTTTTTCAAATGTTCTTTGTATCGAGAATCATTGTATCGGCAATCAGGAAGTGAATCGAAGGTTGTCGAGTTTAGTCATACGATATTACATGTATTTGTCCGCGTAAGGATTACATTAATTAGAATGCTTATTTGCGGCCGAGTGAATCACGTTTCGCACATATGCGGTTAATACCAATTGGCATAACGCCTTGCTTCTCTCATCACAGCGTGACAGCATATTTATTTTCGGTGAAAGGTAATTCACGGTAAAAAAAAAAGTGATTTTTTTCCTTGGTAATTTCTAGAAAAGTAAAATGTCTTTGATCGCTTTAGCGGAAAAAAAATATATATGCAGAACTCGTCCGTAGTTTTTTCATTAAAAAAACAATGGTCAGTAATTTTACACGAAATGTTATCCCTAAGTCAATTGCCCACCATTGCCAAATGTGCACCTTCTCGCTGCGTGACATCACTACTTTTTTTATGGCGAATTAGTCACGGCGTTGATAAGTCATGCTCGTATAATAACAGTGACAATGCGGTGTGACATGTTAATGCAACCCTCGTCAAGAAAAAAAAACCTTTTTTACCGCCGTGACGATTCGTGTACATTTAACATAATTGATCGCGTATATCCAGCGCGAGACAGTTAAACAAAATATCTCGTTTTGTCACGGTCTTTATCCACTTGCTTTTATTCGCAATATCGAGGTCGGGAATAAATTAATAGATATATTTTTTTAATGAAAAAAAAAACTTACTATCCAGTTTCCACAAATGAGAGCGTTCTTGAAACTAATCCCGTCTTCCTTTAAAAAATTAATTTTTTAATCCATTCTGCTTCTTTAGAGAAAAAGTGCCGTTATTCTCTAAAGGAAATATAATTGAACGTGAAAATAATCAACTTTAAAACGAAGTTGTTAATTATAGAGAGGCAAGTTAATTTAGAAAACGTGAGCCTATTTACAACGGCGGAGCCTACGTCGTCAATTAATTAACAAGTCCCGATTTCACGTACATACAGGCAATTATGTCATCACGACCTGCTTGTTGACCGACCGTCAAACTAATCGTTCCTCCTTCGTTGAAATCTCGAATGACTCATGTGAAATTCTCCCTTGTGCCCAATAAATCGGGTATCGCGATAGTAGAAGAAAGGAATGTGCCGGATAGAACCTTCGGGAGGGAAAGGACGCGTCCTTCGCGCAACGTGGCAAAAGTGGGCATCGGCGTTTACTTAGAAAGCGGTAAATCTTGCGCTCGACGCTCGTCATCGTCGTGTTTCCACGCGATAAGCAAAAGCGAATAGATGGGGACGCGGGGAGGACGGTACGAACATCCGTCACGTGCAAATCGGCTTCCATATGTGCTCAACGCGCAAGCGATCGTTGGCATGCCGGTTGCGTTTGCGCTGCTTTATGCGTTGCGGCGTGCGCCCGCGAGAAACTTTACACCTACTTACATTCATGTTTTCACAGCCAACTTTGGCATTGGCGACACCGGATTTACCTCGAATCGAGGTAATGCGCATTAGCATTAGACGGCGGCTACTGAAAGAAAACGCTGTGTGACGAAGTCTAGAGGATCCGCGGCACGCGAATATAGGGCACTGATCATATTCCATATAAAATAATTGTACACGACCAGAATATTGTATACAAATAAATATTGTACACGAAAAGAATTGTACGTGGAAAAACTGTGCACAAGAATTACCATATAAATGTCTTGAATTAAAAATTGCACACAGATATATTGTGCGTACAAAAACTGTCCACTATAATTATTTTGTAAAATATATTATAATTCAAAATTAAACGTTTAAATACTTTGAACGATCTTCGACATAACTAACATTTTAAAATATTAAAAAGCCTTTATTCAAAGTTAGTTCATTCTTTGCATTCAAAAGGCATTTAACCTCCGCACCAGATATGTTTTATATGTTTAATATTTGAGTATAATATATGAAAAATGCGTAGAAAATAGCCGTGTACAATTTTTAATTCGTGAACAGTTTTTCCAATTTCAATTTTTTTACGTACGACTCGTTTGTGTACAATATTATTATTGTTTAATTTATTCGTGGAAAATATTATCAGTCTCGTGCAGAATATTGTACTGTACAATGTATTTTCTTTACAAATATTATTTTAAAGAAACTGTATAAAAAATTTTAGTGCATAATATTTTTGTGTAAGAATATTTTGTTTAATTATTTTAATATTTTGAAATGTTAGTCGTGTCGAAAATGCACGTTCAAAGTATTTGTGTGTTTAATTTTAAAGTATAATATATTTTATAAAATAATTAGTGGACAGTTTTTTTTTACGCACGATATATCTGTGTGCAGTTTTTAGTTCAAGACATTTTTATGATAATTCTCGTGCACGATTTTTTCACGGTATAATTTTTTGTGTACAATATTCTGATCGTGTACAATTATTTTGTGTAGAATATGATCAGTGACGAATATAGATCTGAATAATCTACATGAAGCTTTTATCGCCAAACTAATTAGAATTGCTAAACGTTTTCGATAACGATTTTATCTGAAAGCGGCATATAAAGTAAGATGTGGCAAAAAGAGGACACGCCCTACCTCGACATCGAAAAAATTTGAAAAGTAAGTTTTGTTTGCAAACATGTGTTGTACAGTTTTACATGTACGAACGAACACGCGGAAACGAGCGGAGTAGGAACATGACATCGATAAAAAATCTATACAGGCGTAATTGCATTCCGGAATCGAGATCTTGTCAAAGATTTATTTGGTTTTATCGCGATATCATCTAAGATTATGCGTGTCGCGTGTCCACGCGAAGATAAGAGTGAGATTGCGGCCGATAATAACAGAGTAGTCAAGTAGAATTTTAAATCCCATGATTTCCAAATCAATACTTTAAAATTAAAAATTACGCGCGTACGTTTTATGTAACTTGCATGGAAAAAAAATATTGCTCTCAAATTGAAACTTATGTATTCAAATTAACGCCATCATCGTTTCATATATGTACAAGCAACAATATATAATCTTCTTAGAAGAATTTGGAAATTTTGAATATCAAAATATTATAGTCTTATTTCAATACTATAGTGTTACTTCAAGAATGTAATTGTTTTGATCATTTTATTTTAAGAAAATTATAATCTTTGATTTTCAATCTAACATTCTTTCCTTTCCATTCAAGAAAATTATTCTCAAATAACAAGGTTCAACCATATAAAATTTTCAAATAAAACTTCATTCAAGTAAATCTTTTTGACTTAACGCAATATAATCTCATTTCTACACGGAGAGAATATTCTCTTAAAATTTACCCTCAAAGTCTAGCAATTGTGGGATAATATATAACCTCAAGGAATTTTGCTATATTTTTTAGTAAAATTTATACTTTTAATAAACTGTACTAAAAACATAGTAAATTTTACTATACTTTTAGTAAATTTTACTAAAAAGTATAATAAAATTCATCAAGATCACACATTATTTCACAATTATTAGGTTTTGAGAGAAAATTCTCTCCGTGTACACGAAAAAAAAATTACTCTCAAATTGAAACTTATGTATTCAAATTATCCTTGTTTCACATATAAGCAACAATGTATAATCTTCTTAGAAGAATTTGAAAATCTTGAATTTCAAGATATTATAGTCTTATTTCAATACTATAATTATTATTTTAAAAATATACTACAATTGTTTTGATAATTTTATTCTAAGAAAATTATAATCTTCGATTTGAACATGTATTTTACATTCAACATTTTTTCCTTTTCATTCAAGAAAATTATTCTTAAATAACAAGGCTTAACTATATAAAATTTTAAAATAAATCTTCATTCAAGTAAATCCTTTTGACTTAACGCGATATAATCTCATTTCAAGAATATTCTCTTTTTTCTGTGTAGATTTCCGTTTTGAAACTAAATAAGACATTGTCAAATCAACAATAATATTCTTTTGCTTTCTGGAGGCTCGCATCAGTCGAAATTAGCGCAGCCGTAGGAAAACTTTCAACAGAAACTTTATAATTAATTATTACAGCGAGATATGAAACCAATATGCGAGACGAAGCGCCCGCGCACGTGGCGCGCTCGCACGCGCGCACACATACACAACGCGCGACAAGCAACTGCCGTGCGCAGAGGGGCTCAGTCGGCGCACTGCGCACCCGTACCGCGCAGGTCCCCGTAAAAAGCCGGGGGCGCGATTCCGCCGCGCCGTAGCTCTTCGGGATACCGCGCGCGTTCGCCGTTCGCCACGCTCCGCGCGCTCGCACGGTTTTGTACTCGGTGTATACCAAAGCACCTCTCGATCACCGAATCCGTTCTTCCACGCCGGCGAGAGGACGGTGACGCACGTATATACAACGCACACCGGCGCGCGCGACCGATCCTCGTCGTCGTGATCCCGAGGATAAACCTCCTCCCCCGCGCGCGCGCGCGCGAGAGATCCTTCCCGTAGGATCCGAGAGGAATTCTCTCTCTTTCACCTTCACCGCGAAATCCGATCCGGGGAGGGAGGTCGAGAGTGGTGCGCATTGTGTTGCCTTTGGTTGTCAAGTGGTGTAAACAAAAGGAGGACCAGGAACGAGAGGGAACGATGCTGCCGCCGCGAATACTCGGTCTCCTGGTGCTTCTCCTCGCCGTGCAAGGTGAGCCTCTTTTCTTCTCGATCCCGTGGCTGCTCCGCTTAATCCACGTCCGTTCGTTCGCGGACGGGACCGACAAGTTGTTGAATTATTTTAAAAGGCGGGGAACGAGAGATCGCCTCGCCTCGGATCGTTTGAATTTCGTAGCCTCTCGCGATAACGCACTTCTCTAAACAGAGACTTTGACATTTGAAACACAATTTATCTATGATAAGGATTTATCTGCCCGCTTATCCCCTTCGGAATGTTTACCGTGTGACGCGCCGGGGAAAATCAAACGTTTTTATTTTCGCGCCGTTATCCGGGCGCGCTTTAACATATATGTTGTTCCCGCGATGTAAAAATAAAATAAAAAATCGATTCGCATTTTATTACCTTTTTTTTCCTCCACGAAGGTGTGCGCGAGACGTGTAAGTGCGTGGATAAACGGCGGATGGCGTGATTCCTTGCATCTAACATCAATTAGGATCAATTCGCATATTTAACGTCAGTTAATTCAACATCAATTAGGATCGATTGGCATCGCCGATTATAATATAGACCGAAGTGAGACTAGGAAATAATGCATGCTCCGCTGAGGCTTGCCGAGCAAAGATGCACACCGTGAAAACGTGCGTGTATTAAAATTACACGGGCATAAGAGGTCTATACAAAATCACCGTTCTACAATGCGACGCCGTGCGTCGCGATCGGATATCGGAACGCATAAGCCGATGGTCCAATGAGAGAATTTCTTTTCCGAAAATGCAATTCTCTCATTGGACCATCGGCGTTACGATATCCGACTGCGACATACGACGTGTTGTAGAATTCGCCTCATTAACGCACAGAAAAAAAAGTAATATAGCCAATAACATATGTAATTGCGGGCTGCCAACTACACGGAAAAAAAGAATATTCTTGTTTTGACAATATCTCCAGTTTCAAAACGGAAATCTTGAAATGAGATTATATCGCGTTAAATCAAAAAGATTTACTTCAATGAAGATTTATGTCAAAATTTTATGTAGTTTAATCAAGAAAATAATATTCTTGTTATGTAAGAATAATTTTCTTGAATGGAAAAGAAAAAATATTGGATAGAAGAAAATACTACATGTGTAAATCGAAGATTATAGTTTTGTTAGAATAAAATTATCAAAACAATTATATTACATTCTTGAAATAACACTTATAGTATTGAAATAAACTTATAATATTTTAAAATTCAAGATTTTCAAATTCTTCTAAGAAGATTATATATTGTTGCTTACATATGATCGCGTTAATTTGAATACATAAGTTTCAATTTGAGAGTAACTTTTTCTCCGCGTACATAAAATACTCAATACAATAATATTTACTGTTAATGCAAGCACAATGTTGATACTGCAATAGCACATATTATTGTATTGAGTATATCTGTGGTTGGCAGCCCGCAACTACACATCTTATTGGATATATTGCATTTTTTTTTTTTTCAGTGCGGAGACGGGTATACGTTCCGTCGTAAATCGCGGGATTCCCACCCTTGTTACTCGCCTAACTTCACATACCTCTTTTTGCAACGTGCATGGCGAGAGCCAACCAAGTGCGCGCTTGGAACCCTTCATTTATTATCGCGCCACAAAGGCGCCCGTCGCGTTCTGTAACGTACACCCGCGTTTAGAGGCGCACGTTGCCCTGGCATTCTAACGATATGGCGTGGAATAGATCGCGGTAACAGGGCATCATTACGCGGCAGCGTAGCGCGAAAAGGGGAACGGCAGTACCGATCTCCGTCTCTCTCTCTCTTTCTCTCTCCGCCCGCCGTCTCATTACTCGCACGGCAAAAATCGAGATTGCGCACCGGCGGCGGCGTGCGGCATTGTCGATCGATCCCTCACATGGCGAATCGCGAAAAATCACTCGCGCACTCGTCGACGCGCGAAAATAAGCGTTCTGTCTCGAGGAATAGACGGACGGACGTGAGCCCGTCGAACGTTTCGCTTCTAAGAAACCTCGCTGCTATCGCACTTCCAATCTACGTCTGCCTATAGAGCCGTATTTCAATCTATATTAAACGTCTATTTAAGACGGTTAAAAAGTGTTTTTTTTTTGTTTTTATTTTAAAGGCATAGGTATGTCAAAACCGGTTCATCTTATCGATCCACGTTAACGATCATGGTAATGTAATTAGTGTTAAAAACCTGTAATTTAGACCCGTTTTCTTTCGCTTCTTGGAAGTCAAAAATACCGTAGCGTAGCCGAAATGAGAAATTGCAAAGTGCGAAACAGAAAGAGAGGTGTAACATCTTCCGTACGAACAGTTGCGGGCAACAATGGCCGTTATTGTGCCGCTAATCGGCGAGCACGTCGTGATCGCACGCCGCGGAAGAAGCAATTACGCATTTAAAAAAAAGCTTAATTACGCTTCCTGGTGTACCTACGCACCGGAAGACATCGCGGTCGCGCCAGGGCGAGTCGGTCGCGTCACTGGGAATTGATCGTCAAGTCGCAGAACGGTATTGATCGCGTTAATTCGACTCGGCCAAAATCGCAAGCCAAATTTATAAAGAAAACTTGTGAAGCACACTGAAAAAAAAAAGATCGGGTAGAACAAATAAAGCCTCTGCTATAGGAAAAAAATTACTCCCAAATTGAAACTTATGTATTTAAATTGACGCCATCATTGTTTCATATATAAGCAACAATATATAATCTTTTTAGAATTTGAAAATCTTGAATTTTGAAATATTATTAATCTTATTTTAATACTATAAGTGTTATTTCAAGAATATAATGTAGAAATATAATGTAGAAAATTATAATCTTCGATTTAAACATGTAGTATTTTCTTCTATCTAATATTTTTTCTTTTCCATTCAAGAAAATTATTTTCAAATAACAAGGTTTAACTATATAAAATTTTCAAATAAATTTTTATTCAAGTTAATCTTTTTGACTTAATGCAATATTATCTCATTTCAAGATTTTCGTTTTGAAACTAAATATATTGTCAAAACAACAATTTTTTTCTGAGTTGAGTGAATTTGGTTACGTCAATCGAATCAAATTAAGATAAAAATTTAATCTGTTCAACAATCTAATGTAAGAGTTTTAGCTAAAAAATTTAGTTAAAAGTAAAACAACTAAAATGTAGTTATATTCTTTGAGCTATGATAAAGGTTGATTTAACTGCGTTGAATTGTTCGACTATTATTCCAGAGTTAAAATTACTTATATTATGAGTAATTTTGATTAATCGGTCAATTCAACGCAGTCTTTGTCTAATATAACTGTATTTTCAGTTCATTTGGTACAATAAGATGTTACAAGAACATAAAAATCATGTTGCAAGAAAAGCATCTAGTTTGCCATATGCAACTCTGAAATTACGTTCGTTTAACTCGATTTTATTTGCTAATATCGATCTTTTTTTATAGTACCACAAATATACGCAAAAATCGACGTTCTTTTTTTTTAAACAGATTTTCAAGAAAACTGTTTACTCTCCATTTTAGAATAATTAATACAATTTGAATAAATAATAAAGACCATATAAAAGAATTTTCATTATCAAATCGGTAAGAAATTTTTATTTATCATAAGTATATTCTCGATAAGTTTCACATCAAAAGATTCCGGGTCAGAAATACAACAGTATATAATGTAGGGAACTGTTTTTTTTTTATGTGCAATATCCACTTCCGCACGATCATCTAGCAACCATTTCGCTCACGCCTCGTTTCCGCTTGCCCCGTCGCGATTACGTAATTCGCCATTAAAAATTGAAAGGGTATCTGGCCGTACTTAGGGCCCGCAATTCTCGAGGAGGGATTCTCGCAGTTGTCGTCGCAGAGTCCGGGCAAAAAGTGCGTTTCGCCGAGGAGAATTCCATTGATAGTGCTCCACGTGAGGTACCGCGAAGAAGCGTGGCCTGTCGGGGAACCAGTGGCGATGCCTGAATGGCCCGAAAATAAGATGAACGAGACCGCTCGCCGAGGCGGAGGCGGCGGTGAAATACACGGGGCGAGGGAAGGGAAGAGGGCGGGCGGAGGGAGAAAGACCGGCCAGGTGAACCGCGTGTTTCAGGTAGGAGAGGAGAAGGCAGATGGTTGGTTCGTCCGATGGCCGGTCGATAGCGAGAAGTTGGACATTCACAGCTTTCTGGTAGTAAATGTTCGCTGCTCCTCGCAGGAGAGAGGAGGCTGCTCGTCCACGCGGCCTCTTCTCTCCGCGACGCGTATTGGACGCTGTGCTCTCCGTTTTATTCTCTTTTTTTTTTTACAATAATAGAAGCGGCTACCTTTTCTTAAGGACCACCGCCACAGACACTCGCCGACACCCCGTTTCGTGCGTGACTGCGATTGTGAAGAGCCTGTCCGAGCTTGTAGACGAATTAGGAAATGGGGATTAGGAAATAACCGGAATACATACCTGTCCTTCGTTATTGAGCCTTGAACGAGCTAGCACGAAGTAACAAGGAAAATAGATCAACCATGACGGGCTACTCGTTACTCGAGTTTTTTTTAATATTTTTGTGGCTGCAGATTTTTGTTGTTTTTGTTTGAATTTTAAAGAAATTTTATAATTCCTTTTTTTCCCGAGGAAAATGAGAAATATAAAGTTAACTAAGTTATAATTGTGGAATAAATAGCAATGTTTTTTTTTAATGCGTAGTAGTTAAATCAAAATGTAGTAACATAGTTATAATTGCCCATTTATTAGATAAAACTACAATTAATAATTTAAAGAGTGTTAATTGCTTATTAACAAATAAATAATGAGAATCAATTATATTTACGATATTATTTAACTTTATGTTACGGTATTAAAGCATCGTACCGCAATTAACTCCGATTAGACAAAATTAACTGCATCTGTTTATAGTCTATAATCATTACAGTTATTTTTTTTTATGTCATTATACAGTTATTTTGTGAGGATAAGATAATTTTTTTTATGACGACAGTCTTCAACAATTTTGTAGACCGATTGAGAATCGATATCTTCGTGAAAGAGAGAACTTTGTGCAGTCTTGTTGTGTTACAACGGCGCCAAGAGCACGATAAGATCTAAGTTCAACGCACGGGTGATACGGAACTGATAGTAACTGAAAGAGAGCGACGACAAAGTGTCGCGATTGGTTCTTCAAGGACTGACTCAAATTTGAATTGGTGATTCGATCCTACTGATGATACGAGACAACGCACAATCGGCAATACGATAATTTGGGGGCAATTCTGAATTATCATTTGCGAATTATTCTCTCGATCGCTGTCGTAATCCCGCTATGAAATTTAACTCGTCCGGTTTGTCATTACGTGCGACCCACATTGGTTTATGGAACGAAGACAAAAGCCAGGCGCCTTTAAAGCCAAACTGACGCCACGTTCGGCCATCGACACGTGTCAGCATTGGATTTGAAAAATTCGCAAAATATGACAAAATGTTATCCTTTACTTTGTATTGAAACAGGTAACCAAAAAATCGACAATTTCCAACATAAACTGACAAATCCTTTCTGTCTAATTTTTGAAATGGTAGGAATATTCCTGAAAGTTTGTAAAATTTCTTTTCACCATCAGGAATTTAAGAAGTTAGAAATCTAGCTACCAAGCCTTCATAAATCTAATTCGTAAATCACTATCCATTTATGTGTCGAAGGTTGCGGGCAATAACGGGTCTCCCTTTCGCAACGAGGCGGTTCGTTTCTTTTTTTTTTTTGAAATACCGAACCGCGGAGGAAAAAGAGGAAAAGCCGGTTGCACAAGATAAAATACGCGTGTGATACGCGAACACGCGTCGCGTATCGTGCGTTTGCGCAAGCAGATAGATGGCCACAAGGATCCTCGTCGTTTCTCCTTGAATCGCTCGTTATTCTCCTTCCGCTGCGCCACCGATCCGTGAAGAGAAATTTAAGGGTCAATATAAATGAGCTGCGATATTAACGACGACGCGGCCGAGCTCCGCGTTGCTCGTCGACGCCTACAAACGCGAGAGAATTTGTCGAACAGCGTGACTCTCCCCCTCCACTCCCCCCTCCCTCATTCCTGGCATACATTGTCACCAATCTATTTTGTTCCGTTTTATGTTTATGTTTATGCGAATACGATCTTGTTAGCGTATTTTTCCGATAGCGTATCGCGAAACGTTTATCTGTAACAGAATCCTCTTGTGGTGCAGAATGACTTGTGGTCATTTTTATATCGCGGCGATAAAATTTTAACGCGGCGTTTCCCCCGACTATCCTTGGCATTTAGCGGACGGTCCGAATTAAAACCCTAATTTTTAAACGTGAACGAAACTTTTAGGAATTCAGCAATCATTCGTTTACGTAATGCACAGCCGTGTGTATATGAAAAAAAAAGAAATTCCAGTTTAGAGGATACGTGTGGCGCGACAATTTTTCTTCTCATTTTTATCTGATCGCGAGATGTAATTATGCGGACGTGACGAACGTATATATTTTACGCGCATACAAACTTCGTTATACATATATTTACATTCGCGGCTTTCTTGCGATGATGGGTGTGCCCCGCGCGCGCTTTTCTTCGCGGGAATATACACGTGTCGCATACGAATACATAAGGATTACGTCACAAGCACGCGAGAGTTTAGCCCGTTAATTAAGTAATTGGGCTTGATGGGGCCGAGGGGAAAGGAAAGCTGCTGCATGGGAGGCCAACCCGCATGAGAAAAAGCCGTTTCTGTCCGCGCGCGTATACCTTCGGTCGGTCTCGCCTCTTCCGCTTTCTCAGAGGCTCTCCCCCGGGAAAGATGCTACTATAATCGCCGTATACCTGAGCTCGCCACTCGTTAGGAAGTGTGTGAGATTTGAGTCAGCCGGACTTTTACCGTCCATAAGTTTGTCAGTTCAGTCAGCGTACGGGACACAGCTGGCCTTTAACTTTGAGTCTTTGGCTCTCGCACCTTATAACCGTGCCGTAAATTTTTCGTATTCGGCTGGTGTATTTACGCAAAGTACAGAACATCTCGTTTCTTTGACGATCTCGTCGCTGTCCATCAATCGTCCATTTGCAAATTTATGGAAATAGCAGTACAGTCGTCGGATGACTATGCTTCTTTTACTTCGTGGAAAAACTCGAGAATTTCGTAGATAAAATCGTCACTTCTCGTTGTATAATCGCCTCCGAGGGAATTACGTCATTAACATACGGGTATAAAAAAAAAGAAAAACAGATATATGGAAATGACAACTACTTCGAGTGAGAAAAATTAATGATAGCCGCGCGAATAGGTTTACTTTCGAAAACGTCAATTTAATGTCTCTCATTTGGCACGAGGTAGCACGTTAATTAATAACCCAGGCATTGCCAACGCCCAGGTAATAACATTTTATGCGCGCGGCTTGCTCAACGCCTAGGAAAATTCAAGGAATGCGATTATCGGTCTTCGGAACTGCGATTGCTCAGGCGCAGGGTCGCGCTTCGTCTTTCGCGTTGCATAACGCGAAACGTTTTTACATCGCCGTGTCCAATCCCCCGTTCCTCGGCGACTCGAAGTGCAAGGCGGCACTACTTTTTTTTTTCCATGCCCGCCGCCGAGTGGGAGCGCGATAAAGTTAACATATTTACATAAGAATCCTTATCGCGCGGCAGCCCGCGTCCGCGAGGTGTCTGGCGGTCTTTCAAGTGCGCTGATGTTTACTGTTAAAATTAGCGCGCAATTAATCGCGCGATTAATACCGATTAATGGCCACTGGTCACCGAGCTACCGTGGCGAGAGGAAGCTCCGTTGCGAAGGGACGTTCTCCGTCGAGACGCTTTCGATGCCACGATTCTTTCGCCGCCTTTGACTTCTCTCGCATGCACAAGCCGATAGCCCGGGCGTTATTACGCAACCTTCCGCGTTACGTAATTGCCATCCGCATGGAATATTTGTAATAGTATCGAGTTTCGCGCTGTTTAACACCATCGACGCCTGCTGATGCGCGTTTTGATCTTTGCACGGCGTGTATTTTTTGTGTAAACTACATATATAGTCTCGAGAAATAAATACCGAGTATTTAGCGAGAAAATCGTCTCTCAACAAAAAAAAATGATCTTGCAACTTCAACAAAAATCATATGTGTGTAAAAATTAGCTGAGATAAATAATTAGCAAATACTGTGATATATATATGTATTGCGTCTAATCAATCTAGCTGATAGAAGCAGAATTTTTGAATTTTATGCGCGGCAGCCAAAATTCTAGCAGATACAAAAATTTGTCGCGATAAATTTTGATTGAGGTATCAAGAAATCCGTCTGTATTAAAAAATTTTCGGGTGATAAGACTCGAGACACGCATCGTTAGGCGACATTATATGAATTATTATTTCGAGTCTCGGACAATTCTATAGAAATCTAATCGTTTTCCAGATAATACACGTGTCAACAACCGGTCTCATATTTTTATCGTCACTAATATACATTTTTATAGAAACGAAGAGAAATATATTTCCCAGCGACGCTCAGAACGATTAGGACGATCTGTTGTAACATCTGTTTCGCTCTGTCGCATTCCGCGCTCACGCGCTGCCGAATGCACGAGCCTGAGAATCGAAACAAGACCGTTCCGGACACACGCTCGTGGACTCGTCGCGTTTATTCCGAGCAAAACCGCGGAGAACGAGGGAGACACGATTCCGGCGTTCCCGTTTCGTATTTAGGCCGAGCCCGCCAGTTTTGCGGCCCGTGATTTCTCGGCCGGCCGGCCGGCCGGCCGGCCAATGCAGTGTTCCGAGGAAACGAGATCGCGGTGAGAGGGCAGACTTTTCCCTCCCTCGCCCTTTTCCCGTTGTTTTTCCACGATAGGTCTCATTTGCATGCGCATTCCTACGGTAGCGATTTGCACAGCTGCGAGTCTCAAGTCTCGGCCTCGATGCGGCGTCAGTCGTGTAAATATCGTATTTTCTTTGCAGGCACATTTTGTCTGTATCTCCCGCGTAGAGAGAAATAGAGAGAGAGAGAGAGAGAGAGAGAGAGAGAGAGAGAGAGAGAGAAATGAGATATAGTCGTGACTTTG
This sequence comes from Monomorium pharaonis, assembly GCF_013373865.1. NCBI lineage: Eukaryota > Metazoa > Arthropoda > Insecta > Hymenoptera > Formicidae > Monomorium > Monomorium pharaonis. Next base: position 7,536,371 of record NC_050476.1, read on the forward strand.
TATACCAAGCATCATTCTCGCGTTTCACTGTTGAATCGAAGAAACGACGGGGAGAAGCGAGCGTTTCCGCGGTTTGCGCAATTCACCCGCGAGAGAAGGAGAGTAAATTTACCGAGATCTTTTCAGGCGCCTCTCGCGTACAATTTCGTCATATTTTCTTAACGGAGCCAGTTTCGCTCGACGAATGCGCCTCGAAAGTTATCTTTCAGCTCAACGGCTTTATAGAAGTTGACAAACGTAGAGGAAAGGCTACTTTACGTCTGCATAGTTTTAATTGGAGTAATAGATCGTTTCTTGGGATGTGAGCTCACAAGCACGCGGATATTAGGTACCTGTACCCAATGTGGCCATGTACCCAATTTGGCTCACCCATTTTCAAATAGTTACGCAATGAATTTCACAGATAACGCTAATGTACCGCTCAGGAAGTCGATATGATGTATTTGTGCTAGTTAACTCAATATCTCCTTCTACGGCTTGTAATCACATTTTATTCAAGTTGGGTTCTTCTGAATCTAAAGTTTCATAGATAAGCCTTTGCTTTGCGTAACTATTATGTAACAATTATAAATATCCACAATTTATATCATTGTATTTCAGCACTGTATTAATTTTGGATTTTAATTATCTTGTTTAAAATTAAAGAAAAAAAGCTCTTTGTAATGTGAAACCATCATAGTCAGATACACTACTAAAAACAAAGTATCTTATTAATATACAGGGCAATTAAGATTGTGTTCCTTCCTTATTTAATGTTTAATTTTTGATTAGTATTTCTTATCTTCCTCTAATTAATTGAAGCTTTTTGGCAGATAAAAGTTAAGATAACGTCCCTCGTAAGAAATAAATACAGTTTCGTTATTTAATGAATAGCTGTACGTGTAATTTTTTCCATGAGTACATGTTAACAAATGCTTAATTAAACATGTTGATTTTGTTCGCATTTTTTCGCATTTTTTTCAAAAATATTTACGAAAAAGAGGAAAATACATAGCTGAGCCACATTGGGTATACATGTAATTAACATGGCCCAAGTGCTATCTTTTTTTAAAAATTTTCTATACTTATATAAATAATTGAAATTTTTTATAACCTTTTTTTAGTTTCAGAATGTTTTTTTTTTTTAATTTAACCCTTATTTTTCAATTTCGTATTCATCCAAAAATTACAAAAATCTTCAACGCTTGGGGGGAGGGGGCATATTGGGTACGGGTACCTTAGTTGCCATTCTATAGGATATAAGTAGATTTCACACGTATCATCGCGCCAGTCCCACGGCCGTGCGAATGTTTTGTGCATTATCTCAAACATGGCTGAGACTTAAGAAACCGTCAGCTTCCCGTCCAGCTGTCGTCCGGGAATTTTAATAGGTTGGGCCCGCTGAAAGCTAGGAGGTCTCCCTGCCGTTGAAATTTATTAGCATTCGGTTTATTTGCAAGCGGAATCAAGGCCACGCGGGTGAGATTATACGAATGTTAAATGAGATCAATCGTCCTCGAGTAGGCATCCAATAAAGAGTCATCGTGACAAACGAGAAGTGTTTGCAATTCGCCTTCGACATTTCGCGATTACGCGAGACCTTTCATAGAGCCTGTAATGAATCGTTTCTATGAGCTGATAAGCGCGACAACAAAATATTTGCCTCTTACACGATTGCCGAGGCTATCGCCGGTTTATCGAAACAACAAGCCAAAGTGTGTCATAGAAATCTGATTTTTTTTACCCCTCTCTTTCTGACTTCTGATTTCTGCATTCCTATTCTACATCCTCTATTCTCCTACATTTCTATTGTGCGCCATTGTAAATTTCGTATTCTATCTCTGCTTTCAATTTAATTCTTTTATCGCCGTTACGATCGATTTTGCGTTTCCGCGCGCGATTACAATTACGGCGGAGGAAAAGTTTGTGGTTCGTCGGGAAGATTGTCAAAATCCGGACAGTGTGCAGGTAACACGGAAGCCAGATAACAACGACGCCGCGCGTGTCGCAGTTAGAAATATATGTGAATAGCGTAACGACCGGCTTGGAAAGTAATTGCTTCCTGCGGGATTGCGGGGGGTACCGGGGATAAATAGACGGAGTGATCTGAAATCTCGCTCGTCACAAATGACTATAAAATTGTCGAAGAATACGACCTACATATTTCGGTCCTGTGTATATACACATCGGCTCGTAGCGCCGCTGGAGCTTCGGGTAGTTAAGTCGGTGATGCGTGCCGACCACCGTGCACGCCCACAACAATTTTGATTTCTGGTCGATTCGAGTCCATTAATAAACCGCCCACCAGAGAGATCCGAACCTAACTCGCCTTCTCGGGGAGCCTCGAGACTTATCTAGATAGTTTCGGACGGGGAGGAGGGAGGGGGAGGGGGGTATATTTTTAGTCGCGTAACAGGCCGTCGACGTGCGTGCCGCGTTGTACCATCGACGTGCGGCGTCGTTTTACGCGTGCTAGGCATATGTGCGTGACGTTCTCGTCTTCCCCGTACGCTTCCTCCTTCATTTCTATATCTTTCTTTTAAAGCCAGTGGACATGTGCGCGCATAATATCGTATAAATAGGAATTGGCTAGCGGGCTAATACGAAAGAGTGATGCGGGCTTTATTTCGGGGTATCCTTTCCGGTCACCGCATCCAATGTAGAGAATACCGCTCCGTCTGCGGTCTGGTCTCTGGTCTGGCTTGCTCTCCGCGAGACGGAAATTGTGTCGAAATCGACGCGAGCGGCTCCGCCCGCCGTCCCGGTCTGCTCTTACGCGCCTTTTGGCACGCACGATCGAATTCACTTTCTTTATACATCTCGCGTTGCGAACGCTCGAGGATTATCGGAAGCCACGGTTTCTCTTGTATGAAATGTACGCGAAATGCGAATTTATCAGATCCACACGCTGTTATTAAAACTGCGGTAAATTACGTTCGATTGCACCCAATGCACGCGCGCGGTAATAATGTCTAAGGCTCTATTTATAGAGCGTATGATGCGAGTTACATTTGCGATCCCGAAATACTAGTTACGCGATTCCCTCGCGAGCCGGAAGATATTTTCGGCGGGGCAATATACAATTACTAGCGTCAGTTTTCGGTAATACGATCCTTGTTACATGTATTCACATATGTATCGTGCGAGAGAAATTTTTCAGGGCGTCCTGAATTTTTGGGAATTTCTCACGGAGCTCGCGGACTTTCTTTTTCTCTTTTTTTTTCGACTCGATAGAGAGGCGACGATCCGATAAATTATATCTCTCCGTGAATTCTTCGCTACGATGGCAGATAAACGCCTGATAATGAGCACGCAACCCACGCAACATTTCGAGCCGTGAATAAGCGGCAAGTGGGTACCGTTAGTCGAACAGACGAAACCTTTACACTTTACGGCCGCGATAGCGCAGCGGAATGATTCGATAGTCGATCATCCGGCCGCGCGTTTCCGGTTTCCGAGAGGCGCCAGTCTGCATCCAGTCTTTTTTCACACGCGCGTCACAATTCCGAACGGACGAAAATAAAAAAAGAAAAAAAGAACGAAGAATGCCGGGCGTGATATTTCAGACAGTGTTATGGAAATAATTGCATTTAAACGGAACATTAATAAGTGTTATTATAATTGAATGTTATAATTTTACATGTGCCTGCGGTATAAATATTAACACTTTTAATTAGTAGGATGATGTAATGACAAATGGCTCATAAATGATGAACCGACGTGCGTGTTAACACCGTAATTACCATTGCACATTGTTCATTAAATGTAATACAATAGCGTGACATTTCATTACTTGAATTATCTCGAGTTCTATGACAGTAACGCCTACACTAGCAACATATAATATAAAACCCAACGTTAAAAAATACATATAGCGTTAATAGTTTTATCGTGTGAAGGAAAGTATTACGGAAATATTTGTAAAATAAATAGATCTATTAGAATAACAGACCGAAATAAGGTTAAATTCATGTATTTATTAGCCCACAAAAGGTGGAAACCTTTGTCGCTTACAAAGAGATTTTAAAGGACTTTTCTCTAAAAAAAAGCAAGCTCAATTTATCCCTCTCCCCGGTGACAAGGATTCAATTCAAGATCGCCCCGCGACAACCGGGGGATTGGTATAACGTATCCGAAATGTTGATTCTGTACACACTGGAACAAGAATGGGCCATCGGGTTGATATTGTCAACGACGCAGGCTCGGAGTGACGCATATTATAATTATGCGGCCTCGCGTCTCAGCGGGACAATCGTTAGCCGCGCGTTTGTTGTACGCGCCGCGTGGAGAATAGGCCACGCTCGCGAGAGGCCCCCGATTCGTGGCACGTAAAAGCTGGAAACGAAGCGGAGGGGTACGCGGGGGAGGGCAGAAGAAAAGACGACGGAATGGAAGAAGAGGGCACGTCGCCCCGTTCCCGAGGCCCCGAGGACGGGAATGCCAGTCACCGACGAAGCCGTCGGACTACTAATGACACACACACGCCTCTCCCTTTCTCTCCTCCGGGGCGGCGGCGTGGCTGCTCCTCGAATCTCATCGAGCATTCAAATCCCGTGTTTTCGTTCTAATTACACCGGGCGCGTAAGCAGCTAATGCACGTCGCATGTTGAGCTTGATGCTGAGCTTCCGCATCGCCTATAGGATTTACGTCGAGATGCTCCGGAATTTCTCCGAGCGTGACGGATTAGTTTCGAGTTCGTAATGACGCGACTACCGGCTCGTGGGCCGTAACTAATGCGGTATTACCTGCGAAGTGTTTACTCGGGATGTTTTATTGGAACGTTTATTACGATGATATCGAGAAACCTGAGCCCAGTTGTTTCCCTAAAAAAAAACGTTCAGGGAATTAATCACGAAGATTAAGCTTAAAATTGACACGAGAAATTAAAGTTTACCTTTTTTACATTTAATTAAAAGAACTTGGATCTTTTTTAATATGTGGTGTTTATTCTTTTTATCTTGGAATTAATTTTCTCGAGTTTCTAATAAATTCACAAGCGGTTAGAAACAGCGCATTAAACACTTTCAATTAACGCTTCAAGCTCGCGAGAGACGAAGGAGGAAGTTCTTTTTTTCACGCGTGACGCTCGTGGACTTCTTCGAACGTAACGGATCTATTGAAAGTTTAAAGACGTGAGGTTGAATCACGATAACCCGTGAGAGGAGGAGGAGTCCCGGGTTCTCGGCGACGCGGCACGACAAATCACCGTCAATTATTGGCGTTTCACTTTCCTGCGATTGTTACATCAGAAATTCCCAACAAACGAGTTATCGCGACGAGTACTGTAATTCGAAATCAATTTTCCTCTACGCCGTAATGCGTAATATATGGCGATATTCATGCGCATCGACTCTATAAACTTGATTAGAGACTGATGCATGCATAATGCGCTCTGTAAACCGTCCATAATCGTATCGTGCGGAATATTGCAGGATTGCGCACCAAGTTTTTATGGCGGTAATGTTTCCAAGTTTGCGTCGTAACGCTTAGTATCGGATAGGATGTAATAGCGTCTTGGAAACTATCTCTCTTTATGCGAACGATCAACGTGACGCGCGTTTCAACTACGAGAAGGCATCGCGTTAATTGCCAAATTTCAAGCATTTAGCAAATATATTTCAGTACACTGAGAAAAAAAAGTTGGTTTGACTAAATTTTTTAACTTGATTAAATTTCTTCAATTTAACTATTTGTGTGTTTCAGTCAAATGTATAAATACTTAAATTGAAGTTCAAGCATTTTATGTATTTAAGTTAATTACATAAATACTCGAACTAAAGAAATTTAATCTAGTTGAAAAATTTAGTAATATTAACATTTTTTTCTCAGTGTATACATTAGAAAATATTTTAAAACACGACCAAAGTTTTTTCATTAATTTGAAAAAACGCGAATAATTTATTTTAATAAAGTATAAATATTAATAGTGGCAATGGTGGATTTAATATTGACGTAATCATGTACTTATGTAAAGCTCGGGAGAGAATAATTGCTCGTAACAAAAACAGGTCACCTGGGGATAACCTGATTAAATTCACCACTACTGATTTACCGCCAAGTCATTTCCGATACGAGTGACTGTGTGGAGGTCAAGTCGCGGCCGATAAAGCGTGGTTCTACACTCATTCGGAAGTTCGCGATGTCGAGCACGAAGGCAGCCCAGTTTCCCTGAATGCGCTCGATTCATTGAGGGTTTAACGACATGAGATTGCGCGAGCTGTTATCAGGGCGTGTAGTAATACGCGATAATTAAACATACGCGCGATGTACCACTACCAGCGTGTGTTTTTTTTTTGTTTTTTTTTTAAATATCTGCCGGGGAACATCCACGGATCGTCCGCTCGGGAGATAAAGCACAAGCGAATCCCTGTTTAACTGGTTCGCGCTTTACGAGCACCTAAGAATACGCCGGCGATGTCGTAACAATGAGATGAATTGACGTAGACGAAGTAATTAGGGATTGCAGATTTCTCATGCTGAATGAGAAGATATCAGCAGTAATGAGGCGATACAAAATTAAAAAGAAAAAAAGACTTGGAACATTTTAGCCATTTAATTTCCAAAAACGTTTGCAATACGCAATTTATTATCAGACTTTGAATTTTAATTTCGGTTAAAAAAAAAAAACTTTTAATATTCTAACCGTTGTGATGTTAATTTTAATACGTATTTCAAGCAACATCTGTATACAGATAATGTTTTAATCTACAGCATTTGGCAACGATTAGATCTATGCTTTTTTCCGAAGCATGTTGCGTCGAGCGTCGTTATGAAGGGCTAGATCTCCCCAAGATATATATATTCAGTGCCCCGTCAGCATGCACATATTCGAGGCGTTAAAAGGCGTCCGCCTTTTCAAACCTGGTATTGGTACATTCGTGCGACGCACGAACGTGGCAGATTCATTCAAGAGTTTAACGACACCGAACCGTTTTGTTACCGTCTAGGTGCCGTAATACCACTCCGTCATCGCCGCGGAGTGTTGTGCCATTCGCGGGACGGACACAACGAGAGCTTTTGCCGATGATAGAGCGGCACGCTCGGAGATCTAATTAATTCGCACAGCGCGCCGAGCGCGGAACTGTAACGGTATAAAACACACAACGATAATATCGCGGACTGTGTGCGTAATATTGTTTTGACAATCCTAGGATTAAATGTACTGGAGAAAACAATTACTCATTATATCTCGTCCCGTTAAGAGAAATCGTGGGGGCTACGCTTATCGCGTAAGGTGAAGATCGATGGGGGGAAAAGTAATTATAATTAATCAGGATGTCTTCGGCGCCTCGGGCACTCGTTACGATCGTCTACGCGTATATGTATGCGAGACCGATATAGATGGGGAATAAATAGGCATGGTCTAATACGGTTAACGGATAAAATTATCTCGTCGACGCCGAGCGGAGCGCGACGCTCGTTATCGTTTGCGTTATTTTCGCAAGGCAATCCAGCGAATATAACTCAATTAGAAGTACAGAGTGCGTATTTTATGAGAAATCTGATTCACGGTTCGCGGGGGGGGGGGCGGGGAAAGAGGGATTTACCAATAGCCGTCAATGAAATAACCTATTAAATAAGCGGGCGATTAAGATTTTTGCCCCGTTGTCGTTTCTTTTTAATCATAGTTCAATTAATTCCCTCTCTCCCCGGATAATTTCAGTTCCACACAGAGGAAACTCTGTTAAGAATCAATTAAGCTGAGGTTAAAGTTAACCGTCGTCGGTGAAACCAGCCCGCACGCGCAAGTAATATTTATGGCGCGTAACTGTGTACGGTTATTAAGGACGGAGCTCCGGCCGCTCGCGTGAGGACGGAAGATGGATTCGATTAGAATCATTTTAGATTGCACGAAGTCATCGACTGCGCTCGCGGCGTCGACAGAGTTAATTGCCACGCGGAAATCAACGGGCTCGAAGTTACAAACTATTCCCCGCGTATATTCCTCGAGTACTACGTCTCTACCTCTCTCGTGTGGCCTTGACATTAACGTTGCACTTGGGTGGCCTTGTAATACGGGGACGACATTCGTATGCATATTGAGCAGTCACTTCAGCCGCGATAAATTCACCGATCAGAGAAGATCGATAGAGATTGCGCGGTACCGGATTAATTAACCGAAATGATATCCATTTATCGTTCGTAGGCGATCATCCATTCACGACGAGAGGAAAAGGGGGTATTAAGGGGATGCTGGACTGCCTCTCAAACTTGATCGGGGTCTACAATGTAGAGTCGTTCGTGCACATCATTAATGAGATTTCGTATATATTCCTTTTATAGATTTGAAAATTCTTTTCCAGAATTAAAGTACGCATATTAATGTCAGTCTGTGTATTGGATTTTATATCGAGAACGAAAAAAATTTTTTTCATATTACTCTCTTACATATGAAATTTTCAGACAAATTATTCTCTTATACTTAATAAAAGCTTCTAGCTCATTTCCGAAAGCACATTATTATTCTTTTCTGTAACGACAACGGTGCGTAACAGTTATTTTGTACGTATAGAGTCTTTAAAAACTTAGTGCTGCAGATTAAAGTCACGAGACGCCTGCACAAAAGTACAATTTTCTAATTTTTTTTACATGAAATTGTAGTTAGCCACCGTTTGTTTATTGTCTATTACTTTAATTCTAGAGAAGGATTTACAATTCTATGAAGTCAATTAAGGGCCAAGCTTATCCGAAAATAATTAGCGTTCAATCGGTAAAACAAACGACTCCAGCACGCCCTTAAAGGGAACTCTTATTTTTCAACGTAATATTATTTGTAACCACTACAAAACTACGAGGGTTACACTGATAATTAAGCTTTCTCATGCGTTATTAAATACAATAGGCTTTTTTAGTCACTCGATACGTAATATCCTGCACATCTATTAAGCAAATAAGCATCTCGCTGAAGAACACTCATTACTCTCAGGAAATTAGAAAGTCATGTGGCAGTTCATTATCGTGACGCGGTCTGCTGTCTTTAATTAGCACCCGATGCTCGGCGGCGAGTACCCGGTTTCCACAAAAACTCCCCGTTGATGCAACGATGATTATCTAGCCGCAGTATTCCCGATTAGAGGAAACCATCTGATGATCACTGGGTCAGTATGCCTGCGCACGATGGTCGAACAATTCGCGTAAATTACGCATTTTCGTTTGTTTTTGATTTATTTCCAATACATGTAAACTCATTTCTCCTGTACAAGGTTCGTGAAATTGGCTATTAAAGATTAAGTATATACAAGCGGGCATAATCGTTCGATTAACGAGTTTGACCTTGGCCTGGGGTGTCACTTCGCACCTCCGGGCTTGACAACGCAATTAAAAGATAGCAGTTCTCGTTAACCGCATGAGAGCGCAAATCGGCGGGTGCGGACCTTGAGCTGATTCGCGTAAACCAAACGGCCTAGTTTTCCCCAGTGGACGACCATGCGGGCACATATTCGCGTAGCTTAATTGAGATCCGAGATATTACGTGAATTATCACCGCGCTACGTGCATTCCGTCGCTTACCTGACGCCCTCGGGGATTTATGATGAACGTTACCAACGTGGCTATTGTTGGAACGAAATGAGAGACGATCGAACGCATCTCCCCATCATCACGGTTATCGTAGCAGATTACTCGCATCGATAACTCGCGTAACTTGTTCCGAAATACGAATCCTTTTGATCGCACGTATCTAACGTTTCTGACGTGCGTATATCCACGAAATGAATATTTTGAGAATTATCAATAAATTGTCGCTAAAATTAAGATTCGACGAGGGTTTATTTGAACTCTTGATACTCGCAATTTCAAGCGCTAACGTTTAAAATAGGCGATGGAAAAATTAGGACGGACGTGGTTGAACTCTTTAGAATTCGGCTCCGCGCATAGTTTAGTCGATAGGTCAAGTGCTAGAGGCGTACGTGCAATTGAGTGGCCGCGCAGTCTTCTTTCATCTTGCCGTCGTGCCCGTGCCCGCCAGACTTTCTCGATTAGAGGATCATCTCCGTCGCTGTTGGCACGGGAACACGAGCGGGGGCCCCCGAGCTTCTCCCGCGCTTTGAGAACCGTTATTAGCCGGAACGAGGAGGTGGTCCTCTTACTCCGCCGCGGAGTATCTCGAGGCAGCGCGACCCTCGACTCGTAGGGACTTCACCTAGGGACGGCGGGACGCCTGACAAATAGCCACCTTCGTGCTTAGCGCGCTTAAAAAGAAGTCAAAGGAGATCTTTTGTATTAGTTTTGTCTTCGGCGCTGCTACGGGGGTCTTTAATGGTGCCGCAAGGTGTTTACGAAAAGATTATAGCTACTGGGGATTTGTGTGTTTGTAAAGAGCAGCGGTCACTTTGACGTCGCAGTTTCAGTATAATAATCAAAGAGCACAGTTTTTTTTTGTTGTGGTTTCTTTTTTCCTCTCCTCCCCTCCCCCCTTTTTTTTAAATGAAAGAATCTCTACGGGATAGAACAGCGACTTAATCTTAAGTAAATTTCGCTTCAACGGAATTTTAAATTAGATCTTGTCTCTGAGAAACTTAATGCCTTTGTCTTCTTTATTTAGGACAATGTTAAAATTATAATTTCATAAATTGCGATTTCTATCTAAAAATCACGCCAGATGTGAGAACTTCTCACGACCGGCTGTTGCAATGTATCGTCAGTTTGTTGCCGTTTGTGCGCGTTCGATAGAAGCCGAGGAAGTCGAGAAAATAGAGGATACGCTGAATCCAGTTATGGCGACGAAAAATACAAGTAGAAACGGAGATTACGCATCTCATTATCTTCCCGCGGAGTCAATCTCGGGGTCAAATATGCTAATTGCACGTCCGAGTAATGAACGATCGAGAGGTGTTTGACATGGTATTCACCGGATCTTTTCCCGCTTTAAAGGCTCGGTCACGTGAACGTTTTATCGTCATGTCGAAACTGAGAATGTCATTACGTGTACCGACATTCTCTAATTTTGGTTGCACATAATGATACCGATAAATCACGAGCGACATTGATCGCCTTTAATACCATGCTGATTATACAAAATGACTTTGCGATGCTTCCTGTTTTTTATGCTTCAAATGCCATTAACTATTCCTTGCGCGCTTCGAGCGTCGTTCTTAAACATGAGCTTTATGGTAATTGGTGCAACAATTATCTTTACTATCGATTCAATGTACCGTTACATAAGACGCAGCAGTTTGTGAGCCAAAAAAAGACTCTATATTATTTAAATCACACTTATTATTTATATTGCGTGTAATGATACTGTTTAAACACTTTTAAGATATCACTTGTCCTCGTGGATTTGATAACAGGTTTTTTCCCGTTCGCACATATATCTTACTTGAAGAAATATTAAAACGGGGAATCTTGAGGTATGGGGAAATAAATTTAAGTTAAACGTTATTTATTTGTAAAAATATTAAAATAAGAAATTGCTCTCTGTCTCTCTCTTCGATTCATAAAATTAAATATAATTCATGGGCGAATCATTCGGGGAAAATGGGGAAAAAGTCAGTGGCAGGAATTTGGAATGATGAAAAAAAAAACATCTCTCCCTTTCTCTCTCGAAGCAAGTCTCGCAGATGGTGGGCAAGTGACGTCACCCGTAAACTTGACGAGCAGCCGTTTTACCGGGGAGAGAATGTTATTTCCACCCGCGGACCGTGCTGTAGTTGGAATAACTTGTCGAGGAAATTTACCGTTTCCGCTTTAACCACCATATCGGCCCGTCACCACCATAACTCGACGTTCAACCCCCCCTGTTCCCGGAATATGTAGGTCGGATCACGACGCATTGTCTCCACGAGAACTAATACGAAACGCTTCGCTTCACTTCCGGCGTCCCGTTCCGGCCCGCGTCTCGTAAGCGCGATTACGCAACATACGATATGTTACGATAAAAAAAAAAAAATAAAAAAAAAGCTCGTTAGACGCGCGTTAGACCTCGTCAATCCTATCGCAATGCGAATCGCGTACCTTCATGGTTAGCTAGACGTTAAAATTAGGTTCCCGTGATTATCTAGGTCGCGGTTTCGTTAACTCTCTCTCTCTCTCTCTCTCGAGTTGAATAATAAATATTCAACCTTTGATTATTTTTATCTGTCGGAATGATTCGTATATCTGCTCAATTATTACCACGGGTATCGTGTCGATAAATATTGGCGATAAAAGTTTCGCTTTAGTAGGAGACAGACGGAGGGATATATAGAATCGATTTTTCGTTTATCTGTTGTTTCTAATTTTACTTCCAATTATATTCACTTTAATTAAAACGTCTCAATAAAAAATTGCGCTCTTGATTAATTGCAAATGCCGTTCCATTTATTTTGCGTTGAAACATCCCGCGGGTATGGAAATTTCAATTAATATCCTTCGCAAATGCCGCGGCGAGACGAGCTCGCACTCGTGCGCGCATCGCCGCATATAAAATAAGAACAAACAGGCGTCTCCCGTTTAACGACGCGCTGTAAATCGAATCGAAAATGTTTAAGGGTGTCGGGCATGTTGCGACACGCAAAAACGAATCTATTTTCGAAGGCCGTTGGTCGTTCGGCGATCAAATGGAGCAGACGGCAGTCTCTCTGATGGACGATGATGTCAGGGGATGGACACATCGTATAGTAAAGTCGGCATTATTTCCGTGCGTGTGCATATATGTATGTGCGCGCGTGTGTCGGTACATAGCAAGGAACGAGCGATTATTAACGAATGGAATGGAATGGGGCGGGATGATGTCACCGGGCAAAAGCGACGTCCAAAATTACACGACCGCCCGGGCGGAGAGAGAGAGAGAGAAGGCACGAGAGAAAGCGTTGAATTTCTCGAACTCTGACCCTGTCCTACCCGCGACCTACTGTCTACACGATATTTCTATTTTATGGACGATTATATCATTCCGTTGCCAAATGATACCCTTAACAATGCCTCGTAAATTGCGGCCCCAAGATTGCGGCGGAAACCCTTTTCAGCGACGTAATGTATCAAGCATCTAAATACTGAAATAATAACGAACTGTCTATGTTTTATCGCTTTTATGGAATTAGTTAAAATTTGAAACTCAATATGAAAGAATATTTAATTAGTACGTTACTTAAAATTACGTAATACATTGCTGTCTTATTCGCGTATGTGTACTTTTGATAACTGCATAGAAATACTCAGTTCTACGCTGCTATTTTTTGCCTTTATTTTGCAGATCGGATAACTTAAGGAAAAAGATATAAATAAATTGGAATAAAATTGAAATATAAAGCCGCCGTTCACTTGCTGTGTTTTTTAAAAATATGCAGGAAGCATTACGCGTCAATGCTTATCTCTCTCTCTCTCTCTCTCTCTCACGTCATGTTCCTATTGCCTGTTGACAATCGCTCGCAGCTAACGATTTAGTATCGTAACAAACACAGGCATTATCCGTGCAGGCAAGACCAGTCAAACGTTCAACGCCCTGCAAAGTATAGGCAGTACTTTAATTAATATGCAGACGTCAGCCCGAGTTTCAATGCGCGGCCAAACAGCACGCTGTCTTGTTTGTTATATAAGTTTTCAAATAATTGTAGATATCTAATGTAATGATTTCCTGATTTCATACAATTATATTATTTAAAGTTAACTCGTTCAAGCGTTACGGTTTTAAAGTTTTTTATCTGATTGTTACTTCAATTTTATTCCAAAGTTTTGCAAACCATTTACTTACACGAGAATATTTTTAAAAGTTCAGATATCCTTGTCGTTGAAAGGATTATTACATTAATTGAGTAGTAATGATTACACAAGCAGCTATTTTCAGAGCTATTATTAGACAGTGTTTGATCGATTGCAAGAAATTTTCTGGGAGAAAAAAAAATGGAGAGGTAATCAACCATTATTACTTAAACCTATTCTGTTTGCCGAATTATTACACAATCAAACATTCACTCTCATTGGGAGACTTCTCGCGAGTGTCATGTTAATTGGTTGAGCAAGCAGTTCAAACACTCGGTATATGTGCGCGCGATTACGTAACGATTTGAATTTTTATGCTTTCACCCATGGAATTTCGCGTGCATCTTACGCTTCTTTTTTTGCGAAAGTGATCCAGTGGAATTTACCGAATTGTCACTGGTCATCGATCGGCGGCGCTTATTATTGGTGTGTAGGAGCGCATTAAGTTCACTTAACTATAGTAACAACGAGGGTGGCTCGAGACCGCGTGGATATATCTCCACGGGGTCGCAGCCTGGAAACCCCTGGGTTAGACAGATAAGTGAATAGACGGTTGATGAGTCACGGCTTATTAGAGACGTGCGGTTTTTAGGTCAGTTTTTTTTTCGTTGTTATTCTCGGTGCATCGCGCAAAAAGCGCATTACGTGAGAGAGAAAGACCGTCTAAGTTGATTGTGTTGCAGACTACAATTGAGGTCTTCGCAAACACGCAATCTTCAAATGCATTCGGCCGAGTGTCCGAATTAAATTCGTTACGCTGCACGACGCGTTTTATCTCATAGAATTCTCCGCGGAGTGCATTTGTAGCGTTTTAGAAATAGGCATCCAGGAAAATATGATTATAAACAATACTTAATCCGTCTTGAAATTAAATTCTATCACATTCGACAAGAAGATTTAGGTGTTGAACACATTTTTCAAAAATTTGTGTTATTTTTGTCGGGCGCGTGCATTACGCTGGCTCAGATTTATTAACAACGAAAAAGCTTACGAGGGAAACGATAGCGCGGTGTGTATATATAACGCAAGTATTTTAAGGTCGAGTGTCGACGCAACGTGTGTGCGAGAAGACGAGACGCGCCTCGGTCCGCGGCAGAGATCGATCAGCCGTGGAAGTCGCAGTCAAAGACCTCTAAGGAGTGAAATATCCAAGGAGGACCGGATATCGATATGTCCCCTCGCGACCGACGGTTAGGCAGGACCACAATTTGAGCCGTTCCTTTTTTTTTTATGTCTGGAGCACCCACACGCTGTGCGTGACACGTCGCGCCGCAGGGATATCCCATAAACTCTCGCCGACAACCCTTCGAGAAAAACGTCGGGACGAGCGCGAAAAGTATTCTAAGGTACCCGTTACTCAATATGGCCATGTACAGAAATGTCGATTTGATGTATTTATGCTAGTTAATAACTGCCCGATATCTCCTTTCTACAGCTTGTAATTAAATTTTATTCAAATTGTGTTCTTCTAAATCTAAAATTTCAACGGTAAGTCTTTGCTTTGGGTAAACTATCATTTATCAATTATTAAATATCCACAATTCATATTATCGTATATTCTCAATACCGTATTTATTTTAGGTTTTTATTAAAACATCTTGTTTATAATTAAAGAAAGCTCTTTGTATTGTGGTGAAACCATTATGGCCAGGGACGCTACTAAAAATACAATAAAGATCTTTTTTAAAAATCTTATATAAATAATTAAAAATATTTATATATATTTTTTTTATTGCAGAAATGTTTCCTATTTTAAATCTGATCCTTATTTTTAAATTTCGTATTCATCAAAAAATGACAAAAATCTCCAAAGATCTTTTTTTAAAATCTTTACTTATATAAATAATTGAAAATACATTTTTTTTTTAATTTCAGAAATGTTTCCTATTTTAAATCTGATCCTTATTTTTAAATTTTGTATTCATTAAAAAACGATAAAAATCTTCAAAGCTTATGGGAAGGGGAGAGCATATTGGGGTACAGGTAGCTTATTTAGTTAGGAATTCATCGTTCTCGAAATCGTACGATTCGTTCTGATAAACAGGCACGCAGAGGCCACGGTCGCGTTATTATCGTATAAAACTCTGTTCTTATTTTGCAACTGCAAATCCATAATGCGTAACGATCTCGTTACATTTCTAATTATCGCGTATGTCATCAGTATGTCTCGCGAGATGAATCACGCGCCACGCCGTGACTCAGGAGATCCTTTCTATTTTCATCGAAAACTCCTGATCCCAGCGTTTACGCTGCTAACGGAACGGCCGCTGTATAATCGCCGGCGCAGACGAATTTAACCGAGATCGCAAACGACAACAACGAACGCCGCACGAGCGCCGCGCGTAGTAAAATCGCATGCTAAAACCGCCAAAACCGCACGTGCAGTTTATGATGAGTCGGGGGGGGGGGGGACGATCTTTTGTCTCTGCGCGCAGAGATTTTTTTTTCCTTTCCTCGTGACATCCACGACGTTCATCTTCCCCGACGTACGTCACGGCCGTGTATTTCTTTTATTAACGCTACCGCCGCCGCTGACCGGCCTGGTTCGATGGACCGCACCGTCAAGTTCAAGGCCGCGCTGCACTTTGATCCACGGTCTATTCCGTAAAAATCCGAGATGCAATTCTCTTTCTCTCTCTCTCTTTCTCTTTTATTGTAAAACCTGCCTCGCTTCCCTTCGTCCTCCGGGAGCTTCCCCGGTTCAAGGACCACGCCGAGACTATGCCAGCAAGCTTCTTTGCATTCACGTTGTTCATTCACCTCCTTTCCTCTCGTAGTTTCTTCTCTTCTCGCGGCGCGCGTATAGCCATGCCCCATGGTTGCCATGGTTGCCAAGCCCGTGTGCCTATCAAGGTCCACGGCCACACGGCACCCGCACATGGCACATTACCACGGTGACGAGGGGGGAGAAAAAAAGCTCGATTCGCTCGAGCCGCAAAGCCGACTGTGCTCGGGCCAGATTTTTCAAGACGGCGCGATGAAACGACGCGGTTTGAAGCGACGCGGCCGCGAAGTGTAGGATCCCAAGCGTCCAGCTTCTCTTCTCACCGAAGGAACAATGAGAAGTAATAAAAACGAATTAGAGAATCGAAGCGAGAAGGAGATTACATTTGTCAAGAAGATTGATGACCTGATACTTCATTGTTCCTTGATGACATTCCTTAAGAAAAAGAAACTTGTATTATTTTATGTGTAACCACATTTTATTATTCAAAAATTTTTATTAATCGCAAGAGCTACTCTTCTTATTTCTTAAGCGAAGAGTCGGATTATAATAAATTCAGCTTAATTCGAATTTTTTCCTAAGGCGCTGTATCGCGCAGAATGACGAGGATACTTTCGTTTTCACTCTCGGCGTGTCCTTGACGAATTCCTTTACGCGTATATGACAATCGGTACACTGCCAGGCTTTCATCCCCGGCGGCTATTAATTTGTCCGGTAGGGGAATACAGGCTCGGCCTTTGCGTGATACGTGCCGTTTTTCCGTCTAGCCGCCTATAAATATCGTAGACGTTCCCGTACGCGGCGAAATTCGCGTGGCGGACCTTCATCTTTGATCTCGTCGCCCGCGAATGAAAATAGACCCGCGAAATTCTCATCCACGAGCGGTAATTATCGTAATAATGGCCGGTGGTGTGTCTCGTAAAAGGAGAAGTTCGTCCTGGTTACTTTCATTCTCCCGGCTTGCCATTATGGCCATCGCCCTCGTGTTGATCGCTCGGTGTCGTCGAACTCCCGACGTCCGTCGTCGTTCTCGGAATCTCTCTCGTCGGCAGGGTGTCTCTTGTGAATTGCAGAAAGCGGACAGGAAAGACGGAGAAAGGAAGAGAATGTCAATATTCCGCCTGAATTTCCGCTGGAATAGAATTGATTTTTCAAAGTATTTTTTCCTACAAATTCTCAAATTGCTCACGAAACTTTTAGTCAATCGATATATAATTTTTTGTAAATTTTATTTTTTTAAAATTTAAAATTTATTAAAAGTTTTGCTGTAGCCTTTAAAAAAAAATGTTTTTTTAGGAATTGTCGGATTGCATCACCGAATATAATCCCTCTATGCCGGAACTTCCGGCCCTTCGGGTTTTCCCCGGGCGTGAATAGGTGCGAGGGTGACGTGGAACAAATGGAAGGAATCGAATTGATTCAACGAGCGAGCGTTTCGGTGTTGAGTTACGGTTTCCAAATGTTTCGACGATTCACACACAGCATTCGGCGTACCGTGCCGCATAACTTCAGAGCGTGTCTCGGTTAGCGCGAGGGCCGGCTCGTGTATACAGGAGCACGAAGGGTTCGTTCCGATCACGCTCTCGGTGCCCGGTACTTCCATTTTCCACGGTCTCGGCTATCGGGTGCCCGTCGATTATGGTGTCGTCGAACTCCGCCGAGAGGCGGTTGCCGCGATCTGTCGAGAGGGTTTGCCCATGAAGGAGCGAGAGCGTAGAAACGGAGATATGGAGTGGAAAGAGAGAGAAGGAGAGGCACGAGGTCATGAAATTCGTCGCCTGAGCAACGTTCACTTTGATTAGACAAGCCTATTCGACATCACGAATCATGATGACGCGCATTCCTCCGCGTCTTACGATTCGGGTACCTCGGAGGCGAGGGAGGAACACGGAGTATATCTCGGATAAAATAGGAGAAATTTTATATGCAGGCCACTTGAATCTCTCGTTCATACTTCAAGAGACTTTGCATCGATAACTCATTCGTCTGGCGCGGGCCGATGATACCCCATCGCGGGTCATCAGATAAAAAGCTCGTGCTCCACGGAATCGATCGATCATTTTCCCCCTTTTTTTTTGCGACGGTCGCGCTCCATTTAAACGGACGGCGTAATGCGATATGTACACATCCGTGTAGTACGTGTTCGACGTATTCACGCATTATTCATGCAGCGGCACCGCAGTCTCGGCTTCCTATCGCGTTCGATCATACACATTTTTCATCGCCCTCCCCCTCCCCTTGCGAGCGAAATTGAAAGCAAGAAAAATTAATCTGCAGCCACTTACGAAGGCAACCGCCTGCACTATTAGTGCTATCGGCGTCTCGTCGCGTTGCTCTTGCGCTGCGTGATTAAATAATGATTCATACGTCAGACGTAACACTTTCAATCGGTGAGACAATAAGGCCGGGGGGTCAGCTGCGCGGATCATTCTCAATGAAGTCGTATTGGCACAATTCTTTCCTCGCAAATTTGCATAATCGTTCTTTAAATTATAAAACACTCGTCGATATATTTATTAATTTGTTTAATATTATTTAGATTTTCAACTCCATTGCGGTGTATTATGGTTCTTCTATTCTACACGGAAAAGGAACAGTGTGGTTGCTCGACACATAAATCTGGTTGTATCAATCATGTTTGGTACAACTACATTGATACAGTCGACATACTACAGTCAATAAGTCATATCCAACCGTACGCATGAAAATCGTTTAAAGATATCTAGATGACGCAGCCATACTCTTGGTTATGATCTTGGTTGATCTCTTCTCGTGACTTGCTGGTTATGTGAGCTGCATCTTTTCTCCCCATGTAGTTTTAATAATTAACTTTACAAAAACCAATTGTAAAAGAGAAAAGAATTGGCCATACAGATTCTTTTTTTATATAATTATATGTCAGTTTTCCTTCCAATTCACGTTACTCACATGGAAGTAACAAGGTGAGCCATTGCGCAGGCATTTCTATTGATCAATAAGAGAGCGTGCCAAGATTCCGCCATCTTGTATAATTTGAATGGATATCAAACGAAGATTCGAGCAAGAAAGAGTTATTATTATAATAAAAGATGTTTGTTTGTTACTTCCACCCCATGGTTACTCATTTCATTCATAAACGGACCAAGAGAACGGGAGAGACGAGTGCATGCACGTCTGGCACTCAATCAGACCATCTCTGACATGTGATTTGACGTACATCATGCTTCGTGGCCATCTCCGTCTAACGTCTCTCTTTCTCTCTCACGGAGGTCAAACTGTGCTTCCCTTGCCGCAACAAGTCGGCACTGTGCCCCTCTCCGCGATCGCTCTTACTAATTAAGTATAAATTGCTTCTCTTGTGCTCGCGAGCGAAAGGCTCGCCGCTATCGCGAAATCCGCGAGCCGCGGCTCTGCGGCTCGCCGTCTGGCATTCTCGCTCCTTCAGTATTCCGTCGACGTCAGACTGCCTGCAGACGAGGGCTGCCGTTTCCCGTGATCGCTGCCATGATTCATTTCGATGAATCCGAACGATCATGGACTCCCGTGACTCCCGTGGGTGGTCGAAGGCGAAACGGCCGGCGGCGGCGGCGGCGACGACTCGTACACGCCGCGGTTTCAATCCGGGGATTAGATCAGAGCGGTCCGAGATGAGACACGTCGGCACCACGGTGACCCACTTCGTCGGGCACATTAAGCCTTTTACGGTTAAACGTCTATGTCTAAGCGATTTGGAGGGAAATACGTTTCGATTATTAGGGGACCCTGTGGAAGGATCCATATTATGCGGGATATCTTTTATAAGAGGCATAAACTTGAAATATAGAAATAAAAAGATTAAGAGGATAACATCTCTGAAAATATAATTCAGACAATCCTCCTCCAGAAGCAGGTTTTTTTTCTCTTTATGGAAAGGTCCGCCCGGCGTTTCGTAATACGTTTTCGAAATACGCACGAGAGCTTCGTGATTGTGATTTTATCCCGCGATAATCGGGAGGGGGCAAACCGGCGGACGGGGAAATTTATCGTCGACCAAGGAGAACGCGATTATACCGCCGTTCATAAACGGCGGCGCGTGGATAAATGCGTAAGTAACTGGCGCGAGGTTGATTATTCCTCGTTGAATCTGATCGCGTTGCCGGCCGTGTTCCCCGCTCGTTACGAAACGTGAAGAAATGCCGCCGCGCTTCGTTGCAACCGTGAAGTGATAAAGTCGAGCCGCGCGCGGCGCGAAGCATTCCGCGCGTGTATTGCCGATTTGCAATGTGAAATAGCTCTTCCAAGGACGCAAATGAATTTCGAAGTATGAATGTCTCCTCGTTTCGCGTAAAGGATATTTAAACAGGATGAAACACTGCTGCGGTTGGCTAATAAATACGAGTTAATTGAAAAACTAGAAAAAGGTTGTTGGTACACGGAGAGAATTTTCTTTTAAAAATTATCCTTAAAATTGTGGTAACGGTGAGACAACATGAATCTCGAAGAATTTTACCATGTTTCTAAACAAAATACTAGAATATTAATAACATTTGGCAAAATTTTAGTACACTGAGAGAAAAGTGTCCAGTATTTGCAACTATAATTGCATAGTAAAATAATTATAGTTGCAAATATCATTTTTATAGTTGTGCCAAACAGGGTAAAAATTTTTACTATAAACTAAAAAGTTTACTATAAATTATAATAATTTCTACCATATATATTCTACCATACATAAGTCACAATTATAGCACGTTTAACCATACATATGGTTGTATGAACGAATGCTATAGCTATTGTAACAATAATATAGTGTTAAGTTAACTATAATTTATATTGTTAATTTAACTATAAAAATATTGTTACGGCCGAAGATAACTATAAATTATGATAAATGCAACTATTTTTTCCTCTCTAGATTTTCTTAAAAGTATAGTAAAATTTACTTTAAATAAAGTTTTTAAAATTACTTTACAAATCTAAAAGTTTACCGAAGAAATTAGGTAATTTAAGGTATGTAAAAGGTTAATCTAAAGAAAGTAATTCAAGCCTTTTCCCAAGGAAAAGCATAGTAAAATTCTTCGAAGTTTACGTTGTCTCACCACTACCACAATTTTAAGAGTAATTTTTAAGAGAAAATTCTCTTTACGTGTTATCATGAATAATTACAGCAGAGTCAGTATGACGATTTGTTGCTCAGTGTTGTAATAACCGTTGCACTCATATAAAAGATCCGCAGCATTATTCAATTGAACAGAAATGAAGGAAAGATACGTGAGATAAAATCTCCTTGAGATTTTTGAGTGATATCTCATCTATCTCTTTATCAGCGTCAGCCGTCATTTAGTATCGAATTTAAATCGAGGCCGCGCGAACGCTGGAATGCGCACGCATACCGATCGTAAGCGTATTATCGCGAAGGCTGCGCGTATCCTTCGAGAGCGGCGCTATCTTTCGAATTTATTTCGGGACTGTGTGTTTCCAAGGATATCCCGTATCTCCCGTCCCCCCCCCCCCTCGTTCCCGCTCAAAGGGAACGCCGTCTGCAAGAATTTAACTGCGCGACTTCCCATGCGACTTTTATGGCCGTAGCAAAGAGTACGTCGTAAGCCCAGCCTGGCGACGGTTACAAACATTTCTGGGTAGATACACTCGACGCAAGGGCCCTTTAAAGCCCGCGTAAAAAGAGAAAGGTATAAGAAGCCCGCGGTGCGCTATCAGCTTTCCTCGAGGGAGCCCGTCGCGACGTTGTTTGCTTTGATTACCATGGATCCGGAGGAGCGTATACCCCAGATATGCATTGTTTACACGGTGCATCAAGCTGTTCTCCCGTGTAAGCCGCTTCCACGCACATATCCGGCCGAACGCGCGGGACGACGCACGCGCTCGTAGTAAGTCGGAGTGAAGGTTTTCCCTCGCGTTCCAGAAGTGGGCTTCTTATCGCACGACTTTTTACTTCTCGTGCGTCCCATCGAGATTGATGGAATATCCACGTCGGTGAAATAAATTACAATCCATTAATAATTACAACAGCCAGACAACTTATCTCTGACTTTTATATTTGGTAGCGAATTAATTATGGGTATGCGATTGCAGTGCGATTGTAATGTTAAGTTGTCACGAGATATTGCCGTTGTATCTTTATCAGTGTTTCGTCAGCTCATTAGCTCCGCGAGATTTCATTGACACATCTCGCCGGCGGTAATTGTGTAAGAGCTTCTCAACGGGGATTCTCGTGGGAGACGACAACGGATCGGTTTTCCTTTCGCTTTCACATCCGTAATCATGCCCCCTTCGTGTTGCGTCTGCGCCTGCGAAAGGAATTCTTACCTGAGGTCCCGGGGCCGCCTCGTGATTAATCATTGCCGTTCGTCCGCTGCAGGCTAGGTAGCGCCGCTACAGCTGGTACTGCATCGCCCTTCTCACCTTCTCGGGAGAAAAATTAAGGGTGCGCACGGCCCGCGATTAACATCTGCGGGAGTAGTTCGAGAAATGCGTCGTCCGGCTCTGATTTAAATGTCAGAATTCTCAGGGAAAATGCATCCGCTGCAGGATTAAATGACCTGAACAATTATCTCACGAGACGCGATTAAATTTCTGACGGAGATGTCAAAAGATAACGTTTCACAGCGTTGGAGACGCTAAAGAAAGATTAAGAAGTCTGAAAACGTAAGCTCTTTAGGCTGCATCTTAGCTTGATTGCCAGGCCAAACTGCGCAGAGAGAAAAATGTCGAAGTATTGAGAATCAAATATTTCTTACGGCGTTTTCTTCGATATTTATTTGTTATAAAAAAATTTATTTGCGCAATATATATTTCTATGAAATGCATCCCATTTTTCTTATTAATTGGTTTATGTCCTACAAATAAATGTTTTGAGTAAAATAAATATTATGACGCATAAATAAGTTTTAAGTATTTTTCTCTAATGAATGGTTTACTTAAATAGGGCGAATTGATTGTTTTATTTCTAGCAAGTAAATTATTTATTTTTGCCCACACTGGATGTTATCTCTTTACGTAAGATATATTTTAAAGAAATCTGTATATTACATTTTCACAAATAAATTTTTTTATAACAAATAAATGTTGAAGAAAATATCACCAGAGACATTTTTCTCTCGGTTTCATAATTTGGAGCAAATTTGACGGATGAAAATTAATGTCGATCTAATACAACATCGATTCGTAACTTTGAGTCTTTTGCAACTTCTTTGCTCAACGTACCGTAATGATTTACATCTGGCAAACGCGCCTACGTCTCTCTGATTGTCCCATTATTCGTTTTACTCGGTCTTTAGATTCGCCACGACATGACAACGGCTCGTGTAAGACGCAATATCGCGAAAGTCACGTTCAGCGCGCGCTCATGAGCTTTTACTTGACTTTGTCCATCTCGTAAACTTCTAACGACGCGTTATGCAACGCTAGTAAAACGGTAACGCGTATCCGCGCATCGCTCGTGGAATTCGTGTCATAGAGACGCGAGCCAACGGTGCAATCGTGCTCTCTGGTGCACAGCCGAGCAAGCGAGACACCCGTGCGGCACAAAACGGAGTAAGTACACATTAAAAACCGTATATATCCGGTTTGGGTTGCGACACCCGGCGACTAGAGACACTCGCCAAGGAGCCCAGCAAACAATTCATTAATTTCAGTCGACGTTAGACCGAAGTAATTTCTCTTCGCAAAATGAAAGTGAAGTAAACAATCATAAGATTTCCCTTCCACGTGGCAGAACTAATGGCTTCCCGTTTTCTAAGCAAGAAAATTAAAAGCGGAAGAAGTGTGCCGCGAAGAATAAAAAGGGAATATTCACGCTGGACGGAGAATAATATCTTTTTATCGTATATCTGCCGAAAAAGTCGCGTGCCGAACGCGGACTCGAGGGTCTCGGTGACCCATTTTTCCGAATGGATGATAGAAACTTTTGGGGCGGTATTTTTGGATCGTGTGATTCAGCAGTTGGGGAAGATGCGACGGTATGCACCGCAGAGTGCGCTCGCATATGTGTGTGTGTGTGTGTGTCTGATTTGGCTGGCTAGCACGATTTCGTTTTAAAACGGCACGTCCACGGAAAGTTGGCCGCGAGGCGATCCCCGGCGCCCGGCTGGTCACGCGAAGTTACGTTGAACCCCCCCCCCGTCGGGGGGGGGGGGGTTAATAACGACCGTTGTGTGTTGCCCGTCGGGATCGATGTTTGATTAAGAACGCGAGATTGTACCCCGCGTAAAAGCCCATTCGCTGCTTTCTCCTAATTGCAAGCGGAGCAGGTATGCGCTCACCAAGGAATATCGCCGCTCACACCGACGTTCGTTCAAGTGGATCATCACGTTACGCTCGCCGATTACGCGCGCTACACACACATCATCGCGGGCATTACGACCCCCGTTCTCATTCACCCTTGCCCTGCACGGAGTAATTCTTTATTAGAAAAATTTTATAACGAGCACTTGCCTCGTAACCTTCGCGGATTCTCCTGAGATAATACTTGCATTATATTAATTGAAAGATAAGTCTATCATCTTTGGTGCTTCATAACGCGAATATCGATTCTCCGGTATCAATTGTATCTAACGCTTTTGAAAAAAAAAAAAAGAAAAAAACGTAGCCTTGAAGGAAACCATTATTCTTATTCGTGTTAATCAAAGACAAAACGCCGCGCGCCTGACACTCCGAGCTTCTGTGATTCGAATCCGGTTTCGCGTAATAATACCCCGCGACGCGGATATGAATTACCGTTGTTAACGAGGAGGAGGAGGGCGGAGGCAATAAGGCGGCTAGAGCCCGCCGCCTAATCGCGTGTCGTGAAAATCACGATCGGCGGTATCGCGCGAGAAGGATTTGCGTGCCGCGCAAACGGCGATCTCGGCGTCGCGAGGGATCCATTCTCGCAGCCTCCTTATAATCGCGGTTAACGGCCAGTTATGCCACTTTATCTTTTAATAGGCGGTTCACCTACCGGCAGAATGATGTATCGGTCGCCCGCGCGTGTTTGTACCTCTCCTCTCTCTCGACTCCCGATGCGCTTCCCGATGCGCTTCCCGAGCGCATGGTAATCAGCAAGCATTATCCTAGCGGTGTCGACCGGTCGCAAGCTTTTTAAACGACGTCGCGCCGTTGGAATCCACGGATCGCAACGCACGCATCCTCCATCGCTGCATCCGACGATGCAGCTGCGTCGAGTCGTCGGCGTGCGTCTGTGTGTGTGTGTATGTGTGTGTGTGGAAGGTCTCTTCTGCGCGCTATCGCTTCATCGTAATCTTGCCGGACGTGCCAATGAGACGCGATATCTCACCGCTCTCTTATCGATTTGAATTACACACACGGAACAATTTTGATATTCGATAGAGTAGATCGATATTACGAGGACCTTCGTAGAATCTTCGTGTCAAGTTTCTTTTTTAATCTTCAGCGTTCGAATATGCTCGACATTGAAGTCCTATTTGGAGTTCATTTGAAAGTTAAACGCGCGGCACATGTTCTTATTGTCTACTTAGCCCCGGAATAGCTTCCAGTTCCCGAAAGGATTGCTCGTAACTCGAGTTTTTGATACCGCTATAAATAACGTCAATTTCTTCCAACATAATCTGCCGAACCCGTTGTTCATCGACGATTTTGGAACGGGGTCTCCGTGGCACATGTCGAGCGAAACGTGCCCGTCGAGCCCGAGCGGAGTGCGCGGGAGAGAGCGGGAGAGCGAAGCGGGAGGAACAAAGACGAGGAGGAACACGACGAAGAGGCAGACGACGACGACGGCGGCGGCGAGGTTGCCAAGTCGTGTTTACATACCGTCTACCGTCTACGTGCTCCCCCGAAGGGCTCTCTCGGTCAAGAGGCACGGTTTAACCCGATGCGAATCCGCTCGGCACGGACTGAGGAGAGCGTGTATTCATGGCGTCCGTTGCGCGGGAGTTGCGCGCCACGCGGATTGCCACCGGACCCTTCACAAAGACTCGCCTCCGCAGAAGGTTGTCGGGAGGATCTCGCGAGAGAGTCCGGTATACAAAGTCACGAAGCTCTCGCAAAATGGAGAGAAGACGATGCGATGCCTGTAGCCTCCTCGCTTGTTTGAAAATTAGGAATATTCCATAAATCTTGGGGGAGAGAGTGCGTCTACGAAACATGACGGATAATAACGATAATTTGGCAGCGCTTTGCATAATCTTTCAAATTGCCATGCGGTCTGAGAGAGAGAGAGATATAACGAGAAATAATCAGGCGCTAACGCGCGCGCCGACTATGTCGGTTCACGCGGAGCATAATTTATGCATCCTTCCAGGAACTTTCTACGGAGAGTCGTTTTTTTTTTTGTTGCGAGATCTTTGACGGACAAGGAGTCCTGTCCCATTCGAATCGTCATAGACGATTTTTGCGCGGCTCGCAAGGGATATTAGAGGCCGCCGAGCGTGCGAATAAATTGCGAGCGTGACGTAATCTGAACGTTGTTGTAAAAACTGCACGGCTTAATGACCGCGCGCGGAAACTATCGGGTAATTACGGTTGGGGGGATACGGTTGAACAGACGCCTCGGGGCCGGAGGCGCACTCGTACCGAATGTTTTCTCCGGGGGTTCTTACTCCGCGCGGCTTCCCTTTGCTTTCGTTTGTGCGCTGCTCTCGCGCGATTGCATTACGGCGGTGCACCTCGTGTCTCTCCGTCTCTGCTATCGAACCGCTACTTAGCAACGCCACGTGCCCGCCTCAATCGCGGCTTTCGATTTCCCGAGGTTATCGCATTCCTGCCTCTCGAGTTTCCCGTGTGTGTACGTTACGCTCGGCGTTCGAACGCGATGAACTACTTTTATATGAAGATAAGTGGAGTGAAGAATCGACGACTACGAGCTAATTTTGAAGTTACGACGGAAAGAGAAAATTTATGAAGATAATTTTATTGAGTGTCATAACAGTAATTTATAACGCAATCTTATATTCTCCGTTTTATCGGAAGTGCAGTTGAGTTGTAAAATCTGAAATCTATTTCGAGAACCTGACGTGTCAAATTGTTATGACGGCTATTTTATTATCAGAACAAATATCGTTTACAGTCTTTGTTGGAGATGTGATAATAGCAGATAAACATGTTATCGCCGATTTCTTCTTTTATGAGCTCATTTACAATGCGTCCTATGTAGCGATATCGTTCCCGAAATGCCTCGGGCTGTGTGGTCCGGGCCGTCAAAACGACCGCTGTAAAAGGCCGTCAGGACTCCGCTCCGCAGGAGCGATCCTTCCATCGACAGATGCCATTAGTCAATTCCTTCTACTTCGCGGCATGATACAAGATACATCTCCAGCCGCGGCGGTGTCGCGTCATTTCTCGCCACGTTATCTTTAGAGTCTTCTGTTATGAGACAAGATCTAGTGTTTCGTAAACTACCACCCTTCGTGGAATTGTGCGTTTAACCCTAACGTAAACGTGCCGGTATTTGTCGGTTGAATTGTGTCTCGCCAGGCGTCGATCGCTGAGTCAGAATTCTCGTAACTTTTTCGCAAATTAAAATCATCAACGCGTAACCAACGGATGGAGATCGATAAAGAATTACAAAAGAAAAACAATTTACAAAAGAGAATTCGAAATTTTATTGGCATATTGTAATTTATGTTAAAGTTTGTAATTTATATTAAAATTTAAATTAAAATTGTAATTTATATTAAAGTAAGAATCCTTTACATACACGGAAAAAAAAGAATATTTTTATTTTGATAATATCTTTAGTTTCAACGTGAAAATCTTGAAATGAGATTATATTGCGTTAAATCAAAAAGATATACTTGAATCAAGATTTATTTTAAGACTTTATATAGTTTAATCAAGAAAATGATATTCTTGTTATTTAAGAATAATAAAGGAAAAAATGTTGGATAGAAAATACTGTGTGTTCAAATCGAAGGTTATAATTTTTTTAGAATAAAATTATCAAAACAATTATATTATATTTTTGAAATAACAATTATAGTATTGACATAAGACAGAGACTGTAATATTGTTGTTACGTATATATGAAACAATGAAGAGTTAATTTGACACTTGCTCTTTTTGTGTAGACAGCTTATAGCAATGTAGCACGCGAAATTATTATTTTCCGGTCTCCTTGATGACTAAGGAGGTGCGGAACAAACAATTGCGCAGCAGTTCCTATGGATTATCCTTGTGTTGGATTTAATGCTCGCTCTATATGAGCAGTTATCGCGACGTGACAACGCGTCCCAAGTGCATCACGTGTCGCAGATCGTTTAAACACAGGCTCAAGTGCGGACTCGCATCGCCTGGCCGCGTTGACAGAGTCGCCCCTTTCGTTTATCCACGTGGTCGGGAATTTATTATTATTACCAGCCGTGGCGCGCGAGGAGGTGGGGGGGGGGGGGGAAGGAGGAGCGGAGAAGTAATTATCTTTCGGAGGAGACGCAGGATGTTCGCTCGCTCGTCCGCCCGTGTACCCCGATCCTGCAATGTGTTCGGGCACCCCGCGTGGCATTCGTCGGTAAGACTTTGAAGTGTAGCATTCTGTATAAAAGAGAGAGAGAGAGAGAGAAAAAAAAAATACATCGACTCTCCCGCGCGATGCAATCAGATAATGGAATCTCCCCGGTAATTTTTCTGTGTGAGAAAACGAGATATTCACGTAATGCGTCTTGTTGCGCCCTTTTATCGTGCCTCCCTCTCCCGCCTTGTTGCATTCTTTACTCCCTCCCTCCCTCCCTCCCTCCCTCCCTCACTCGGAGAGATCGTTCGATAATCATCGATCGCGGAATGAAATTTTTGCTTCGCAACCACAGTGCTACATTTTTCGCTACACGGAGAGAATTTTCTCTTAAAAATTAACCCTTAAAGTTATGATAATTGTGAGACAACGTGAACCTCGAAGAATTTTACTTTATTAAAAGTATAGTAAAATTCTTCCAAGTTCACGTTGTCTCACAATTACCAATAATATTTAAGAAAAAATTCTCTCCGTGTAATCAAAGAAATCTCGGAGCTCAGAACTTAAACGCAAATGCTTTTAAATCGTTATCGGAGACCACTGCGGTTTTCAATCTAAAAGAAACCAACGTAATTCCAACGATATTACGCGAATAGATTACCTAGGAGTGGCGCAAACATAAATCCCCCCCTGGATTAAAGTGGGGGGGGGGGAAGGAAGGGGTGTATTTTTGCAAAGTGAACGCAAAAGGTGGGTACTGTCCCGGCCTGTCTCGTGACTCGCCGCGGTTGGCCCTGTTTTCGGGGGATGGAAAATTGCCGAACTCGCATAATTCACCGCGCACGCACACGCGCGCGACATTCGGACACACACGAACGGCGAACGAGGCCGCCGCGCCGCGCCGCGGCAGTAAAAGCTTATTGTCATTTGGAATGGATCGCGGGCACGCTCGAGCTGCGTTCTTGGACTTAATTACCCGCATGTTACGGGCTGTTTATTACGCCCTGCTTTATCACCGCGCGCCGAGCTAAAGTCGCGCCGTGTGCTGCCCCTGGGATGACCGAGGGAATTCATTAAGGGAACGACCGGCTTTATATATATATATCACCCCGATCGCGGTGATCCGCGAATCGCATTATACTCTCACCAATTATTTCTTGCCGCTTGCATCGCCGACTGCAATTTCGTTCCTCGGCCGAGCAGCCAAAGCCCGCCGTATCGAACAGTAAACGTTTCATTTCGCGCTCTTCCCGCGAAAGGCGGGAATTCCATTGCATATATATTTCATATCCCATCGAGCGACAATACGTTCGAAGGCGCGCGATTTATTGTTGACTCCGACGCCTCATATATGAACATTCCAGCGGCTTCTGGGTCATGCCAGTTCTCCCGGGATGTCCGGCATCCTCTTCAACCGACCACGCGTCTTGCGCTGCTCGGGAATTGTTCTGCCACACGCAAGTCAGGAGGCGGGTTCATTAGCGTGTCCGAAGCGAGTGAGAAAAATTCCGTGTCAGCTTGAATCCAGGACAATATTTTCCAAGATCAGAAAGGTCGGGAGTTGGAATCTGAAGAACCGCAGCTTATTCCGAGTGTAGTTGTGTGTGTGCATGGATAAGGAGATATCTTATAACATATTTTCTTAATATGTACACTGGGAGCTTGATACCGGTTTAGATTGAACGTGCACAAGATTTGCAGCCATTTAGAGAAAACTTATCTGATGAAATGCTAATTTGATAATTTGATTACATGTAAAAAAAATAAACAAGGAAAAGTTGTTCTTATAATTACACTATAATTATGCAATTTTTTAAAATTATTATAATTTCCGTCGCGTATAGAAACATAAAATTATACCCAACAACTCGATAACGTATCGATGTTACGATAGAGCTGACCTCCCTCGATTTTCTCCGAACGTTCGAGATATATCGCGTGAGTGGAATACCAGAAGCAGTGAAAGCGTCGCGATCAGCGAACGGCGATTAATTAAAGCGCCGAGAATTAATGGACTGTCCTCGCCGCGCGAGAATGAGAGGCACAGAGACGCGGCTGACCCGCCGGGACATCTGACCGAGGAACGTATGTTTCTCCGGGTCCGGGTTTGTTTCGGTGCACCTGCCCACCCGGTGTCGTCGTGTATCTCTCGCAGCCTTTCCTCGGATTTACGCCTCGACCGTCGCTTGCGGTGGCATTTAATAATTCTCACCCGTGTTTCACCTTCGCCTCATGCGGCTTCTGTGAATCCGCGAACCGAATTTCTTTCTTGCGGCGCAAACCGATGACATCCAAACTTCCTCGCAATTTTTCCCTCACGGAAAAAAAAAATTACTCTCAAATTGAAATTTACGTATTTAAATTAACGCGATCATTGTTTCATATATAAGCAATAATATATAATCTTAGAAGAATTTGAAAATATTGAATTTCAAAATATTATAATCTTATTTTAATACTATAAGTATTATTTTAAGAATATAGTATAATTGTTTTGATAATTTTATTCTGAGAAAATTACGATCTTCGATTTGAACACGTAGTATTTTCTATCCAATACTTTTTTTCTTTCCATTCGAGAAAATTATTCTTAAATAACAAGAATATCATTTTCTTGGTTGAACCATACAAAATTTTAAAATAAATCCTTATTTAAGTAAATCTCTTTGATTTAACGCAATATAATCGTTTTGAAACTAAAGATATTGTCAAAACAACAATATTCTTTTTTTCTGTGCGGTGGCTTCTAATTGCATTCATTCAAAGCTACTTGCATATCTTGTCTCTTATTTACAGTTGTGTAGGATTTTTTATGTGCAGTTAAAAAAAATTACTAGATTTACTTCAATCATTTTCCACCTCAAGTTTGATCTCGAAGGAGTTTGTACCAATTGCGCCATGCTTCCCACAGGGAAAGTAATTAACTCGTTTAAATTAGCTGTCTCGAAACTGATTGCTAATGCTGTTAATTTAATTCCCGTAGAATTTTATGCGTGACCGCTACCTATTCTTGTCCCGACACCGGATTACTTCCAAATTGGGCAGGCGAGACACCTTCGGGCCCGGTCGTTCTTCATATTTCGCTTCGCACGTCAAGACGTCGCGAAGCAGTCCCAAAGATACCGTATTCAAATTGACGCGTCATATTTCAATGCGCCGGCGCTTATTACGTAGGTATAAGGGTGAGGCGATGGCCGACTCGCCCGGTGTGATAATTATTCAAATTCGACATTAGTATTCGTTATCTCGCGCCGCGCGGCGCCCGTTATAGTTCGCGACGTGCGAGGGCACGGCAGGATGCGGCAGGTACCACATAGTAATAAATAATTATTACGATGTGTGCCTTGTATGTAACGGGCTGACGAATTGTTTCGTGAACATTTATCGGTGTTCGGACCGCTCATTGAAATTCGCCGGGATTTCCAGGATGGCTTTTGAAGCATTAGTATTACATGCGTTAATGTGCCACGCAGCTACGTGTGGCTGCGCATGATTTAGCGACGGGGATACAACGGGTTTCGTTGTTTCTCGTATTAACAAATGAGATTTGCAGCAAGGAAAAAAGGTGTTTTTAAAGTAGACGAATATATAAAAAGACATTTTTTTATTCAAAACAGCTTTGTACAATTAACGGACGATTATATGATGAATTATTAATAATTAATTCTGCCGTTCGACGCTACACTGGAATGTTTGTATCGAAAAGCGTAAAAAAAGCACGACATCCTGCCCATTGGAATCCGTTCGTGGAATTCCACCGCGTCTGCATCGCGTTATTGAGAGACGTCGTCGATTCTCGCTGTCGTAAATCTCTCGCGTGCGTGCGCTATACGCCTGGCTTTTCCTGGCGGTCGATTCCTTTCCGCGTAAACGCTCGACGACAGTTCGGCGACAGTGCCGGCATTATGTCCACAGGATGATGGCGTACAACGGCGAGGAGAGGAGAAACTCGCGCGCGCACGCTCCGGATCACGAGGAGGATCATCATGCGATGCAGAGCGCAGGGCGTTGAACCGCGCGGCCGCCGGCGACGGCGGCGGCGGCGGTGGCGGCGGCATTCCGCCGCGTGTATGTTTCCGTCGCCTCTGCTCCCTCGCGATCATCCTCCTCCGCGCGGTCGTAGATGAATTTTTAGGCGTGGAGACGACGCGACGGATCACCCGACTCGAATAACCGAGCAGCCGAGGTCGGGCGCGCGATACTCGCGCGGAAAGCGCCTGTCGGCCACGTCAGCGAGGGAGATGTGCGCAAAATGCACTTCGGCATTTTGGCACGCCGCGGTCATCCCGCTGAAAGCCCGCGATGAGGAAACTCCCGGCCACTCGATTCGGCCCGCCGGTTACTCCCAAGCACGTCGTCCGCGTTTCACACACCGGCGCGCATCTCTCGCGCGGTCGTATTTCTCGGTTTTATGCGGTGGGCGTTAAAACCGGACGCGCAGTCACTTTCGGTTTTTATAGACGATCACCGCAGATTTATCGCTTCGTATAAACCGAAAGACACAATAGCCACTCAAAAATGTTGATGTAATATCTTTAAATATATTGACGCGGTCCGAGAAATGTGTCTGCGGAATCGAAACTGTTTGACGCGGCGATTCTATTTCGGGAGGAACGTGTAACAATTGCCCCGCTATTTTTGCGGGGGGATATTCCTTCCCGTCGTACGGGAAACTCGAGACGCGCGATGGGAGATTATGACTAATGGGCGGGAGCGATCGGATTTCGTGCATCCGCGGGTAATGGCAATATAATCGGAAACACCCGCGGTGACGTCCGCGAAGGAGCAAAGAAGGCCGTCACGTCGTCGGCGGTATCGTTGGAATATTTTAGCGGTTTCTGGGTCAGGGAAAATGATGTCAACGGTGAATTAAAGCTGCTTTCGTTGTCGCGTCGTTTGTTCGCGTCGAGATGGAGAGACGTAACAAACACACGCGGGATTAACTTACGGTACAATTACTCGAGTGCGCAATTAGCACACATTGGCTTTTCTAGTCCGACTTTAATGAAAATTCCACGGAGACGATCTAAATTTTAAGGAATAAGACTCCCCCGCCTTATCTCGTCACTCGTGAGTGACGTGACGACGACGCGCAGATATACGAGCGCGAAGTCAAATTTGTAAGTTCGGAATTGATGGATGTAACGCGATAGCGGCCCGTCTTAAGGTTGACGATATTACATTTGAAAAGCGACTCTGCCCCGTAAGGAGATTAGATTAAGCTTTTTTTTGGTCGCGTCAAATCAAAGGGACATTTTCGCGGAGAGAACTCTCTCTGAAAATTTACCCTCAAAATCTGGTAATTGTAGGATAATGTGTGACCTCGAGGAATTTTATTAAAAAGTGTGGTTTTACACATTATCCCACAATTACCAGATTTGCGGAATAATGTGTGAATTTTAAGAGAAAAGTCTCTCCGTATACTACACCATCACTATTTAAAAAAAACCCACGTGGTCAATGATGTCGCGTGAAAAATTCGCGAATACAATACTCTCTAAATTTCCTAGAGTGAAACATTACTCTAAAAGAGTGAAAATCGAGCATATCTAAGTTCGAGTGATTTGTCACTGGTTAGAGTGAACATGCACTCTATAAGAGTAATTTTTACTCTAATTAGAGTAAAAATGCACTCTATAAAAGTGATTTCCACTCTAATTACGGTAAAAATTCACTCTTATAGAGTGCGTTTTCACTCTAATTCACTCTAATTATAGTCAACAAATCACTCGAACTTAGATATGTTCGATTTTCACTCTTTTAGAGTAATGTTTCCACTCCAGGAAATTTGGAGAGTACATTTTCCGCGGTCGTGGAGACGAAGAGACGTCCAGCTGGATCTTATGCGATTCGGCGTTAGCTCGCTGCCGCTGATTGAATCTTCGCGACGAGAGGCGCGATCAATCGTCGATGAGAGAGGCGGCGACGATAATGCTTATCGCGAAAGAGAGAGAGAGAGAGAGGGGGAGGAGAGCCTGGCGGCGATAACGGGCCTGGCTTCGATGGAAATTAGGGCTCGCGTGCTGCTAGACTCTCGACTTTAATGTCTCACGTATTAATAGAGCGGAGCCATTCGCTCGCTCGTCATTCTAAAGTACACAGCGGTCACGAATTAGGCCACAGCTGGATAAGGGTGATCTTTTATGGGCGGACAGTGCCTCTCGTTGTCGTTCCTGCTCGGCACCTGCCGAGTGTATCGAGCCGCGCCGGGGGAGCGTTTCTCATTTCACCGTGGACGGGCTATTTTTCTGCTCGTTAAACTCGCGCCGTGGGTGTGTGCGCGAGAGCCGCGTATTAACGTTGCGTGGCAGGAGGGGTCCGTTTAACTGTTGTTTTGCTATTGCTGCTGCGATCGTTGCTCGCGGCAGCAGGCCATCCTCGTTCCTTCCTGGTTTCCGCAGAGTCGCGAACCCACCGGTTGCGCCGGCGAATCGATGAAAACCGAGCGATGCATTAAAACGGAACATTACGGTCGCACCTTCTCCTCCTCCTCCTCTTTCTCGCTCTTTCTTGCAACTGCAAAGTCGATGAACAGACGAGGGTTAAATTCCTGGAAAGCGGCGGTTTATTTTCGTTTGCAGTCGGACACATTGCAAGGCCGTGTAATTCACGCGTGGTTATTGCCGCGTGAATTTACGACGACCGGTTGGTCGGCATGTGTCACGACGGAGGATCGACGGATTCGGCAACGCAGTAGATAAATTATCCGAGGCAAAACATCGAGCGATTATCTCGATGGGGAAACATACGTCACCTCGAAAAATCCATAGTCCCCTTAAGCCGACGTTTTCATCTTAATCTATCATCGCTTAACGAGGCTGTGAATAATGGGGTCCTTTCCATACATGAATATATATTTATGTAAAAAAAATAATTACGCATTATGATATTTCGGTCATAAAGATCCCTCTGAAATGAAGGGTTGCCGGCTCTCGCGATGCGCGGCCAAACGTTGGGCATTTGGAGCATGAAGCTCCCTTGCACCGAGAGACTTGCCGGCTCAAGTAATAAGCTTCGATGATAAGGTTTCGTCGTAACGCGAAGAAAACGAGCATGGAGCAAATCGCGGGCTCAGTTTAATCGCGCGTCCAATAAAAATGAGTAATGTTCCAAGAAAATATCGTGGCCGCCGCCGCTTCCTCCTCTATGCTAGCGGAGACCCTCCGGCCGCCGCGCCGGTTCGCGATAATACGTGGAACTACTAAACGCTACTGAATTCCGGCATTGGAGAGGCAAGCGCCCGATCCCATTTGCATTATCGCCGGGGGTCTAAGTGCACGCATAATTTACGCAGCCCGGTATTCGCGAGTAGCGCGCCGTCGTTTTAAGTGAGTGTGCGTAAAAGTTCGGGCTACATTTCAGAGATACCCGCAAATATGTGGATATCGCCATTGGCAAAGTCAATTAACGATTGTATCGCGTTACGTCGCTTTACGTTAATCGTCAGTTCGTTACCACTCGCTATTTTTAAATATCCGTTAACGTTTGTATAGTGACACATATTCTGAAATTTTTTTTAACATTATATGTTAAATATCTGAATATCGAAAATAAAACTTGTTATTTTCAATACGACGAATATTAATTACAGATCTTGTAACTAAAATCAAGATACTTTTTTTTTCATAAGCTACCTGTACCCAATATGCTCCCCCCCCCCCCTAAGGTTTGGAGATTTTTGTAATTTATTGATGAATACGAAATTGAAAAATAAAAATTAGAAATAGGAATTTTTTTTTAAATTAAAAAATATATGAAATATTTTAAATAGTAAAGATTTTTTTAAAAAGGTAGCACTTGGGCCATGTTGATTACATATTTTGTATACTTAATGTGGTGTAGCTATGTATTTTTTTCTGTTTCATAAATATTTGAAAATATGCGAAATAACAAAATCAACATGTTTAATTAAGCATTTATTAACATACTTATGGAAAAAATTACACATTTATTACAGCTATTCATTAAATAATGAAACTGTTTATTTACTACAAGGGGCGTTATCTTAACTTGTCAAAAAGCTTCAGCTGACTAGAGAAAGACAAGAAATACTAATCAAAAATTAAACGTTAAAAATCCTAACTTTCTTGTATGTTAATAGATATATTATGTTTTTAGTAGTGTCCCTGGCTATAATGATTTCACAATACAAAGAGTTTCCTTTCTTTAATTATAAACAAGATTTAATAAAAACCTAAAATAAATAATGTAAAATTGTAAAGCATAAATAAAGAGCTACAATAATATGAATTGTGGATATTTATAATCGTTACATAATAGTTACACAAAGCAAAAACTCAGAAATCTTAAATTCAGAAGAACACAATTTGAATAAAGTGTGATTACAAGCCGTAGAAAGAAGATATTGAGCATTTAACTAGCATAAATACATATCGACTTCTTATGAACGATATATTAGCGTTATCTGTGAAATTCATTGTAATTTTTCTTTTTTTAAGTGGGTGAGTCAAATTAGGTACATAACCATATTGGGTACAGGTAGCTTACATCTATTTTACTCCATTTTATTATATATTTTTTGATGTTATCGAGAAATCATTTTAATAGAAGAAGGATGTAATTCACGTTACCGTTACCGGGGGGTGGTGAATGAACATCGATCTTCTTACGCAGCTGCGAAAATTTTGCGTTGGCGAAATCCCATCGAGCGGAACGGGGCATGGTGCGCGTCTGGCACGCGAGGGGTTGTCTCCCCGTTCCTTTGTTACGAATTCTATCGTTCCTAATAATAGGCTCTACTGAGTCGCGCGCGTCTCGTATATGGAGCGGGTGTTAAAAACGCAGGCAGTTTCCGTCGTTGTACAACACAGTTGTGTGACAAACAGCGAGAGAGGACGGGGAGATTGTTGGCACGCGGTGCGGGCGAAACGTACATGGCCGAACGTGAAAACGAGAAAAACGACGATGAAAGGGCCCTTTTGTCCGTATCGTCGGCCCACATTTTCGTCTGTCGCGATCGTTTCGTAGCCCGTGCGTACA
This sequence comes from Monomorium pharaonis, assembly GCF_013373865.1. Taxonomy (NCBI): domain Eukaryota; kingdom Metazoa; phylum Arthropoda; class Insecta; order Hymenoptera; family Formicidae; genus Monomorium; species Monomorium pharaonis. The sequence goes on from NC_050476.1 coordinate 7,574,135, forward strand.
TACATACATTGCGTGTACTATCGTCTCCTTCCCTTGATCAATTAAACGATTGTACGATATTACTCGCCTTATTGTTCATTCGTGATTATGCCTTTTACGCTTTCGGGAGCAATAACTCGTAACCCGTTTCGCAGAAACTCCAGCTATTCGCATGCCATTCAATCTTTTCCTTCAGATCTTATCTTTTGCATTTCGTTCGGAGCGTCTACGAAACTGTGAGCATTAATATATACTCCTTTTTTTTTCTTGGAAACGCGTTGCACTTTCATAATCGTGCAGTGAGAAAAAAAAATTGTTGATTGGACAAAATTTTCCAACTAAATTAAAATTTTGTCAGTTCAAGAATTCAAACGCAAACAAATTTCAATTCAAGTATTTATATAGTTAATTGAAATATATAAATATTTGAATGGACAAAATTTAATTTAGTTGGACAATTTAGTCAAATTAACAACATTCTTTTTCTCAGTGTGATACTTCGAATTTGACTCGGGCTTTTTTTTTTAAATGCAGATATTGCCTTTAACATGGTTATCCAGTATTCTGATTGCATATGGAGCAATTAGGCACAATGACTTTATCGCTAACACCAATCGCGCGCGTCCCTGTGCTTATAAGCCGCGTTAGCGGGTAATTAGAACAATGAGTAGATGGCTGATCGTTGGCCGCGACTAAATTTAGTGCAAGTCATTAAGCCACCATGTAAATCAGCCGGGCCTGTTGCTTCGTTACTTGTCCGGGCCGATGACCTCGGTGCGGCATGCAACTAGGAACAGCGAAATTAACCGCCAGAACAACATACGGCCGGCCGTCCATCCCGATATAGCCGCGGTATTACGCTAGAGGAGCCTTCCTCTGTCTCTCGTAAAGATATTCTCTCTGTCTCTCGCGGGCGCGCGCTTCTGCCAAGCCTCATTCTCGCCGTGTGGTACTTGATTTTCCTATTAGTAGAGTATACGAGCGCGACACACCGGCAGCAACGTAAACCGAACGACCCGCGACGAAAACTTCTGACAAGCGTCACGTCTCAAGTTTGCGCGGCTCTCGAGTGCCGACGTAAATCGACGGGCGATTAGAGGGACTTTAGGATATGACATATATCTCGAACGTAAGACGGCGAGCGTGTCGTGATGTCATCACTGACGATGAGATTTCTGAAGGCGTTGAAAGAATCCAGAGATTAGCAATTAAAATGGATCTACTACTACAGTTTGAATGATGTCCCAGGACGATTATTGCTCTCTAAATTTCCTAGAGTGAAACATTACTCTAAAAGAGTAAAAATCGAACATATCTAAGTTCGAGTGATGTGTTACTCTAATTAGAGTGAATTAGAGTGAAAACGCACTCTATAAGAGTGCATTTTTGCTGTAATTAGAGTGACACATCACTCGAACTTAGATATGTTTGATTTTCACTCTTTTATAGTAATGTTCCACTCTAGGAAATTTAGAGAGTGCGATTTTAATTCACGTGTGTCACGCGGTAGGATCTGCAGTTTGGAAGAAAGTTTATTTTAGCCGAGAATCATTCTTACTTCCTGCTGTATTACTCATCACTTTAGATGTTAATTCCTGCAATTTGTATACTTACTTTACTAAACTTACCAACGCAAACAGACATCTCGAGAAACAGACATCTCCGTTGCTGGACGTGCGAGCGTATAGCGTCGCTAATGATTATGCGAGACGCACATCTTGCGCGAGGCGCGAGTCGCGCTTTCATTTAAATAATTCCGTCAACGAGTCGTTTCAATTTGTCCACTCAGCTTGATGGCCCGCTAAAGAGTAGTAAGTGTGCCAAAGATTCTGAGACAGGAAGCAGCTCGTTTTCATACACGAGCGTCGAGCCTAAAGGAATTTCACTTGAGACCTTTGAGGAATCGTGATACGGTGTTTTTCCTCGTTCTCTCGTTTTATTCAACCGTTTTCGATAGAACTGATAGAAATTATCTTTATTGCTTCACACGCGATAATAAATATGTTTAACGTGCGCCGCGTATATGATTCACCAAAGTCCGCCGCCGTCGGGTCTGCCGATTTCTGTTTGTATTTTTTGTTAAACGCCATTTAGCAAGAAACGACCGCACGGCCGCAACATCCGGTAGGACGTGGCTTCGCTCGTTCTTCCATCGAAATCTCGTCGTCCGACGAAAAGTTTGGTATTAAAAGGCGAGCAAACATTTGCTATCCGTTTCAAGTCCACTTCATCATCGCTGTATCATCATTTCTCATAGAGTCAACAAAAAAAAAAAGGAGAGAAAAGATTGTCGAAATACCCCGGTAGAGTCCGGTTGACCGAGCAGTTTAGGTTACGCTGCCTTTCACCTTCCATCGCATTATTATTCCGCTGCAAGAACCGTTTCTCGACAAGAGAGAGAGAGAGAGAGAGAGAGGAAGAGACGAGTATACAGAAGCCCGGTAGCAACCGCGGGCGCGGTTAACTTAGCTCGAAGAAGCTTCTCGGCGTCAGCATTCGCCTTTTTTTCGCCCATACGAGAGTGATGCTCGCGTCTCGACCCTCGTTTGTAATAATGACGTAATTATCCCGCGGCCTCGCGAACGCGTTAGAAACCACTCTGGCTACCGAAACCGAGCGGGAACGCGCCAATGTATAATATATGTCCGTATGAGCGAACGGCTCGTGCGATATTGAAGAGCCGTGATGAATATCGAAGTTTAATATTGCGATTTGTAAATTTTTTATTCCCATAAAAGCGTTCGCCGTCACGTTGAAATTTTCATTGAATAATACACGAAGATCCTTCCATAAATATAACTGACGCGCGAGCCAATGTGCTTGAGAGAAAAGTGTGAGGATTAATAATTAACTTTTAGCCGTCCCTTCCGTTTCGCTCTCATATCTCATGTGGTTCATTGACGCTTTTTACAAGTGCTCTCTCTCTCTCTCTCCGGCGAGATTTATATTCGATGAAAGGCACAGCGCATTTCAATTTCTCATTCAGAGTTCTTTCGGCCCGGACGGGATTCTGAACGATACTTTGTGCCGAGCGGGACAACGGTCCCCATTGAAACAGAGGCGAGCCTGAACGGCGAACATATTAGGAGACAATATAATTCTTGAATGCGTACGCGGCGCCCCGGTGAATGAGGCTGAAAACGGGTGGGTGCATCCTCGGCATGTAAATGCGAACGATGACAATGGGTTGCCTCGCGTAAGCGCAACCGGTTGCGTAACCGGAAGAGCGCGCCGTTCGGCTGTGCGCCGGACGGCGAGTGAGTTGTGCGTTCGACTGTGCGCCGCGAGGGTGATTTATAGCGATCCTCTAAGTACCGCGTGAACAAAGGAACCATCGAGAGCATCCTCCCGTATAAAGGAGGGCAAAAGCCGAGCGCAAAGTCTAGAAATTAAACGAGCGATCCGCATACCGAGAGGAAAAAGTAATTTACTCAACGAAATTGTTTTGTTGCGAGCTGCCAACGATAGATGCACTTAATATAATAATATTTGCTGTTGATAGAAGTACAACGATGTTGATTGAACGATGTATTTATATTGCAATACGATATATTGTTGTATTGAATATATTTTTTATTGGCAGCCCGCAGCAAAAGGATTTCGTCGAATCAATTACCTTTTCCTCTCGGTGCATAGAACTGAATCGTATTATAGATTCAATTTTTACGTTATTCGAAAATTCGCACGTGGATAACCGGAGGGAATTTGAGAAATGAAAAATTCAAGACCCGACAATATTCCGTCTTGAATTTTTCATCTCTCTCTTATTCCCTCGAATTTCAGCGTATGCGCGAGGGAAAAGCTTGAAAGAGAAAAAGTGGCTCTCTTCAATTTGCGATCGGACCATCTCTTATTGCGAGGATCGCCCGTGGATCGTTCCCGGTCTAACGGCATTCGATAATACGAAACGAGCATCCTCGGTGAGATCGCGAGTGGCGATACGGAGGAGCCTCGGGGTGCAGTATAAACCGTAACGTCGTCGTTGTCCCCGGTGATCCGCATAGCACGAAGGTGGCTCTCGAAACCGAAGGCCGAGAGCGCCGGGCGGCAAAAGGTCAATGTTAGTACGCGATATCATAAATCGATCGATCCGCGCGACGGCGTTTTCTCAATCTCCCACGGTTCGAGCATCCGCTCGGCTGTCACGTAAAATGGACCGATCGAAAACTACAGCGCGCTATCCAACGTGACACCTTAGCGCCCGAGGTGTGCGCCTCTAAAAAACGCCCGTTCTCTCTAGGCGGGCCGTCATTTTCTCGCTTCGATCTACTATAACGATGTAATATCGATCGCCGTGGATGAGGTTGTTAGATGCACCTAGACGGCGATATAAAGGTCAATAAAACTGTTTACGACCGTCGGTTCCCCCTGGGGGGGGGGGGGAGCGGAATGCATGCCAGTTGACTTTCCAGCAAGGCCCGTTTTTCCATATACGAAACCCGACAAACTGGTCCGACGGAGTCTTCGCAGAAATGATTGTATCGCGCGGCCGGGTACTGTATAAATTTAAAAGAACTCGCGTCTTTTTTAACAGTGGAGAACCTTCCGACGCTCCGTACGGAAGTGCTCGATACAGTTGTCACAAGTGACCTTTGTAGACGCTAACCACAATGGTCGACTTTCGAAAGAATTTTATTGTTGTCCTTCTTTATATATCGATGAAGACACGTTAGATGCGTCTCGGTGACTTTGTTAAAATAGAATTTTTACAGAAATATGTATATACTGAGCGACAAAGTTAGCGCAACAAAAATTTATACCAATATTTCACTCAACTTCACTTACTTTTTAAGAGAAAGGGGAAAAGGAGAGAATCAAAATCTGACGAATGCTCTTTAAAGTAGAGACTTTAAGAGACAAACTTTAAAATGAAAAAAAAAACTTTCCAATGCGATAAGTTTTTGCGAAGTTACGATTATTCAATATTGAGTGAAATTCTGGTATAAATTTTTGTCGGGCCAATTTTGTTGCTCAGCATATTTTGTTTGTTAAACAAAAATTAATGCGAATATATATAATCTTGGACGTGTTCTTTCCTCGGGTCCGGCGGCGGCTGCAATCTAATAATCCCGCATCTCCGAACGCCTGACCGCTGACTGATCAATTAATGCGGTCCATGACGCAGCGACGGTCAGCACAATGCACAACGGTGCATCGATCTGCGCAGTGTCAAGGACCGAGTCGTTATCTAGACGATCGAGCCTCACGACATGGCGTTTTCATCGGGGATTTACGGGGAATCCCTCCATAGCCAACGTGATTTACCGAGGACAAGTGGGTCAACCGTGACTAACGGTGAGGGTCTTATGTTTATTGTCCCCCGGTGCGGTCAGATTTGCATCGAATCCTCGCCTCCGTATCGGGGAGGAAACGCGCGTAACGTATTTACGGCCCATTAGAATCCATCGCGATCTCTCGGCGCGAACGTGATTACAGCTCGCGCGAGCGTAATTACTCGAATCGGATATCTCTGTGTAACGATCTAATTTAGCCCGGCATCCGTTCGCGATTAATAACGGTCGAACGGTTTTCATGGTGTATACAGGTGTGATTGCGCCACCCAATGCAGCCGCAGAAAGATCGAGGTATCGCGAAATCACGAAGTAAACAAAACGGATACACGAGTTTCCCCGAGGAGCACATAGGCGGGAACAATTAACGCGGCGAACGGGCAACGCGAACGGGCAGATCTCGCCGACGGAAGAGGGAGGAAGGGGGAAGGTCGAGAGATATCCGCGAGAAAATGGATTACGGACGTGAACGTGCGCGGTGCGCCCATCTCGTCCCGCTAATTGCGACAGTAATGACGACTGCGCGGTAATTAAGGATGTCTAAGTCGAGGAACGTCAGCCCGGCGGATGACATCATCTAATAGCGGCTTGGTAGCGGTCACGTGACGCGGTCGAACGACGCGTACTCCGCGACTAATAAGGACCAGTTGAAGCAGGAGGAGGAGGAGGAGGAGGAGGAGGAGGATATCAATACGAGCACTCACGGTTGGCTCAGGTGTGCTAAGTTACGCGATAAATTGTACGTTTTGAGCGAAGGTGTAAGCCTCGCGGCCGGTCGAGCGTTAAAACGCTCGGCTTATCGCCCGTAGACGCAATTATCATATGCTTTAAGGTCGGACCTACTGCGCGCATACGAGCGCATTAGAACGAGTGTATTTTCTCACTAGCTCTTATCTCGCCCGCGTTGGAATCGATTTATCCTTATTACCGAACGGACTTTACGATCCGCGCTCACCTACCGCGCAAACGTGTCGGATCGCGAAATCTGTTACGCGTTGCTTCGCGCGATCGTCCTCCCTTTTCCTTCGCTTTCAACGGTTCGCTTTACGAACGTAACAATTTGATAATTGATAAAACCTTGGCGGCGCCGATCGCGCGGTAGTTAGCAACGCATTTCCCGCGATTGCCGCGTTAATTACCGTCTCGCGTAGTTTGCGAGCGAACTAAGACAGTTGATTTATAACGCGTGGGAGACACCCTGAGTAAAATTTATCGTGCATTTACTATACGCTAAGAATAATTCAACTTGACCTCGCATTGAAACGGGGTCTTCTGGTCTTCAGCGAACGATATTTAAAACGAATGGCAATGTTAGCGTGTAATCGATTTTTTTTTACAACAGAATTGATTTAGGGTCTTATTGTGTTGGTTTAATAAAGAAAGAAGCACCTGCAGAAATGCTACCTTCTTTATTGAGGTGCCGCCGCATTTACATGCAATCGACATGTAATACTTCGTATTGAATTTCAATAGACATTATTTTACTTCGTCATCGCAATCCGCTGGTATGGCGGGGAGATGTAAGGTATCCTCTTCCCGCGATGTACTTCTTTATGTACCGACGGTAATGAAGAAGATAACGCCATTACGATGCGTTGGCGAAGCATTCCTCGACTTAAAGCGGGGGCATTCAATGGACTAATCATCCACTGCGCTATTTGCACTCTACTTTAGTGGAAAAACGTACAGCACGCGCTAATTGACGCTTGAGAGTACAGGCTAGCTCTTAACGACAGGAATAAATAATTACAAATAATAAAAAACACGCGGAGAAGATGGCGTTTTTAAATCAATACTTCATGGATAGAACTGTAATATGTTTTCGTAAGAAAGAAGATCGTTGGAAAGTTGAAGTAAAAAAGATCCTAAATATTTGAAAGCGCTATATTTTCTTGTAGATGCATTAGGGCCGATCCTGCGCGTTCACGCCCAGCTAGAGGAAGATTAATGTTATACACAGCAACATCTCGTGTTCTTGATACCCGAAACGATCCGGTCACGCGCGATTTAACATGCTCATCTCTCTTTCTCTATGAGCTGACTCACTATTTAACGGGCTTTTAAACTGACTACGATACTGCATCGAGCTTTCTCGTGAAGGGCCTCGATAAGGCGAAGGAACAAATAAGACTAATAATACTTCTTCAACGATGATAATTGTCTGTATATCTTCTAGAACAGAAGGTACTGAATAAAATTAATAAATTATCACAACGTGACTTGTAAAAAAAAAAAGAATGATTTAAAGCGCGATATCATAATTGCGTGTCATTGTTTGATTCAAACGTGTATACGATAAATTTAGTTTTATCTCTTTTGATTTACATTCATTTTAACTAATAAATTTTAACTTGAGAGAAAACGATTAATCAACTGAATTAAAATTTTGTCACTTCATTTAGCTTAAATGCACAAATTTCAATTCAAGTATTTATAAAGTTAATTGAAATATATAAATACTTGACAAAATTTAATTTAGTTGGAAAATTTAGTCAAATTAACATTTTTTTTCTCAGCGTAATTGATAACATTTTAAATAATTTAACAAATATGGCATATAAAAGCAAAAAGATTATTGTATGCAATTTGGAGATCCATGTCTGCGTCTTCAACACGCGATTAATCGCGCGATTCTTAGAAACATTGCTTTCCAAACAAGGGAAAGTATTGGTAGGCGGTGATGTACGGTACGTGTGCTAGAGCTTGAGTTTCTACGTGACAGGACTGCGGGATCGCTACCATGCCGCAAATCAGGTTCATTGTGCTGCGACAATGGCCCACAGTAGAAATCGTAAACAATTTCATCCGTCATAATTGTGACGTTAATAGTGTTAACCCTTTACACACTTTGAATATTTTACACGTCACTAGAGAACCGTTTGCTAAAACAAATAACATTCTGTACTTTCATTGTTGCGCTGGATCGTCGCTTCCGATCAAACTTCTCGGAATATCGTTATGTACGAGAGTGTGGTCTCCAAATAGACGGCGGTTCCTGAGAAAGTCCGATGAAAGACGGCTTCGGAGCTGCCTGAAGCGCGCTAGTTCTAAAGCGCGTGAGCTGAGTCTAAATCAGGCATCTTCTAAACTCAATAAAAGTCCTGTGTACCCGGCCACTCGGTTACTCCTTACTCAGTTACTCACCTTCAGATAAACATGTTTCCGAGGCATTCGAGTGATAAAACCGTCAAAGAATCTTAATGAAAGGAAAGATAAATAAGCTTTCTATATTTCTTAGAGTGAAAATACTGCCACTATAATTTTTCGTGTGATTTTCCACTTAATAAGAGTTAGAATTCATTCTCATAGAGTGAATTTTTATTGGAGTGGAAAGTCACTCGAAAAATAACTCTCATTGGAGTGGAAAATTCAATCTATTAGAGTGAATTTTTGAACTCTTATGGAGTGGAAAATCACTCGAAAAATTGTAGTGGCAGTATTTTCACTCTAAGAAATTTAGAGAGAGATTTTACGTTATTTATATTTACAAAATTGTACACATTTATTGCCAGTACATGATGTAACATAAAAAAAAAGTATTTACTGAAGACTCGTACGTCTTAATTCATCTCGATCAAGCAGCCATATTTTCTATATTCAATATCATTCTGTTCTCTTGAGCGTGTTTCGTTCTTCTACATTTTGCTGTCACCGACGATAGTGCGGAGCCAGTCTTAGGGTCACATGACGGCGCCGACGACGGAGCATCTGCGGACCCGCGTTATCTTCCCGCTTGGCACGCAGCCAGTTCCGAATGTCGTCCCTTTTCGCTATTTCTTCCAACGGGCGTTATATCCCTCGAGCGGCAGCCGCGCGGCGGTTATTTTCGCCGATTTCGTGGTGGCGAACCGGACCCGCGAGACCGACAATAACGGATTATTCCGAATCGTACGTGCCGAAGATTGCATAATTTCTTTTTCTTTCTCTCCCGATGGTAATGACGCTCTTCCTTCGGAAGACGCTAACGCAATTTATTAGGAGGAGAAAAAAAAGGAAAGACGATTGCGTCGCGGAAACTGAGATGTAAGTCATTTCGGGAGGCTGAGGGAGCATTCGGTTTTATTGGAACGGAGTCGTTCACCTGTCCGACCACGTTCTACTGCATTCAGCGAACTGCATCTGAATATAGATAGCGAAACGCACATGAATATGAATGATAATCTTCTGTTAATCGGTGTTAAATAATTAGGTCGTCAGATGTCGTGTTACCAGGCCTCCCTCGTAATCCCGAATCTATTCTTGATTGCACGTACAGAGAGAGATGTATATTTACATATATGAATTATAATTTGAAATGATGTACAAATCAGGTCACAATCAGGTCATTATATTATTCAATTCTTCTATTTACAACGTAGTCGTTTTTTCGTCGAAATTTCGTAGCATAAGTTTAATTAAATTTCCATTGACGTGTTATTATTATTGAATAAAAAAGAAATAAATTTTAGGAAACATACGCTGAGAAAAAAGTTGTTAATTTAACTAAATTTTCTAACTAAATTAAATTTTGTCTATTGAAGTATTTATATATTTTAATTAACTATATAAAGACTTGAATTGAAATTTGTGCATTTAAGTTAAATGCATAAATTCTTGAGCTGACAAAATTTAAATTTAGTTGAAAAATTTTAACGAATCAACAATTTTTTTTTCTCAGTGTAGGAGACAGTATTAAAAATAGATATTTTGGGGGAAATTTGTTTGTATGCATTTGAATTCATTAGAATCCGAAGAAACGTCGCTTACAATTAGTACTTCGAACAAGCACGCAAGAACATTCAGGGGGACTCGGCGGGTCAATTCGGCCAATGGCACTCCCTGTTTTGTTATACGCGCTCCAACGCGCTTGCACCGCGTTGCACATTCCGTCGACATCGTCGTCCCTCCTTCGTGGTACTCGAACCCATGTGCGTGCGTGTGCTCCGTCTTGGTGAGCCCCCCCCCTCGGGGGAGGGATAAGAGTGCGTGCCTCCCGGCAATAATAACCATTAAGGCGTGAGAGAATGTGGGGGCTGACGTCACCCATTCAACATTCGTATACCCATCGAACGCTGTCAAACGCGCCCGTCGAATGCAGGTCTGTATGCGCTGACGCGACTTGGACGCGTGTGACTCAATTGCCGCCGTCCTTGGAGGAATCAGCGGAGATGATATCGATCCACCTGGAAAATACCAGATATATATATATATATATATATATATGTTTCGAAAGATACTCTGGGAAAAATAGTTCTCCTAAATACAGTTGTAACCCACTTTGGATTCTACGATTAAGTAATCCAATTGTGTGGATTGTTCTTAAGTAAAAATTATTTTTGCGTAACTGGATATCGACGGAACTAATTAACAGATTTGACTAGTGTAACTTGAAAATCTTTGAAATATATGGAATAGCTAACTGCAATTTTTAGTTAATACAGGGTTAATTCGAAGAAATAAACGTCAAATCAGAGTTACGAGTAATCAAAATAATTTGGTAACTTAATCACGGGCCCCAAAATGGATTATAACCGCGCGTATTTTGGGGAAAACTATTTTTCTCAGAGTACATTTCATGCCATTCACTTGTAAAAATTCTCCAAGATCACGAGCGTGACAAAAGTAGAGACACAGCAAACAAAAAGAGGTATACGTTTATTCCGTTGCATCTAATTATTGTAAATTGTCGGATATCCGATGGTGTTGGATATCCGAAAGATAACTTTGCTCTGAGAAACTTAAAACACGGCCTCGATAACACTCACGGAATGTTGGCACAGACCTGCCAAGTCGGCTTCCGGGGTGAGGCAGAACAGCGGCTTTCAAGAACAATGCCTCTCTTGTGGAATCTAAACTTGTGTCAAGAATTTCGTATCTTCCACCCTCTGGGCACAGTGCCGCTTTCCCACGAGAGGGAAGTGAGGCTTGTCGGAACAAACAAAGACACGGATAGTCGTTGGGTGGGAGAAACACGCGATCGATAAGAAGAACTCCGAGATCGTTAAGACGTTTCCTTTAGCACCCCATGCGCTTCCTTGACAACCGATGAACGATCACGGAGTAAAGTCTCCTCGAGACTTTTCTGAGAAGTTCTACGGGCCGATGAAAAAGTCTCTCTAAAATGTAGACCTAATCCAGCGAGAAACGATAATGAATTCGACATTAATTCGACGTCGATTCGATGTACTACTTCTCGCTGGGTGATGCTTATATAGGAATATTAAAATAAGGAAACTCTCTAGATCTTTATCGATTCTTCACTGAGAAAAAGCTTTTAGTTGCCAAAACAGAAACAAGGATCGCTTAGATGGAACAGTTACCATTGCAAATCATTTCTCATTATTTGTTATTTTAAGAAACATATATTGCCTGAGATACAAATCACATTTGTTCACTTAGAGTTCAATAGCTACAACAGCAAATCAAACGTAACAAATCATTTGTTCCCGCAACAGAGTCATTTGCTGTCCTACATCAGTAAATCATTTGGGTACTGGTATTTTGTTATGACAACAAAACTTTTTTCTCAGTATTAATTCATATTTATTTGTTCCGTCTTTTAAACGTACATCTTGATTTGGTATCAAAGGTCCTCGTAAGAGACCTCGTTGCACCTTGTAACCCTCGAGGATTCTTGTTTGCGTCTATATTTTACGTGGAATCCGAATGGCTCCAGCTGCACGGGGGAATCTCGTAAACGGAAGTCGGCTACTAGCAACGAGCCCGCACGGTTTCTCCTTCCTCTCGTCATCGAGGAGAAGTTATTTTTGATCCTCGCGCCCTGCGCGAAACCGCGCGGATCGCCCGATCGTTGTAACGCTATGCACTCTGCAAACCGTGGATGCACTCTGACATTTTCGCGACGCGAGAGATGTTTTCCGCGTCTCCCGACTTCAGTAATTTACGACTATTCCGGTGATTTGTGCGAAGCGAAACTCGAAAGAGAATCTCGTCCTCGTGCTGGAACCTTAATGTGAGGTCATCGCGGCGGCAGGATGACGTGTCCCGCAGAAACAACGCGACAAAGATCTACCTCGTCCCTTTTTTTTTCGAGTATACGCTGTCGTAAGATGACATCAGCGTGAGGTACAAAAGCGTGTCCGCGTTGCAAAATGGATTTGCGGTTTTCGCACATCCGTTATTTCCCGCGGATTATGTCGTCGTTGCTCGAATCGTCAATGAAAATGCGAATAAGATCGCGGCTGCGGTAAACGCAGGGGCTTTTCTGTTTCGCAACCCGATGAGTCGTTGCATTTCTATACGTTGATTTACGACAGGAAATCTCTTTGGACTCTCTAGTTTCTGACATACGAATGTATGCCGAAACTGTCGCCCGCACTTTTCACTCAATTGCGAAGTCTTTGAATTCGGGATAAATTATTTTTGGGAATTCTTCGAGTTGAGGAAAAAGTTGGCACGGGATTTCTTTTTAAATAAAAGTATCCTTTAATACACTGAAAAAAGCAAGTGTCAAATTAACTCTTGTATACTCGTATGAACGCGTTCATTGTTTCATATATACGCAACGATATATAATTTTCTTACAAGAATTGGAAAATTTTGAATTTCAACAATATTATAGTCTCATTTTAATACTACAATTATTATTTCAAAAATATAATTATTTTGATAATTTTATTCTACGAAAATTATAATCTTTAATTTAAACATACAGTATTTTCTATCTAACATTTTTTCCTTTCCATTCGAGAAAATTATTCTTTAAATAGCAAGAATATCATTTTTTTGTTAAATTATATAAAATTTTATGATTTTGACATAATTTTGTGATTTTCTAGGCATGTTTCAAACTAATAAGTTTGCTCAAAAAACAAGGTACAGAAGGCAAATTAAAAGGTCAGGTTAAAAATGCCAAACTAGCGAAACCATCCAATGTGCCAAACCACACCCTAATGTATTTCGTGTACCTGATCAATTTAAATCATTGTGCCGTTCCTTCGATCAATGTTCTCAATCTCGCCTTTCAATTAAGGTCGACAACCATTCTACTTTGCGTTTAACAAACATTTCGAAGCCGCAATTACCTGCCAAAATAAACGTATAACGGAATCTAATAAAATAAAAGTTTGATTTTGACTAACAAGAGTTAAAAGACAAATCTTTTATTTATTTTAATGTCTATTGCAATCAATGTTTCAATTCTAAAGTGCAAATTTCTATATTTTAAGATAGAAACTACGTGAAATACACATATATGTATACATATAAATAGATGTAAATATAACGTAATAAGAAAAGTGAATAATTTTACGAATTACCAGGACGAGAGCTTTTTCGAAAATAAAGTGGATAGACACGTCGGGTGATGACACACATATTCGTCGGTGCGCACCGTGAAGTGAATATAAACTATGAACGCAATGTTCCACGACATTAGACCGACTGAAAGAGTGCGTGGGTGCCCATGGAGTTACATGGATTGAGAAATGGGACTTCGTGGCGCCTATTCACGTGTATAGACATAGTCTTTGCTAAGGGAATCCGGGATGGAATCGTGGGGATAGGGGTTGCAATCTAACTGGAGCAGAGGGGTTCCGGCATGTAGTAGTCAGCCATTAATCTAGATTCACGGACTTCTTCCCACGTAATCGCTGCAGATCTTTCGTATATTTATTTTTCCCAGATAATATGTGCAACCATTTTTCAATATCAAAATACAAAGATACAAGCTGTACAAGATTTTTCAAGATTCTTACATAAGGATGCTTGAATATTACGGGCCACTATTACTAAATGGTTTCCTTTGTTGTGTCGTCCTATTATAGCTAATTTTTCATCGATTAAACTTGTAATAAGTGCACATCGACGATCCAATCACGACAAGCGATTTAACAATCTTAATTGCCGGATACTTCTTGTCGTTTACTTAATTCGATTGACAGTCAGGTTTGACCCATTTTTTTCTTCATGCACAGGGTGTGGTTACATTGGCTGAAGTCGAACAGCGCGTACAATGGCTTATGGAAACGAGACAAACTGATAGCGGACACGCAACTCTCTTCAGCAGGTTTAATCACGATTTACATTGCCACGACGAGAAATCGACACTGCTGAAGGAGAAACGATAATGAGGGAATTATTATTAAAAAGCTGCGTATGCTTGTGTCTCGCGTTTATGTATCTCTCCTGAAATTAAGTTCGTACACCAGAAATTTAATTTCGATCGTACCATCCCTCTCGGACACGAATATGGTTTGCGGTTTCGATCGGCAATCCGATTGCGAGCGAGTTACAGCTCGACCACCGGCATTCGTGGTCTGGCAAATTAACGGTTTTGCCGATCAAAGTGTCGCTTCGGGAAAGCATAATTAATTTCGCTTCTTAATACTCCTTTGTTAAATTATACGAATGATTCTCCAAAATACTTATCATCATTGATATAATTTTACAGAAAATAGAGCTTGACTTTATTACTCGAGCAAGCAATGATATGGTAATTTTCCCATGGAATTAAACTTCTTAACTTTTATTTCAATCTTATTACATTTTGATATTAATGAGCACATCCAAACATTTTAATGGAAACTTATTGAATTATGCAAAAGCTACTTTCTATATTTGAAAACGACTTAAGTCATGTTATATCCTCTTTAATTACAGGCTTGTGCAAACCGACTAAGAGTACGGAGCAACTGGATTACGAGGATGATGATCCTCCTTTCACAGAAGATGATGAGGATGACGAAGATGATGATGCTGACAACACCGGTACCTTCGAGACGGATCCACAAATCTTATCGCAACCAATAAGCCTTCGCGTAAAAGCTGGAAGCACCGTTAAATTGCCTTGTCAAGTGATTCACACAGGTTTGTAGAACAAACGCGGTCTCTTGACTCATTAAATCAGCACAATAGCACGTTTTAAGGTGATTCTACGATTACGTTAACGTTGTTGTAAACACAAGGTTGTAAAAAATCAGCTAATCACAGTTGATTATTTTTCGATCGCTAAAGAAATAATTATTTGTGATTGGTCAGTTTTTCACAATTTTTACATTTACAACCACGTTTACGCAACTGTAGAATGTTCTTTAAAAACATCTTTCCAAAATTATTCTTTAATAAAAATTAATACTTTATTAAACCTTTTTACGATAAAGAAAACATTTATTAGTGAAAGAGAATACAATAATTAAGAAATTAATTAATTAATTTTAATTGATTCTGCGACCATTCCTCGTATATGTTTTTCACGGACGAGCTTATTGCGGATTATTTCAGAAAATTACGCGGTTGCGTGGCAGAAGGACGGCAAGTATCTGTACGTCGAATCCGAGCCACACACAGAAGACAAGAGAATCATACGATTACCAGATAACACTCTGATAATCTATAACGCGTCGGTCGAGGACACCTCCAACAATTACAAATGCAGTATCCTGCGGAAGCCTGATTCGATAGACTTGACACACCGTCTTCTAGTTGACGAAAGAGCGCATCAGGAATCTTCGCCGCCGCAGCACTCGCACAAGGGGATCATACGCGTGTTGCCCGGGAGGAGGGTTGAAGTGAACGAGGGCCACGCTGTTAAGCTGGGTTGCGAGACCGACATACAGCCGCCGCCTGAGATCAAGTGGTTTATCGAGGTGAAACTTCATTAAAAATATCATTGATAACTGTAATAATATCGCTCTTATCACGCTATTTCATCGTTGCTAAAACATCGCAATGTTTATTATATTAATTCGCTAAAAATATCGCGGGGAGGGTTTTAACGAATTAAAAGGCAAAGCTGATTTCCATCGTTTCTTCCGCTTTAGAACAAGAAGGTGGACGGTTACGATCCCGATGTGATTGTGGACGGAAATTACATCACGATAAGGAACGTGAACGAATCTCACAGCGGCCTGTATCAATGCCTTGCTGAGGATGGTTCGAAGATGCCGGCGATGGAAGCGATCACCGTTGTCGTGCATTGTAAGTTAATTGCTCATTCTCAGTCGACCGACGTGGCTCCCAAAACCGTCTGTTTTGCATAAGCATATTGACGTTAACGATTGACGCGTTCCATTTTCGTGGCAGATAAACCTAAGGTCGAAGTAGAGAAAAGCATAGTGTACACTGGGACGGGTATAGAATCGGAACTGACGTGCATCGTGAGCGCCTATCCCGAGGCAGTCATAACGTGGTACAAAGAGGATAAGAAACTTGTTCAGAGAAAAGGATTGGTAATGCATCATGGGGTAATGAAAGGCAACAAGACCAAGCACGTTTTGAGTATCTTGCATACGTCGGGACGGGACTTGAGCGAGTACAAGTGTCGCGCGGAGAATATCATTGGTCATGGCACCAAATCTATCCTCTTAACAGGTACAATTGCTATTACATAAAATAATATGTCTAAAAATAATAAATTATGTAATTTATAAATGTAAATTACTTAAATTGTATCAAAAAATATATAACATTTTTTTAAGATTAATATTACAAAAATATTTAAGCTTTATTTAATGTTTGTGATTTGTTAGAGAAATTAAATAGCATATAAACAGATTTTCATTTACAAAACATATTTTAGGTGTGCCCTCGCAACCTAAGATATATGGCTTGAAGATGCTCAATGATGATACAGGAGTCATTCTGAAATGGCGTTTGGAAAGTTACTCGCCAATCAAGGAATACAAGGTAAATTTGCATCAAGAATATGCATTTTCCTATTAAAATTTTTGAAGTGAAATAGACGCAACATATAATTTTTTTTTGCAGTTACAGTATCGTCACAAAGGTGACCAGGAATGGACCTTTGTTGAACCTGAAGTCAAAGACGGTAAAGGAAATCAATTTCACGTAGAATATCCATTTCGAAATCTTCAGCCTGGAGCTTATGAGGCAATCGTGAAGGCTCAAAACGCATTTGGATGGTCTCTAGATTCAGAACCGCATACATTTACTGGTGGTGTGTACATTGTAACTAATATATACTTTATACGTTATTAATATATGCAATATTTGCACATTAAAAGTATTTCTATGATTTGTAATTTGCGCAACATTTTACTATAAATAGTTGTCGAAAAATTGCTATCTATGCAAAAAACTTAATCATGTTATCTTGATTATGATTTGGTTATTAGATTATTAGATTAGACGCTATTATAGACAATTTAAAGATATATAATAAAAATATTAATATAAATAATAAGTCATAAAAGAATTGCAAATGTTAAAAAATATTTTCTTAATTCTTTTAGATTATCCACCCGATTTGGCACTAAAAGGTACAGCTAACGGTATGAATCATTTGCATTATCTTATATATAATCTTTTATTTTCAATTTTTAATTTCCTGCTTATTTACAGAAAACTCGGCAACTGTTCAATCTCCCGGAATTCTTTTAGCGTTGATCCTAGTCGTTTTATCTTGTGCCTTCACAAGTCTGTAACTCTTTACTTAAATCTAAAATATGTAGGTAGGTACAACTCAGGAATTTATAAAAGTAAAACGATAAAAGTTTATGATCAACTTTTTTAAGTGATCAATTTAATTATTTATGCAGGTAATTTGCTGCAGCCAAAGCAACACCAGCAAACGCCATGGTGAATTTATTAGCATAGGAACACTTAGGAAAGAAATAGTGCATACACACATACATTCTCAGTGCAAATTGCCCCTCTCTATCAGAATATATTTTACGTAAGATAAATATAGTAAATTCTTCTCAAACGTACGGGCATTATTGAGATTTATTAATATACAAAACATTTTAGTCAAAATTTTGTGATTATAATTTACATACAATTCGCCTAGGTGTTCCATTAAAATGCATTGTAAAGAAAAAAATGAGCATTTTAATTATACTCCGTAAAACCACGAATTATTATTAAGGGATATTGTACTTTAAAGTATATACATAATTTATATATTTTATCTATCATATACACATATATATAATTGATACGTACATGTATATGTGTATATGTGTACACGTACATAATATAGTATTCACTATACATGCGTAAGCTCACAGAGAGACACACAATCATATTATTATAATTTATTTTTGTATGCTTAAGATTATTAGAAACGTGTTCAAAGATGTCGCTTGGTGCCATGTACACGGATTTACTACTTCCGAAAAAATCATGTATAGAATCTGATCTGTCATCCACAGTGCACATGTGAAAAAAGCATATATCTGAAATAATGTAGTAGAAGAGAAGTAAATGTTATAGGAACGTACTATATTGCATATTGCGTTATTGCGATAATACAACGTGCATAACCGAGTCGACGAAAAGCATAAAGTTGGAAGCATTCATATCGTAATTATCGTACAAGAATTATTGATTATTATCATTACGTCCACGTTCCCGTATGTTTGCTCCCAACAAAAGCGAATTTTTTTTTATTTACTCCTACGTTTTTCGATATATATTAATGTGATGCGCGCGAATAAAAAAATGAATGTGACAGAAGCGAGTATGTGTGAGAATGGCGTTCTAGTGTTTTCCACAATAATTTGCTAGCTTTTAGCGCTGATATGTTGTTATATTGATTTATAATTAATGTTATATGCAGTACTGTAAGCAACCATAATTGTGTAAGAAACTGCCCATTTTAAAAACGGTGTGCTTGTAGATATGAATTACAGCATAACACATGAAGCAGCCATATCCCTTCTAAAGTGTTTAAAACATTATTTATACAATAAGTTTGACTTTAATTTTTTTTAAGAGTTTGCAGAGAGTTTGCATTTTTAATAATAATAAATGAATAATCATATATTATTGAAGTTATGACAAAAAATGTATAATTTTATTATTTGAAATAATATCTTTCAACAATTAAATTTTTAATTAGAAAAGTTATAAATGTTTGTTAGTAACAATATCAAAATACAATTTTATACTGTACTTACTTTATTATGTCCAGTTTACTTTAAAGATTTTTTGTACCTATGATTTTACAATATGAATGTACGATTTAATATTTTTAGAGGTGAAATGGCTATGGGAAAGTTGCAACTGAATGAAGATAGAAAAATTAAATCTGTTATTATTGGTCTACATGATTACTAATTATTGAAAGTTTTGTAAGTGTAGTAAATTTATAATTAATTACGAAAACAAATTATTTATACAAATTAATCAGACTTGAAATTGTAAAAATTCATAATTTACTTTATATCTTTTCATTTATTGAAAAGTTGTATCATGTATCAAAAAGGGTATCATTTTAAATTTTACCAACTTTATCTTATTATATATGTATAAAGTTGAAAGTTTATTTTAAAATATGTCGACTATATACATGTGTATGTATGTGTGTGTGTGTGTATACACATGTGTATACATACACATATATACATATATGTACATAAACATAAGGAAAGTTGTTAGTCAGAATGCTTATAAAACATTATTATCAATACGCAACACACCTGATGTGTATATGAATATAGCTTCTTGTTGCCTTAATCAATGTAACATGTACAATCAAGAAAAACAAGAAAGATATATTAATTCATAAGATTATACTTGCAAATACCTAATAAACAAACTAAAATAATAATGTACAATTTAATTACCACAGTTCTTTAAAAAATAGTTAAAAATTTATATTTATATTACTTTGTTATAAATCATGTCATATTTCATATTACATTTTCTATATCATATTTACTATATTTTGTGTATGTGTGTGTAACACACGCACGCGCGCGCAACATAATAATTGATTTACATTTATAAGATAAAATATTTTATTTAAAATTAGATAAAATATGATTTATTTCATATTTGTATTTTACTTTTACAATTATAATTTAAATAATTACGTTCTTTAGATTTCAAAATCTTCCTCGGCAGCTGGTAATATTACAGTCGATACAATCAAAGGTTTTGGATCAGATTTTTTGCAGAGTAATATTTGAACTTTTCCTGATATTTGACCCTTTAAGGTTGCTGCAATAGTTAATGGTATGGGCACAGCACTTGGTAGCAAGGGCAAATCTATCACACGAGAATTTATATCAGTGTCTTCGGCTCTGCAGAGAATATACAATTCCGTTGGAGACAAATTTTCAGAAATATTTGTCACTATAATACGAATCACGTAATTGGGTCCTAAACCAAGAACATTTGTCTCCAATGTAATAGGATTTGGACCTGATGCTTGATTTTCGCTTAAATTTTCGGACGCTCGTTTGGCCGTTGTCAAGCGTAAGCGAAGAAAGCCTTGTTGAAATGTGTTATGAATTTTTTTTGCTTCGGCTCTTTCTCTTATCGTTTGATCGACAAATAATCGTGTTTTCTTTGGTATCGAAAACTTCGCTGTGCTATTCGACGACAAATTCGATAATGAATTGTTTGTATTAAAATCAGCAGTGCGCTTCAGGATTTTCATGCATAAACCACCTCCGACAGTGACCATAGCTAATGTTCGTTCCTCTTGGCCCATTCGTCCATACTATATTTTAAAAAATTATATATATATATAACTTAGACACACGTGTTGTCTTGAGGAGAGAAATACCTTAAGAGCAGATACAGGTTCCATAATTTTCACTGTATCCACATGATGTTTTCCGTCATAAATGCGGATTCCATAGCCCACTGTGCTTACAGCTAAAAGAGACAGTCCACTTTGTGGTACTGGTAAGCTGACTAAATCTAATATTATACCAGGAATATTGATTTGCCATAATTTTATTCCCTGTAAGAAATTAATACTCAGAAAGAAATCTATAACAAAATTTATTGTATTGAAATATATTCTTTGTTTAAACCTACTCTTTTTGAAAATCCCACTAGAGTACCATCCATAACAGCAACTGCCGCTCCTTCAGAAGTAAGAACAGAAACAGCCACCGCAGGCGCGGGCAAAGTTTCCCAAAGTTTCACAGAACTTCCCCTCCTAATTGCTCCTATTTTTCCATCTCTCCCAATAATTATTATCCGACCGTCACCCGTCCATAATCCGCTACTGGCAAATGCTACCGGTGGCCACTCCAGTTTATACTTATCCATAACTGAAAAGGCTCTGTATGGCAATTAAACAATATGCATAAAGAATATGTATAAAATATTTTATAAACGAATTATTAATTATCTCTAAAAATACCTGGGATCTAAAATAAAAACTTCACCAGACTCGGTTCCTAATACAAGACAACTACTCGCGGGATCGTTCCAAGAGTCTCTACGAATACTCGTGATTGCCGTTAAGGCATTAGCTTTGACAAGTGGCACCCGTCTATATTGCTCTGCGAAATCCAATCGTAAATTACTATCCAAAGAAAGAAACTTCAAAGTACGAGGGGAGAGAAATGCTGCGCTAAGTTCTTTCAGTAAGAGTTCCAAATCATCTGCGAGAGTCAACACATTTAATTCCTCGTCCAGCCCACATTTATGCCAAATCTGCATTAAATTATAAAAATATTATTAGTAAAATATAAATACCATTAATAAAATCAACTTAACATACTTCTCGTTCTTTTGGATGAGCCTCAATGTGTGGCAGACAATACTTAAAAAAGGGTCTCATATTTTTAAAAATATATACACTAGCTCCAGCTCCTACAGCAACTACAGATGATCGAGGTTCTCCATTTTCTGTATAAAAACCAACCACACCACAGGGTGGATCTACCATACTATGTTCAGTTATTTGATCACTTCCTTTATATACTCGTATCTAAAATATACACATGAGCATAAAAAATACAAATGAGCAGTGCATAATAATTCTGATTTCTTTTTATAAAACATTATACTTTTGTTGAATCGCTTTCAACTGGTCCTAGATCAGCACATATTAGCCTAGCATCTCCATCACCACTTATATCCAACATATCAAGTCCACCTGGCAGAGAAAATAAACCAGCACTTGGTTCCCAAAGTGCTTCCAACCAACGGCTCATTCCAAGTCCTCCAAGAGATTTATGATCAGCTCTAAAAAGAAATATGTTTGATAAAGATAAACATAATAAGAAGCTGAATAAAAATAACTAATACTTTCTTCACAAATGATGATAAAAATATTCATTACCTTAATCCATGCATGATTACAACTTTTATAATTTTTCTTTCTATATATAGTAAACGTATTTGCAACTTAATTACTGAATTACAGATCAATTTTCCTATTTACAATATATCTATATTACATTAACCATAAACATATCGCACACTTCGAGCTAAGATAAAGTTTTTTAATTTTGCATACTTTATCAATTCTATAATTAACAATTTTATCGCTTAATAAACTGGTATTCAATAATTAGGAGTATATACATTGGCAATTACAATTACAGAATACCCTACGCTCTTTGTTGTGCATATGTTTCCATAGAAATCTTCAAGCCAATAGCGCGAAAGTGGCGAATTGAAATACGTATTACAAACCTAGAGTATCGGTTAGGGTTGAAAACTTTAAAAACACAATTTTAGGTTTTTCGCTCTACAAAGGAGAAAAGATCAATATTCTATGTAAAATTGAGTTAAAATTTTTTAGGAAATCTATTTAACTTTAATTTTTAAACAGCAAGAAAAGGGTCTAAAAATTAAATGTATTTATAAATATATATATAATTGCAATATTTAAAGTAATTATTTTATTTTATTCAATTATCCATATCGTTTTATTCAAATACGTAAAATAAAAATTATTTCAAAGTAGAATATATGTATAAAAAATGCTGCATCGAACTGTTTACATTATAATTAAATAAAATAATATTTAAATAAAATTTATATAGCATATAAAATTACTTTATTCTTAATTTGATACAAATTATGTAACGAATAATCGACAAATATTAAAGAAAAAATAATATACTTTTATAATTACATTTGTATTCTTAATATTTTTATATAATACTGATAATATTAATTTAACATTTAATTCTTCATAGCCATAAATATGTATGCACAATTGAGAGTATTGACATTATTTAGTGCTTGCTCAGTTTTCATGACATCCAATGACTAATTTTTTTCTATTTGTTTACAAAATAACGCGGTTAAATTGTGTTATTAACTATATAAGCAAAAAAAATTCTTTTGAAACATATTACAAAGAAAATTACTGTAAAAATTACTAAATAATATTAATGCTCTTGATTGCACATATGCATGTATATATATATATATATATATATATCTGTACTACTAATTAGGAAGCCCTCTGCATGTGTTGTGTTTAACCATATATATATATATATATGTATCTGTGTGTATTGTAGATATACAGGTAACAAATATCAGACTATATCGCTTTTACTACAAACAACGATATAACTAAAATTATAATAGAGTTTTGTGATGTGTAAAAAAAATTGAGTAAGAATTGAATATATTGAATAAAAAACTAATATTTTTATTTCTTTTACAATATCAGACCAAATCGTCACATAAAATCGTATTTAAAAAATAATGTATATTCCAAATTTATAATAATATTCCAAATTTTAATAATTAAAAATATTTAATCTAGAAAATTTTGCTTTTTTAATTATGTCGTTATTGTAGCAAAAAAGCGATATTTTGAGTAATTGTCTTAAAACTATTTGAACACAGCCAACAGTCATATTAAGATCTTGCACCTAAGCACAGAATGATTATTTGACATATAGTTTATAAATATATAATTGATAAAATAGCAAATTGAGATTCCTAGAAAAAATGACATATGTATAATTGATAATAATTATTTAAATAATGATAGTCTTAATGAAGTAATGTTGATAATGGAGAAGGTGGTAATGATGGCGATGGAGGTTTTGCAAGAGTTTCCAGTTCACTGCAATGAAATTGACATACTGAACTAGATGTGCTTAAAGTTGATTCTGAAAGCATTCCTCGTCCTTTATAAGTTTTCTTCGCTCGAGTGTTACTTTTGTCGGCTTCAACTACACCATCGTTCTCATATTTAAGAAAACAAATTGATAAAATTTTTAATCTGTAAAAAATTTAAATTAGTTATTGATTAATATAATTTATATCTTCTAATATATAATTATTTTATTATAAAATATATTTTTTTAAATAAACATTTAGCTGATAAAAATCACCTGGGATATTCAAACTGAGCGAAATGTAAAGATGGTCCTATAACTGCTAGCATCGCGCACAAAAATAATGTCGCATAAATCCAACTTATTCCCATGAGGAGTAATAAAAAAATACCAATTTGTATATATGCAAGTACACTTGAAGGTAACATGAAAGCACCCGCAGCTCCACTTGTAATTGCTGCCATAAGAGTGGGACCACCCATTTGTTGTAATGCCGCTTTTACTCTGTCCGTTTTCTTCTCGGAGATACATGCTTTATAACTTACAGCGTAATGTAAGCTGAAGTCTACAGCAAGGCCTAATAGAACAAAATGTTCGCAAATTTATTAATTTCAAACCAATAAATTGTTACTTTTATAAATAATTTAAACTTTTTTTTTAGTGTTATTATACCTATAGCTGTAGTCACTGCAACACTTTCTAAAATATTCAGTTTCCAACCCAGAAGAATGAGTATCGCAACAGTTACTATTATAACAGCACCAATAGTTACAATTGCATATAGGCTGACAAGAGGATTTAAGGTCACAAGTGCTAAGACTATTAGAGCCAAAGTTAGCGATACTCCTATTCCATATACAGTTCCTTCATACAACGTTCGCTGAAGCTCGTAAAATTCTAAATTACTGATAAACCATCCACCTTGCATCCCTTTAGGTGCTGTTCGTAATTGATTCTTCATCCAATTTTCAACCTAATTAAATTCAATTATTTAATTTTCAAGAATTTAAATTTGAATAAACATTAAAAGTGTAATTATTATGAAATAAATAGTACTCACCTGATGAAAAAATTTATCCATATATCCAAATGAGAGACTGTATACATATGTGCTATCATATTCGATAATTAGCGCTTTGATCTTCGGCGTTATTTTCATCGCAAACGTATCATTTGTTGCCTGCGTGAACAACGAAGGTTCTTTGACAAATTTTGGACCTGCAAAAGGTGCATCGCCCCCCCTCCAAATATAAGGCGTACGATATACTCTCAAACTAGCTTCAGCTGCACACTGTTGCAGAACGTTGGGTTTATATGGAAATATACTGCTGTTGCAACATGGCGTATAATCAATTTCAGAATCGACAGGATCAATACAAGGTCTCTTCATCCATAAATGTAACGACTCGATGAAACAATTAGATAATAAAGCTCCTATAGTACTGTGGTAAAAAGGTTGAGTTCGTAAATTTTGACAAAATTGTTGAAGCCACTTCTGTGACTGTGGATGAGTAATGTCAAAAGTTTCATCCCAATCCAGTGTTCCCTTTTTACGAGGATCAAGATAATCACCATTATCGACCGCATTTATACCAAATACAAATCTCAATGGTAGTAAAACTTCAGCTTCTCCACCGGCCTGCACAAATCCAATACATTTATAATGCATATTTATAATCCAAGTATATACATCTACAAAATATAAATTAGTGAAATATAGATACCATTTCATATCGTTCAAACCAGAATCTTCGAGAATATACTAAATCGTACTGTTCAAATGTATGTTTATCATTAAATAATTGAAGCTCCATATAATCTGGCAATTGCAAGCCTGGATAATGGAAGACGACACTGCAACACGCTACTGTCATTATCCCCAAACTTATTAACCAAAACCATCTTAAACGAAGCACTAGTCCAGTAAGAAAGGTAGTGAATCCCACTGTCACTTTATTTCCTAAAGATCGTAGGGGACGAATAATTCTTCTGGTAATAAAATTAACAGGTGATAGAGTAGATAATTTACAATTCTCTGATACGACCACACACGCAGGTAGCCATGTTATCATCAAGAAGAAGTTAGCAATAACTATCATGCCTGAAAATAAACTGAAAATAAACAAAATTCATTAATGTATAAAAGTTTAGAAGTTTAAATGTAGAATAGAGAAATATATTTTTATATAATAAAATTTAATACCTAAAGCAATTGATAGCAGTCACATTACTAACAATTGATGCAAAAAAAGCTACTGCTGTTGTAAGAGATGTCACAAACATTGATGGAACAGCATGTTTCATTGTTTCTTGTACCAAATGTACCAATTCACCATTAGAAAGTTTCTGCTGTTTTCTAGATTCCCAAACTTTACAATAAATAAATGCATCGTCTGCTCCAATGCCTGTAAAAGATTCTATTAAGATACTTCTAACGTAAATTTTAATTATACTTATTATTTCGATATTTTAAAATACTGACCTACAGCTACAACAATGGCCAAAACGTTCATGAAAGGGAAAAATTCAATATGCAAAACGAGAGTATATATTGCGTATGAAATTCCAAGACTAAATAATACCGCTAAAATTGTTGCGACAGTCAGCATTATAGAGCCAGTAAATGCCCAAATACAAAATGTAACAAATACAAAACCAGCGAGTACTAAACTCGAATCGGATAATAATAGTTGATCGAACAATGTACTTTTCAGGCCAAGTTGCATGCCTTGAACACGAAAGTTTCCATATATTAAATCATCATTGTCTATTGCTTTGTAAAAATCTAAAGTTGCAGAACTTGCTGCAATGGGAAGAAACAACATGGCAGAATGTAGCGTCAAATTTTGTTTATTTTTAGAATCTGTCTTCTGCAACAATCCAATCAATATTCCATATTAGAATAAATAAATATATATTCATTTGTGTTAAAATATTAAAATATTAAAATATTGAAATAAGACATGTTCTTACCGGAATAAAATTAATATCTAAAAGATAATGCAGTAAATAATAAACTGCATTTCGGTAGTAGCACTCGGTTGGCACATGTCTTTGGCAATTAAAATCTTCTGCACAGTTAGGCACCAACTGATGATTATGATAATAATAAGAGCACTGTTTCAAAAGAGCCTTTACTCTGCCAAGATCATTCTCGGTCACTCCCAAACAAGAAGTACGATTAGATAAAAGTGCAACGTAGTTAGCTGGTGACCAACTTCTACAGCATTTGTGATCAGTTTCACCATTACGCTTGAGTTGTGTCTGACATAAAGATGGAAAGTGAATATTCCCACGAAGTACATCGTCAATATGACATTGAGCTAATACACCTTCCATTGACCACAAATCATCTTCCTTGGAATTTACAGTGATTACAACACGTGCATATGAAGAAGTTGGCAAATTGCAGAAAAAAATATCACTATCGAGTTGATCTTCAACCTTGTCATCTTTTATATCTACATTATGCTTGTCTTTTAGTTCTCGTAATTCTTCCCATCTATCTTTCTTACTCACTTCTTTAAGATCAGTGTTATTTAATGTCAGTTGGTGTTTCTTTCCTTTTCGTTTATTTTTACCTTTTGGCCTTTTTCTAAGAATACCCTCTTCTGTCTGAGTAGTCAAACTATGATTTTGCATATTTGTATTATTAAGCTGCAAAATCAAGTTAGAAAATTAATCATATATTTTACTAATTATTCGACACACATTAATACTTCTCCAGATATTATGAATAAACAAATTATTACTCTGTTAAAATAATTAAAAATAAAACTGTAGAATAGCCCAAAACAATTTTATTATATACCATACCTGTTTAGTTAATTGACTCACATAATGATAATATTCTAAAGGATTATTTGTAAGTTCGCCACTTGGTTTTGTAGCTTCTATCAAGTGATTCCAAGCTGTCAGTCTTTGTGCTAATACTGTACCTCTTGCCTCAAAGCCCTATATGTCCGTATTTGAAATATTAATTGTATTATATATAGAATTTTTCTTTAATTTGTGTAAGTCAATGCTTTTACATACCATTTGAGGATCTGAAAAATCTGGTAACTTTTTAGTTGTAAGCGGAATAATGAGACTTATTGAAGAAAATATGAAAACAGTCAGTAAAATAATATATGGATAACGAGCAATTATGCGAGGAAACCAGAATGGTTCCATTTCTATAAATATATTTATTCTTCTGTACAGATATATACGTATATATAATTTATTTTAAATATCTTCACTTGTGTAACAATTGAACAACCATTAATATATAATTCATATATTAGTCATTATTTATTATTCAGCACTTTGATGGAGAATTTTTAATATTAAAATACTCTGTTATAATAAAGACTACTCTTTTGTGTTACATATAAACATGTTCGTCTTTCATTTTATTCAAGTGTTTCCGAGGATATTATATGCTTTTAGTCAAATAATTTTGTTATTTCTCTTATTCGCGCTTGCAAAGTGCAATTTTAAGAACATCGGAGTATTTGGCTCCAAGTCGCGAACGCAGAAACCACCATACGAAAGTGAATTTCAGCATACGAACATGACTAAATCATTCGAATCCATAGATGCTTCTTTTTATTATCGTGTTATTGTTCGGTCATAACGAGTACGTCGTAGTCGCGATTTCTTGTTGATTTTCCTCACGGAGAAATCGCATTATGCATCTCCTTCGAATAACAAACACGTGTTTACATTACATTACAGTGATAAATGGTACGACCCAATACTAGACGAGACGCTTTTCTCACGCATGCGCGATGATCGAACGGCATCACGATTTCAGAGAAACGAAAACTGTGCAGATTTTTAATATATGTGAATGATATGAATGATCAATGCATAAGATTAAAAATAAATAATAACTCCATACAACATTGAATTAATAAATAAAAATATATTTTAAGCTTCTTAAGTAAAGAAACTTCATCAGTAAAGATAAACAAATATTATCTAGATACAAAAGAGCATTTTCTACGAAAGAGTCTAGTAACTATCGCAGCCAATAAGAGAGTCCACTTCTTAGGAACTTTGACTACTAACATTCTTTACCCTAGATAACAAAACTTTCAATTGGATAGCCAATGTCGAACGCGTATTAAATTTCTCTCGCTGTCACTTGCACACGAGATTTCTTTGTTACTGAACTTTCTGCACTTTTCATCTCTGCTCTTTCTCTCTCCAACGTAATCGAACATAATCCGTCTCATTTTAAGTGCTGAAGGTGTAACATGATATTACAAAGAGCAAATCTTCTAGTCGGAATAATGAAAAGGGATAGCTCTCTCTAGGCGTTTTATCACACGCGTGATATCTCACGCGAATCAACCTATCCCACGTAGTGCATCCTCGTATCTCCACGTATCTCGTATGTGCCATGATGTGTCATGCACGCGTGCGTACACATACATGCGTACAAATGTCACCTAACCCGTTACGGACATAACGAACGACAGCAGGCTCTGAATTCTGTAATATTGTCGCGTTTACGGGATTAAAACTGTTTTTTCATACGTGCGTATAATTATACAATTTCTTCCTTTAATTATCGTCCTCTCCCAGTCGAAATACTCAAGTACTCTTGTAATCTCGCAATACGTGCAATATTATTTTTATATCAGATCGAATCATCAGATGTTTACGGTTCATGCATCACGTAGGTGTACCGATGTGACTCGAGAACAGCGAAGCTCCAGCTGTGCGATTTGTACTTTTATCACGACTGATTAATGTTGCGACAAGCCGATCACATTAGCGATTTTCCAATGCTAAAATGAAACCTGAAACTAGTAGAATGTTCTATCGGTTGTTTCTCGCGATCTTGCTTTTCCACCTGCAAGTAGGTGGAAATTATTTTGGGACTAACTCTAAGAAGGACGATCAATGTTTCTGCGAGGTATTTGATCATCATTTTTTATATAATTTTTAAAATCCAAATTTATATTTTCTAGCTTTGCTTTAGATATATTTCAACTTTAGAAATTATACTAATACTTTCCCTAGTTTTTAAAATAAAATTATTCAATATAATAAAAAAATGATTGTGTTTGTTGACATAGCTTAGTGTGATTAAAATTCTATTTTTTTAAATATTATATAAAAAATTACTTGAAATTACAGCTGAAAGGATCTATAGATGATTGTGCTTGCAACATTGACACAGTGGACTATTTTAATAATATGAGAATATATCCAAGAATTCAAAGTCTTCTAGTCAGAGATTATTTTAGATTTTACAAAGTGAACTTAAAGCAGGATTGTCCATTTTGGGCAGATGATGGCAAATGTGCTATACGTGACTGTCATGTGTTACCCTGCCAAGATGTAAGTACCTTTTATATTAATTATATATTAAATATTATTTTAAATAATATTACAATTTCCTTTTGTAATCTGTTGTAGAATGATATTCCTGAAGGTTTAAAGGGAGATGTTCCAAGAAATATCCATCTTAACGAAAGCCCAGTAGATAAATATAAAGCTAATGCACAAATTAGTGACTGTAGGCACAATGCAAAAGACCATAATATAGAACTTGGTTTCCTGAACACAACAATTAGGTAATTAACAGGATATATATATATATATATATATATATATATATATGTATATATATTACTATCAAGTAAAAAGACGAAGATAAAGACTATAAATTTGTTTATAGTTCAGAAAACTATAAAGAATTTGAACGATGGCAACGGCATGACGATGCCCAAGATAATTTCTGTATAAAAGAATCTAGTCCTGGGGAATATGTAGATCTCTTACTTAATCCTGAAAGATATACAGGATATAAAGGAGCTAGTGCACATAGGATATGGCGAAGTATTTATAAGGAAAATTGTTTTAGGTATAGTTATAGTAACGAAGATATAGTTTTAGCAAACCTTACTTATGTTTATTTTATGTCATGTCAATTTATTCAAGTCTGTATATAGCGGATTATTTTTTTCATAGGCCTGAAAACTCACCTCACATTTTTATACAATCTTCCAAAATGAATGGTAAGTCCTGCACTGCAACTCCATTCTTTTTTAACTTCACATACTTATGGAATATAGCCATATATTTACCAATAAGTAAATGCATCACACATATATCTTTTCATACAATATCTGCATAGATTTTTACATATGTTTATTTTTATTGTAGCCTTAAAAAATTTTTAAATTTATATAAAATACAAGTTTAATTTATTTTGAAAAAAGAAATATTAGAAGAATTAAATAATTGTATATTTAACATAAAATTAAGTGTTACAAATTAATTTTTGTTTTTAACGCAAATATATTGTTACAGGAATGTGTTTAGAAAAACGAGTTTTTTACCGAGTTATATCTGGCTTACATGGCAGCATTAATATACATTTGTGTTCAAAATATTTGTTAACTTCACAAGACAACTTACAAGTGTCAATCGACAATCAATGGGGTCCCAATTTGGATGAGCTACAAAGAAGATTTTCTCCTGAGACAACAGGTGGTGAAGGTCCAAACTGGCTAAAGAATTTATATTTTATTTATTTGCTCGAACTGAGAGCTTTAGCCAAAGCTGCACCTTATTTGGAAAGAGAAGAATACTATACAGGTAACGAAGAGGATGATGAAGATACAAGATTGGCTATGAATGATATACTGAATGTTGTTAAGTAAGTGTTCTACAATATTTATGGTACAATATGTACATATAACATAATTATGAATTATTCACGAAATCTGCATTTCAGATCATTCCCGGTACATTTTAACGAAACAGTTATGTTCACCGGTGGAGCAGAGGCTCAATTGCTGAAGGAAGAATTTAGACAACATTTTATAAATATTTCACGTATTATGGATTGTGTAGGTTGTGACAAATGTAAACTATGGGGTAAATTACAAATCCATGGTCTGGGAACTGCATTAAAGATATTATTCTCAGGAAAATTTGATAAATGGGAACCAACGCTTAATAACCTTAATCGAAAGTTGTTCTTCTTAGAAAGAAGTGAAATTGTTGCTTTGGTGAATGCTTTTGGAAGGTAAATATTTTACATTTTTAATTTTCATATAATAGGAAAACGAAATATCCTTAATTTATTAACAATACGATGAATTATTGCAGGTTATCAGAAAGTATTTTTGAACTAGACAGATTTCGCAGGATGATGAGATAACATACTATTTATTTGTAATTAGAGATTCTCCAAAACCATTACAAAACATCACTAAAACACATCACATCGCATAGATTTTTTGCTTTTTCTTTTCGTTTTTCGCTTCCTTTATTTATAGAGCATAAATTTTGTTGTGTCTGATTTAACTGAATGTGCGTTTACGTTAATATAATATTTTAATGCATTTTTAAATTATTTATATATAGCTTTTTTATATTATGCATTATAATTAAATAATTCATTAAAGATCTGATTTTAAATTATATTTTAGATTAAAGTTTACACAAATATTCTTTCTGAGCTGAAAAGATAAAAAATACTGTTTTTTAAAAGAATAATTCAATATTGAATATAAAATTTTGAAACTATGTAAACGTTCAATTCAAATGTCAGCTCCAACTAAATTTATTACTCTTATTTACAATTATCTCTTCCAATGTTATAAGAAAATGTACATACATACATATAGGCCGGTATTCACAGTCGGATCTTATATTTAAGATCATCTTAAGTACTGTCTTAAGATGCCATCAGCCAATCACAGAGCCGTATTATCATCTTAAGACATTGCTTGAGAGGATCTTTAAATAAGATTCGACTATGAATACCGGCTATAGATACATAATATACAGTAATGTATAAGGCTCAATTGCACCAGTGTTTATTTATGTAAGTATGTTAGTTTTTTTAGTTATGTAAGTTTTTTTCTATAATTATCTTATAATTAAGATTATAATTTAAAAAGAAACTAAGAACTATTAATCAAAGATCTTTGAGAAAA
Source organism: Monomorium pharaonis (assembly GCF_013373865.1). NCBI lineage: Eukaryota > Metazoa > Arthropoda > Insecta > Hymenoptera > Formicidae > Monomorium > Monomorium pharaonis. Next base: position 7,607,090 of record NC_050476.1, read on the forward strand.
AGTACGCAAGTGGTTATACGAGAAGCTAGATATATTTATCTTGTAAGACTGGCGTCCGAATTGTTGATATTTTCTTCCGATTTGTATTATAGCTTTCGACACCGTCTGTGATAAATATTTTATCTAAGGTAAACTATTTACATAACTTAAATTTATACATTATTCTTTGAAGTTGGGATTTTATTTATACAATACATATTTTTATAATTGATGCGATGTAAAATCGTACTTATAGATTTATTATTTACAAAGGTATAGAACGTCTTATAGAACTATTGTGTACAAATATATATAAACTAACTATATACTAACAAAAATATAATGGAATTTTCGATATATATATATATACACTTGCTTCCGCAACAATCTGTTTTATTTATCATAGAACGAAGCTTGCAATATGTTATAGTATGTTATACTCATTTTATAGGAATAATATAACGTAATCGTATAAATATATAAACAAGGGAAGGAAAAAATAAATTTGAATACAACATTTAAAGTGTATTTTGTAGTGTATAATTTCTGTTTTTTTTTTTAAATCTTGCACCCTCAAAGATTTCAGATAAATCTGAATGAAACTAATGAATTTGAATTTCAGCTGAGAGATGTATATAAAAATAATTTATAAAAAATTAATAAAATCTTTTAAAAAAGTTTTTAAATTTTATTTTTTGAAATGCATTTTTTAATAATATTCTAATTCTAATATTAAAAGATTTATTTCAACTATTATTTAATCTTATATTTAATTGAAATGAAAAACGAATTTGTATAAATACAATTATTTTGCGCGTTAACTACGAGTCTACGCAAATGTCATTAAAATCTTTTTCTTCTTTTTATTGTGGATTTTATACCATGGTATAGCACGGTTTTTAATTTTAAAAATATAAATGATAAACGTTCAGAATACAGAGGCGCACGCGCGCGCCTCAATGCCGCGGCTGTCACGTTCTCTGCGAATCTGTCAAGTCCGGTCCGCGCAGCGATGATCAGTGCGCGTCGCGTTCCGGCCGCTCGACGATGAACGATGTTACGTGGTACCACGAGGACCTGAATCTCAACGTGCTTCTCCTGCGCGTTAAACATGAGTCACACCGTCGTCCAAGACGTCCGTCGCCCAGCAGTCACCGGCAACAACACGGGTGTGTCCGTTGAATCGGTCGCGCTCCGATACGGTGCGATCAAGTGTGCCAGTCGCCGCCTCGCCGTAGGGTAGGTGTGTCGTCGGCGCTCGTCGACGTACGTACGTACGCACGCACGCCGGTATGCACGGCCGACCAGCCACGATGACCGCGGCGACGACGGCGGCTGGCATCCCGCAGGACAGAAACCTCGCCTGCAACGGCAAGGACGACACGCCGGTGGTAACGCAGCCTACCATCAGGAGTGGACTCAGGGTATACAAGATCGTGGTGCTGGGTGACGGCGGCGTTGGCAAATCAGGTATCTAGCGTCTGATTGATTTATTGGAACTAAACACTTTACCGTAATGATAATTACATGTCCTACTTTTCAGCTGTCACTTTGCAGTTTGTCAGTCACAGATTTTTGGACTATCACGATCCTACGATTGGTAAGTCACTTTCTGGGCAAAGAAGCCCAGGAACTTTTTAATTCTTGAGTGTGAATATTAGCAGGGAGCAAATATGTACTGAGTTTGAGAGATTTCATTTTATAATTTGAGTTATTAAAAAAATTAATGCAGAGAGCATAATAGTCTTTTTTTATTTACAGAGGATTCATATCAGACACAAGTGGTCATCGATGGCGAGGCAGCTCTGTTGGATATTTTGGATACAGCTGGACAGGTTCGAGATGTTTTTACAATAGTTACAACATTATATGACATTGACGTTTTTCATGCACTCTTGTTTCTCACATACGAATGAAAATAGATTATAATTTTGTATACTATATACAGGTGGAATTCACAGCAATGCGTGAGCAATATATGAGATGTGGCGAAGGCTTCATGATATGTTACTCGGTAACAGATAGGCATAGCTTCCAAGAAACAATGGAGTACAGAAAACTGATATCACGTGTGCGTGCCAATGAGAATATTCCTCTGGTGCTAGTCGGCAATAAATTCGATTTACAACATCATCGAAAGGTATACCAAATGCTGTCAACTTGATCGAAACATATAAACATTGTTAAATACGTCATTATGATGCATACAGCAATAGAAAAATAATGAAATATTAATTCTCGCATATATTAAATTCAACATCTGTTTTAGGTGACCACGGAGGAAGGCAAAGCGTTAGCGGAGGAGCTCGGTTGTCCGTTTTACGAGACATCTGCCGCCCTCAGACAATTCATAGATGATGCATTTTTCTCATTGATCAGGCAAATCCGTACTAAGGAAAGGACCCGTATTTCACATCGCAAACGCAGCCGTTGGTGGCGAATTCGCTCGATATTTGCCTTTATTTTCCGACGAAGAAGACACGCTTCCCATCGTTCTCCATAAAACTGGTTTTTGATAATAAGTTCTTTACCAGAGAGAGATCATTGAGTCGGCATACGATAGTAATGACGGGAGTAATATCATAACGGATCACAACGAAATAGATACCATAATTTTTTATAATTTACGCGATACATAGTTACCCTCATTTAGAGACTGACGATTCATTAACATTTCACTGCCTTATTATTGACCCCAGTACATATTCTCAAGAGAGACAGAGCAAAGAGAAATTGTCAAATGGGCTGGAACGCACACTTGGTATTCTTTATCTTAGATCTCTCGAATTAATCGTGCCGCTCAATTAAAAAAAACGTAGAGCATGATATGTAATTCATGTAGAGAATACAGCATATACTTGTGACTTCCAGTTTTTCAAAATGACGATTTCTTCTGCAATATTTATTTATCGTAAAGGCTGTTAATGTTTATTTAAATTGGGTTTCACAAAGTGGCGATAAATGGAACCTAAGGCAACTAATTACTTTGAATAAGTAATATTCCAAGTGTCTAGTGAATTATCTTTTCTGATAGCTATAATGACATTTAAATTTTTATTTATTATTCAATAACGCGACCAAAGAAAAGTATATAGAAACGTTAATACAAAGCAAGAAGTGATTCTTGATATTGCAAAGAAAAATAAAAATGCAAGATATTATACAAAAGCTTTACAAGATAAATAGCTGCAATTTTAAAGATGTAAAAATTAAATTTTATTTATTTTTTAATTTAATTTGATGTAAACATATATCAATAACTATGCTGCTACAAATTATGAATAAGAGCTATATAAAAGTAGCAAGTTGTAGTAAGTTGCAAAGTTTAGAATTGTTAATTATTTAGTATTGTTAATTATTAAAGTAAATTACATGATCTCTAAAATATCTCGAAAACATTTTTTTATTAAACATATATTAAGACATGAATATGTCTATTATAGATATAAATAATCTGGCAATAAAAGTAAATAATATATTATTTCTGTAGATACAAAAGCTGAGAAAAGAATATTATGTGTAAAGATATATAAATCTTTAAAATAACTAGAGCTATATACAGTGCCAGTTTTAACAATATTGGCGCCCTGAGCAAGATTATCGCCCATTCAGGGGCTCGATCCGCATACTAGGGGCACGGGCTAGCGGGCAGCGACGCGCCTACAGATCTGGCGCCCTGGACGATCGTCCGATCGCGATCCCCCTTAACGCCGGCACTGGCTATATATATGTAGTATGAGTATTGCTTTAATTCAAGGATTTGAGTGCAGTTTAATATTTACAATAATTATTTTGATCATATGCAGCTTGTCAGATATATTTATAATATTATATTTATTACATTTAAATAATATTTAAAAACTAATTTAACTTTCACATTATTAATTATTCTTCAGTTTAATTTTTAGTCATGAACGGGTGTAAGATTTGTAATACCTATGATAAGAAGTTAATATACACAAACGTAACAATCATTTAGACATAACTCTGCATAGTAATTATCTAGTCGTTACTTAATTTTTACTAGTCACATTTTATATTTTTTGTTATAACATATTAATATATTATTTTAATCATAAATAACTGTTGATTACCGCACAATTTTTCATCATTCTTGAATGTTTTGTTACGTACTGCGATTAGTATTAATATGTATTGTGAATGTGTATGTGTGTATATATATATACATACACACATATATATATCTGTGTATTATTATATTATATATTGTTAAATGAGACAAATATTAGATTTGTATTATATTTATTTAATATTATGTTTGTACAATTTAATATTTTCTATATTCAATGACAGTTATTGCAAGCATGTATATGTATACATATTATGTTATATATATTTACATATACTGATTATTTGATAATAATAGTAGTGAGCGTGGCAGCAAATGTGAGATATTATCTAGGCATCCTTTATAACAATGACTTTGCATGTATAATTGATATAAAGAATGACTGTATCGGTTGAAATATATGTACCAATATATATTTAATAATTGCATGTTTAGAGAAACTTACATAATATGCGCTGTTGCAATACAAAACATTCGTACGTTCATATCAGTAAATGAGTAATTGTAATTATAATTATTGTGTTAGACTTAAAAATATGGAAATAAGAAGTAGTTATTAATAAGATAAAATGAAGCATGTCCACTATGTTTCACTATGTCATAATCACTAAATGTACATAAAAAGGGATGAAAAATTGCTATATGTCATTAAAAATATAGCTAATATTGTCATTTTATATATCATGACATTTATCATTCACATCAGTTAACTGTAATTACATAGAAAAATTAATTTTTAAACATAATATGACATACAGATATCGTATTGTATGATGGTAAGAGAACACAATGGAATATGTAGTGACAAGCATGTAGAGAACAATAACTTAATTTACGAGGACAATATGATAATCAACGATGACTTTGTTGTATTTTTATTTTATTTACGTGCACAACACAAATTTTATTAATATATAAAACATTCAGGAAAAGAAATTGCAGACTAATGTAATACATATAATCTTCAACATAATGAAATAAAGATAAAAACTTCAATGCCGTACTATATAATGGTACAAATAAACATCGTATAGATATCAATATTGTAGGGATTTTGCAATAAAATCACAAAATTTTATAGCTTACAAACCGAGTATATTTTGAATATACTAACAAAGACATATAAAACTGATATATTGCACATCATGGATATAAAACAATTTTACAAAAAGATGTAAGGAATGTGAGGAAATAAAACTTAAAAATAATTAATATGTCTAATTTCCAATATAAAAAATTTCTTATAAATCTGAAACTGTTTTTATTTTTAATAGAAATTATAACAATATTTTTTTACATTTAAATTTATCCAATTATCTATCTAATAAGATTGCAATAAAATTGGCAAAGAAAAATAGATAAAGCTATTTATCTAATTAAAAGCTTTACCCATATTTATATGTAAAACATTTATAATTTATTGTATAGCTTTAGTATTTTTTTCAATATAAAACATATCTTATTAAAAAATTATTGCACGTCTTACAACACGTGTCTAAAAATTGCTAATGTAACCATTATTGGCATTCATTTTCAGATCTTTCAATGATCACAGTATCTGCTTATTACATAGAGATTTTCACATATGGCCTCAAATGTACAAAAAATGATTAACTTATTTTGGCACATCCGTACATTATTTTGCAGTTTTGTCTTCCGTATAATAGAAAAAATTATGTAAAAAGTACATATTTTTAGGACAGTAACGTATATAAAATATTTGTATCATGAACAATTAAGTGTATACGTGTCTGTGTATAGGATACAATTGAGCATAATATTTTACACGACGCATAGTCAAAAGATCATAATCCACGATCGATTAGTATCATTTATATTTATCTATAACTATACTTTAATATAACTAAGTAGTTCGCGCTTTGCAAAACTGCATTATTTAAGTTATACTGTGTGACATTATATAATTTTGTCTCCAGGTTTCTTTGTGGCATCTTGCGTTTTACCGTCGTCTTCATAATTGTCTGGAAGTAGCATAGTTTCCTCTGTGCTTTGTATGTCATCTCCATTGTTATCTACATAAATGATTTAAAAAATAAAAATTATTACTAGCTTTACCATCCTTTTCCACAAATTGTTTTAAAATCCAGTTTCCATCTCGAATGAAACTCTCTCTGTGTGTGTGTATGTGTGTGTGTGTGTGTGTGTGTGTGTGTGTGTGTGTGTGTGTGTGTGTGTGTGTAATAGAAAATAATTGATTTTAAAAAATAATTAAAAACAAGCCAAACGTGAACATCATAATTTATACAATTTACAGCACTTTAGCAAAGAGAAAATTAAACTAATGCGGCGCTACGTTTAAAGTTTTAATTACCACGTGCACGAGTTTCAGGATCTTCCAAGTTGTTGGCAACTGAGATATCCTGTTCTTTGGCATTATTTGATGTTGTGCCGTTGGGATTTTGTTTCGATTCCGTTTCAACTGAAAGTCATGTAAACTAAATTACTATACTAAAGTAAAAAGTTCGTATGTATTTCTGAAAAATTTTAATTATTATTTGTTATACAGAATATGCATAATGACAACCGTATGTATAATGGAGAATCATTAGATACACACGTTAGTAAGTAATAATTATTGTAACGCAAGTTTTATTAGCACTCCTATATTCCATGCGTATTAATATAAAACACGTTAGTTTTTTAATGCCAAAGTTTTCATAATAATACTAATAATTATTATCCGCAATCAATCCTTTGATATAGCCTAAAAGTAAGAATATTTTGCTGAAAATGTTACACATGTAAAATATATGTTTTTTACTATTAAGAAACGCGTTTACGCTTAATACTTTTAAAAAATTAAAAATGTTTTATAGTTTATAATTTTTTTTATTGTTTGACATATTTCTATAAATACAAATAAAAATTCGTAATTCACATTAAATGCTTCATATCGTTTAATCCTATTATAAATACAATATTGCAACAAGCTATAAATAAATCGCAAAATATTCTATACAAACTTAATAATTATAACTAAGTAATTATAAACAATTTGTATTATCCCCAATCTATGTAAAGATTTACAAAGTATATAATTTATTATTATTGCTTTCTTTATAAAATTAGGAGAGAAAGAGAGAGAGAGAGAGAGAGAGAGAAAGAGAGAGAGAGAGAGAGAGAAATGCATTTAAACAATTAAAATAATACAATTCTTTTTTATAGAAAAATAAATTATTGCATGGCACCTATTAACTCAAAAATTTGTGACTATAAAATTCAGTATATAAACTGTATAAACTATATATAAATACTTTATACTATTCTAATATATACAAAATCAGAATCTCATAACATAAAGTGCAAGAAAAGCTAATCATTACATTTTTATTTTATAAAGACATAATTTTGTATTACAATATACTAAAACAGTCTTTTTGGGTAAAAATTTTAGTGTTTGATAGTTTGAAATAATAGGTAGAAATAATAGTTCGTGTATCATTCGAGAATGAATCCGAAGGGCCGAGCATGATTCGTAGCTTAGTTAAAAGCGATACAGTGGATTTGCCCTTAATAGAGCTTTAGTAACAAATATATGAAAATGTGAATTATGTACAAATCTACTGCGAACTATTAATTTCATGTTTGTGGCAGCATTCTCTCGCCTCGAGGACGGAGAAAGGTATCACTACCTTTCTTCAACATAGTCACTGAGAAACGAGGAGTTTGGCGCACAGCACCAGGTGGGTTTGTTGGTAGTATCGGAATTCCGTGGTACTTCAAACCTCGCTGACCAGCTACGGATATTCTTACAGCAGACTCCGGGACAGGACGCAACTGAGACTTGTTAATGACCACTGTCGTTGCTAAATCAGCAAATTCCGACAATATTTTATAATGCTGAGTCAGTAAAAAATGTGCAAACAAAGGGGAACGAGCTTGTAGTCGCATTAATTCTTGCGGGTGCAGCCCAATTGGAGTTAGAACTTAATAGGGAATGTTGATGAGATTTGAAAAAAAGAAGAAAAAATAAAGGGTATTCTTTTCCCGCCATTGAAGCAGAGTGCAATTAGCAATCTAAATTAATACACTGCAGATATTTCTGGTATATTAAATAGACTACTTCAAAAATTAATTTCGATAAATATTTGCGGTTATTTATCATAATAAAAAATGTAAATTTCGGAGTATGTATCAAACAAAATTTGATAAAAAAAATTATTATAACTTACGTGGCTGAAGATTTAAAGTCTCTTTCTTCTCAGATGGTATATTACAACTAAGCTTGAGTCGATCTATTTCTCCTTTCAGCTGTAACATTTCCATAATTTTTTTATACTCTATCTATATTTTTTAACTTTACCTTAGTGTTATTAAATCTAAAATTCATACCTTGTCTACTTCTTCTTGAAGTTTTTTAGTCTCGTCCCGGCTTGTGTCTAATTGAGTATTAAGTCTGTCTTTTTCAAATCTTAATGTTTCTAAAGTTGCAGTTTTTGTGGCATCTAGTTTATTTAACGAGTCTAGCTCACTTTTACACATAGTAATTGAATCCTCAAGCTCCTCATTTTTCTTTTTAAAATCAACCTGCTGCTCCAAGCGGACGTGCAAGGTAGCTAACTCATCTTCTGTATGCTTAAACCTTTGTTCCAAGTTACCTCGCAATGTTACACACTGATCCCTTTCTTCAGCACTGAAAGAAAAGATAATTTCTTTGTTAGAATAGGGCTTAAAATTGTATTAAACATTTTTTATACATTACAATAAATAACAACCTAACAATAGAGTTTGATAATGCAGATATTATAAACACACATTGTGTAAGTAAACTACCAACAAAAATTTTCATAAAAAAAAATTCACATCGATGTATATAGTCTTACAAATTATATAACAATCATAATTCAAAAGGATTAGAAACTCACAAATGTTTCTGCAATAGTTTCACATTAATTTTAAGCGGTTACCTTCATTATAAACATTTATCTGGCATGGCAACATAACTCTTTAGTAACCACAATAACCACAACTTAATTATGTGACTGTCGTTCACGAGTTTCATGACAAACGCAACAATCAACAAAATCTAGGATACACAATAAAATTTGCTCAACGTGCAGTCCAGGAAGCCGCCGCCTCTCTCACCTTATCTTGAGCTGCTCGTTCAGATCGTCAATTTGTCTGATAAGCTCCAGATTCTCAGAGGACAGGGTCCACCAGCTGCAGACGAGCATGAGGCATGCCAGCAGGAGTCCTCCGACCAGGAGCGGCGGACATCTGCCTCCGCCGACCCTCATACCGTCGATTCCCATCACTCTTACTTCGTGTCGTCCTCTCGCTTGCCGGCTCGTGTTCAACGGGACATATGCCACGATATCGCCGATCTACTCGTGCACATGCAAATAATCTACGTATCACGCGCGTTCCCTTGTGAAACGTGAGTCGCACGTAACCCCACTCCGTGGAATGTGATATACTCCGTCTTGGCCGCGACCAGGAAGCGAATTCTACGCCGATGTCCTCGACGACGCACCGCGTTCTCCTCGTCTTTCTCTCTTAACTCAGGAACGTTTTCGCGTGATAGCCATTTGAAAACGGCGTATCTTAGGCACTTTACAACGGGGGCGTGCTCCGATACGTACGATTGCCGGCGGGTACCGGCAGTGATACGACAGCGTTTCCTCAACCTCTCAAGTCTCAAACTCTCAACCTCTCTCTGCGGACATGTACATAGGGTGTCCCAAAACAATGTATTAAAAATATACAATTAAAAATTCACGGATCTGAGTCCATTTTTTTAATAATTAAACCTAAAGTTTATGAACAACGTTTATTTGACAGAATAAATTTATTATATATAATTTATTTATAATTTGTATTTTAATTGAAATTTAATCCGTTGAAATTTTAACGCTTTTGGAGTTGAAAATAAAAAAAATGTGATATCGCGAGAAACGGCGATAAAAGTGTATGTATGTATTTACATACGTATCTGTTATCGTTTAGTTTACTTTTGTTATTTCTACCGGCAATTGACAATACGCGACTTCTGGAATATTACTGGCTGTAATTTCCGATCCTCACGCGACAACGTCAAGTTTATCGATCAACATCTCTAATCCAGTCATCGTTACTATTTCCATTTGTCGGAAATGTTCATTCACTTGCGCCGCATTCCCAATTCATTTAAATCTCGATAAAAAAAGACGAGGTTCAGTTTGATTCGATTTTTCCTCGTATAATCGCCGTTCTTATTTGTCAACAGTCACGAACTATCGCCACTCCGTTTAAGATAGAAAAAATGCGTAGAATCTTGGCGATAAAGCGTATATGCGTATTTGATATATAATAATGCGATGTAAAATTAAATAAACAAGAGTTTTCGCATAGTTAAATATAGCCTTGCTAAAACCGGTGAATGGCAGAATAAATTTGCCTTCAAAACTCCGTAGAATATTTCAAGAGTCATTTAAACATTTTGACACACTTTACGAATCAGGGACTTTATTTCTCAATAAGGGAAATTGCAAATCGATTTTATGAGAGAGTAGCTTTTAAATCGATTGGTGTTCGCCATTCGTACTATTTCTCGTTTCTATAACCGTCGATGAGGAATATGTGTATACTTCGTATGTACAATCGATTTCTAGATCCTTGATGATGATGGATTTACGGTTTGAACGTCGTTAAACGACGATTATCCCCTTTACGAACGTTGAATCATCGCGCGGTATAAAATCACGCTGGACGTTCATTAGGAAAACGACGATGACCTTGCTACCTTTCCCTTCGCGACGATACGTGTGTATATCGACCCACCACTTTTTGCAATTTAAATGATTGGAGCAATTTTAATGTATGGAGCAGATTGAATTAATTCGACGCGAAAGAAATGTTAATCTATAAAAAAAAAAACCGATTGAACGATACGATAAATTCTCTTGCTTTATACATTTTTCATAAGTAATATAGAAATCATATGGTCGTGTTTTTATGCGCATTATTATATCACTGAAAAGAATCAATTTCCTTGCGTTCGTTCCATCCATATATATTCATGAACGAATAAAGTAGTTAATTTTTGAGTTAAAGTTTACATAAATCCCCCAATTAAAATGTATAAATCGTAATGCCGATATACCTTTGAATTGCAGGATTACGCTGAGTCGCAGTTTCAGCAGACGGGCACGGGTGAACATCTACAAACAACACGCATGTGTACAAAAACATCGCGTTTATTTCTGTTCTCTTAATTATATTTATAATATATATTTACTTAACACTGTTTCATCGAAGAGAACTCATAGCCGATTAGAGCGAACGGAGTGTGTTGCGGTCTCGATGGAAAAAAAAAGATAAAGAACCCAACGGGATCGTGGGGCGACCGGATTTACGGCGCGCGGTTCTTTCCAATCAACTAATTAACACAGAGTTCAGGACAATTGAGAATCGATCGTGCGTACGGTATCGTCGAGCAGTCCTGTCTGCGAACAGGACGGGACTGACGCCGCGGCACATCGTTCGTTCAGCTTATTATTACGACGAGCGCGGTCGCAACCAGTAACACCGGTCTGACAAAATCGCAATCCCGCTCGCGATGCACTCGGATGCACTTGTCCGCAGCACACCGATCGAAACCATGCTTTTGATGCTTATCTATACAATAACAGACTCGTTTGCTCTATTCACTTATACACGGTATATTTCTTTCTTACTTGACAACGAGTCTAATCGAGTTTTATCGATTTACCTTTTGATTTCGCAAAATCTTAGAAAAATGGAAATTCGATGCGCATTTTCACAAATTTCTATCGATCATCTGACGCGAGAAGATTAATTCTGAGCCGATTATTCCGTCATCGTGTACCTTCTGTAACATTCGATTATGAGAATATTATTCTTATCGTAGAAAATATTCGAATTAATAAAAGAGAACTCGGCTATGTTTCCGTCAGTTTTAAGATTAATTTAGTTTAATTTGTTCGTTTGAGTTTCTTTCGCTCAATTCTTTTTTCGCTAATACATGCTACATATTTTTATATAATAATTAAAATTATACAATTGATTGTTACATACACAATTCAAATAAATCAAGTCAGTCAATTAATGTATAAGGACGCAATTTATACTATTCTTTTCTTTCAAGCGGAAAACAATCATTAATTCCGGAACATCCGGTATTATATTCTATTCATAGCAATGTACATACTTTATATTTGTTTTGTAAGGTTTCAGAATCGTGTGAAGGCTATTTCGAAAGTGAGCAAACCGATTGCATCGGCATCTTTTTTTAATCGGCTTTCCCCTTTTTTTTTACTTTACCAATATACTCGGTTATATATAAGAAGAGAAATAAAATATACCATAAATTTAATGGCTTTTCTTGTGTTTTCAGCGTTATTGCGTGTCATACTCGTTCAGGGATCACTTATCGTTATCTATATTCTCAAGCTATATCGATACTTCTGGGAAACATGAGCCGGTCCTTACATTGTCCTTGTTTGCCTGCGAGGAAGAGATCGAGTTATCTGATTGAAATAATTACAAGACGTATAATATAATTAAGTAAATTAATCAGTCAAAAATTTAAAATAATTTAATTAATTTAATTTTAATTTTAAAAATATACTTTATTCTTAGAGAGGCAAATTTTTGTTTGATTTTTAACGAATTTTTCAATGACCATCAAAAGCCCGCGAATTGAAAACAAACGTACTTGTTACCAACAAATTCAATTTCCTTTTTTAAAATGATTTATTGTCAGTGATCAGTAGCACTCATGCTACACACGCAATTATAAAAATTGCGACGCATTCACAGTGAGAGTGTGCATATTGCGGTATCGAATTCGTGCAATAAAAGCGGTATTTTCTGTCTAGACTCTGCAGTTGGAAAATATATTGCACTAATCAGTTTCTAAAAATAATCTGCGAAGCCGTCGTGTTAGACGAACAAATACATATTTGATGTCTCTTCCATACGGATGTACAAATGAATTATTAATGAAAAAAACAATTCGCTCCTAGGCTAATCATGCATCTTAATTTTTCTGCTGTCAATCGCAGACCCTAATTTATCGCATTAATATATAACGAAACACACATGTTTTTTTTTTTTAGATAGTACGAATAAATTTTTTTATACTCTTATATTAAGATGATATAAAAAACGACGTGAAAAATATATCGAATATAGATTCTTTTTTATTTCGAATGCTATCGATTTTCTAACGTGTCATTGTTTTGCATTTTTATTACTATACAACGGAAAGATAGAAAGGCAAGCATGGAACGGGTGTTTTATATAAGTATAAATTTTCAGTGTACAATTAGATAGCATCAATCAAAAATTTTTCTTTTACGTATAGTATCGGGTCTGCGATTAGGCACGCTAATTCCGTAAATACAGGATATCCGTGTATTATCTAATGTGATTCGAAGGACTTATTTACAGTGTGATTCAATGTAAATCCTTTAGAAGACACGTACGAGAGAGAAAGGACGTTATTAACAAATACAATCTTCGCTTCCTTACTTTTAACTCGTTACGTATATTTCATTTTATATACGCGTATCCTCAACACATCCTTTACAATTCCCCTCGCACGCATCATTCCAATTTACATAGTTGTAGCTTATTACCAAACGGTATAATTATATACTCATCATTACATATTGCGAAACTTTCGTCGTGTGATGTATTATTATAAATCAATTAGATACTCGAGAGTATACTAATCTTGTCCGGCGACATGTGCACGTCGAACCGGAGTTATCCTTATCAAAAAATACAAATCCGCTTAATATCATTCCAGGTTTCATGCGGAGCAATATCATTCATTTAGCATACATTATTGACATCGCACCAAACAATGTCCGTCATCGAAATATCATCGCAACCTTTTATTATCCTATATGGCGCGCACGTAAAATCACTTTCATCATAATCTTCTCGTCGATGTTTTCTCGTAATCATCTGCGCATCTTTAAATATACGATTAAGATTTAGTATAGAAAAAGGATTTATATAGGAAAATTGTGGTCCGAAGCTGACATTGGATCTTTTGGTCTCTCGTACAGCCGATTAATTCGATCTGAGAATCTTCAATCGATATAAAATAAGGTATAGTATATAATTTATGTTTATTAATTAGTATCTTATGTTTTTCAGTAAATTATAAATAGCGACAATTGAAAAAAGGATTCATTTCGACAATAAAAAAAATTTGAAAATTCTCTCAATAAATATCTAATTAACTTACTAATTCAATGTTATTGATATCAAAAGAAGTATGATTTTTTAAATTATTATGGGAAGTAAAGCATAATGGTTCTTTTTTAATTCTTCATTTCTACCAGATCTGTCCGTTTGTGATCGAATAAAGTGAGAAGAGTATCAAATAAATACGTATGTTTTTGTTACTGCCAAACAAGACGTATTTCTCGAAAAGGTAGCACGAAATATTGCGAAGTTATCAATAATTAATAAATTCTGTTCATGTTTTTATAATGTTTCTTTTATTCGCTATTATAGTATTTTGCAATAAAATTTACGATATTTATACACAAAAAAACAATACAGGCTTGTAGAATTAAAAGTTCATAAACAATCTAAATACATCTAAATAAAGTAAGATTTTTACTATAAGAAAAATGATTAAATTAATATTAAATGAACTTTTGCTTGATCTTAAAACACAATATACATATACACATTTTTAAAAGAACAGAACGCTAAAATATATTTTTATAAAGTGTCCATATTTGTAATTTTGTATAAAGTACAGAAGTGCAATGAAGGTAAAGATTATATATTGTATAAGAAATTTATCTATATTTATTTGCACGATATACTTCGGTGAAGGGTATAAATGCAGTGGGACCAGGCGATTTACAAAGAACTAGATACCGGTAAGACGCGTGGTAGTAGTGACAATTTCATGGTATTTTTATGCACAAGGCTTGTGTACACAATACAAATTAATGTCATCTTCTGTTAACAAAATATACAAACAAAATTAAACAACTGATAATTTTTTATTGATCACTAATAGTACGGAGGCATTCTTTTTTCTCTCATTTTTTTTAAATATAAGGATCAGCAAGAACAATATTAAAACAATGTATTTAAAAGTTATCCCATTTATATTATACATTATATCTTTATCTGTATTTTCAGGCAATGCTTCTAAAGATATAGGGTATAAAAACCCACGTAAAAGATAAACAATTGCAATTGTACATTTAATATAAAGTTCATTTCAAGTGTCACGAAAATATTCTCGTGATTGAAGAGATAATTTTTCTGTAACATACCTTCCTAGATTTCCTAGTGAAGTAAACTTTGTAAACGCAAAACTTCAAAATACAACAGATTAAGCGTTTAGGGCTCTGTATTAGTAAAGGATTTTCTATTTTGCTTATGGTATAAATAGATGTAATAAAGTGTAATATATTATATATATATGTATGTATATATATAATATATATCTAAAATAAAAATAATGCAGTTAAATTGCAGTTTAACATAGTCCAAAAGTCAATCGAGAGAAGCAAGACTATCGATAATTTTTGTAATCAACTTGTCCTTGATTAAAAGTTTATTCAGTATATTTTGATTAAAATATAATATGGTCAAAAAGAGATATTAAGAGAATATTATTACATGTTTCTTTCTAATATGATAGCGTATGTTTTTTTCTTACCTCTTTTTTTCGTGTATTTAATCTTCCAATTGTTTGTTATTTACTTGTCTTAGCGCTATAAAAGATTAGAATTTACGTTAAGGATATACAGCCTACTGTTAGATATATCAATATTCAAACAATTGTTTCGTTGCTGTCTAAAAATATCCTTAACTGTTCATGGAGTCTTTTTTTTATCCACTAAAGCATGAGTGACCATCCTAGTGCCCGATCCTTAGAGATATTCATTAATTACATATAGTAATTCATTTTAATATATATATATTATACAAAATATCTCTGCAATCATTTGACAAAAGCATACAAGTAACTTAATATTACACATGTTTAATAGATAATTTTACATTACAGGTTGTGTATTCGGTATCGACAATAACATAGTCTTGTCGCATTTGGCAGTAACAAAAGTATCGGAATAGTGTGTAGCACCGATTGTCACATGTAAAACAGAATCGATGACACAATAAAAGCTTCTCTTACTGCGTGAAAGTGAAACATAAACGAGCAGATTGAAATAGGAGACTAAGGTTAGACTATATATATATATATATCTCTTCCAATTATTCTACCTTATCAAAAAGTATTTATTTTGTTACCTCAGAATATGATAAACACATTTTTCTTAGTGCAAGAATTTTATGTACACTAAATAACCTACGTTTCAAAAGCGAGCTTATTCTGCACATAATAGAGAATGCAAAAAGAATTGCAGATATTCCGTCAATGATAAATATATTATAAAGAATTTGGATGTTTAAAATATATCTTTGTCACGAATATATATATATATGTATAATTGTTTAAACAAATATGTAAAATATCGAATATGAATCCTGTCCGTTTTCGATCC
Source organism: Monomorium pharaonis (assembly GCF_013373865.1). Lineage (NCBI taxonomy): Eukaryota > Metazoa > Arthropoda > Insecta > Hymenoptera > Formicidae > Monomorium > Monomorium pharaonis. The sequence continues at coordinate 7,623,674 of NC_050476.1, forward strand.
CATACATCTCATACATCAAACTCATTGTTAAATATAACGAGAAAATCATGAAAGCGCGAATGGGCCAGCTGTGATTTTACCGTGATGCAAGTATGAGCATTTAGAGGCGATATGTTGTACCGTTCATTAGAAAAAGCTATAAACATGGAAAAACTTACTTAACTCCAAAAAATAACCATGTCGCAATTTTTATTAACGGTACTTTGTCTTTGCGTAAGATTCTCGCGCACTTTCACGAAAAATAAGATGACAGCGAGTAAGAAACACGGTACAGAAAGACGTCAACGTTCAAACAGAGCACTAAGAATACTTTCTTTCCTCAATCGTTACACATAGACCGAGTGTCGGATATTTTTTTCTTTTTCTTTCTCTTCACTTTTTCGTCGTTTCTTATCGCACGTTTATATCTTTCGTTTACTTGTATATCACGTCGTTTAGCTGGTAATACATTGATTTCATCGTTGTTAGGCATGTAGAAATTAAATAATGAGTAGCATTGCTCATGGGAGTTTCGGCTGTACGAGGCCAGGGAGAGAACAGGCTCACGAGAAATTATCACTAGCTGGTTCCATCTTCATTTTTTTCTGTGGGGAAGTCACTTGCGAACGTAGGTCTGTATTGGCGGGTCTCTTCGCTTGCGGATTACTTTTCACCGCAGTGGTCGGATCTGCTAATAAAAGTATTTGTTCAAATATGTCCCTTTAAAAAGATTTATTCAAATTGCAAATTTCAATTGACTAACCTTGCAACCACCTGACTTGAGTGGCTGGTCCGTATCCCTTGTCGTTTCGTGCTGCTATTCTAAAGATTATGGCCGGTTTCGTAGTGGTGTCCACGTGAGCGGCATTAAGGGCACTATTATTCACCGAACAAGAATTACTCGAACCGCAATAAACTCTAATAAAAGCTAACTGATTTGGATTCGACACAACTGTTTTTGGTTCTCCGTCATTATTCAATGCGGTACTTCGCACTGCCAGGTAGACGGAATACTCGAGGATGGGTCCAACGTTGCTAGGCGGCGGTTCCCAAGAGATTTGTGCGCCGTCCACGGATTTTGATATCTTTATAGCGCTCGGTGCACCCGGGAATCCCGGAAGACACGTCTTAAATGCCGCTACCTACAACAAAAACGAGAATTTATGATCAAGTTTGTAGATTTTTTCTTTTGATTATGAAGAAATATCTTCTTACTAAATAATATCGCAAAATATGTAATTGCATGTTACCTCGCTCCAGGCACTTCGTCCACAACTATTCACAGCGGCAACTCTAAACTTGTAGGCAGTTCCAGGTTCTAATGCTACTTTAGCTCTTCCTTTAAAAACATCCATTGTCAAAGATTGCGTTATATCTAATGGTTCGTCACCAGGAAGAAAATAATGTTGAACGGTAAAACTTGTTCCTTTTATCACTCCCACATCATACCATTCTGCCTCTTTCTTCTCTTCTTCATTCTGTAAAAAAAAAGTTATGTTAGTGACTGCATTTATATATTTTATTTAAAATAACATGTAAATAAAAAAAATTAATTAATCTACCTGTTCATTTTTAACTTTTATTGCTGGCTCTGCCGATCCTAAAGCAGCAGTAGCCAATGTCGTCAAAGCTGTCGAGTCATCTCCAGTCTCTGATCTGGCTTCATTGATTTTTTCCTGCTTTAAATTGTCTCTTTTCGAAATGGCAAGTTCTTCTTTTATTTCCATTTTTGTGGGAGTATGTATTTTTTCTATTTCTTTCTCGACAGGTGCAGCGACACCATTAATCGACGATAAGGGTAAATCGGTCAATTTGTCCTGTTCCTTAGGTGGTTCGTCGTCCTCCAATTTCACTTGTATGTTTGGTGTAACGGGAGCTCTTACATTTTCGGGACTCGATGTATTGTTATCGATCAGCATCGCTTCATCAGCATCATTCGATTTTATAGGAGAACTCTCTGCTGGAAGATCAGTGTCCATGTCTGTGATTTCTTCTTTTATCTTTTCAATTTTTTGACTATCATCTTGAGGAGGATGCGATACGTCAGAATCTTCAGTAAGTAGATTTTCAGACGTTTGTGATTTTTCTTTTTCAGAACACGATTCAGCCTTTTTCACCTGATTGTTCTCATCTCGCTGAGTCTCATCAATTTCCGTTGTTGGATTCACGACATCCGCTAGAGATGTCTGTTCGGATGAAGCCTCTGCGGGTGATTGTACTAAAGGCAACTCGGATTTTATTACTTTTGTGTCACTGACTGTTGATTTAGAATCCTTTTCTTTTTCATTTGGTAACTCTGCATCGTCAGCGCTAGTTTCCATAGGTACTTCGTCATCAACAGATGGATTATCAACATCATCTTTCTTGACTTGACTGGCGGCGATTGATTCGGGAAGGTCAGCTGTCGTTTCATCTTCATTCTTTATGTCAATTTCCTCTTTCACGGTCGATTCCTCTGCCTGAACATTTTCCGATGTATTAACGTTTTGTTCCGATGTTACCGCCGATTCAGTACCGGTTGATTCGGTGGCATTTTCCGAAGTTGGCTCTTCATCTGCATCCATTTTTTCTTCACCTTCCAATAAAAGATCGTCTATCGGTCCATCTACTTGTGGAAGTACAAAGTTTCCATCACCGTCGACTTGCATTGCGTCTCCCGCACCCATCTGAGAAACTAGAGTGGCTGCTGTAGTTGCTTCATTACCGTTACAACTATCTTCCACTTTATCATCGCCGCCAGCACCATCGTCGGTAGCTACCATAAATGATAGGCTACCAGATGGTTCCTGTACTGGATCTATTAAACCAGCCTCTGCTGCTAATGCGGCTAATGCAGCATCAGTGGTAGCAGGTCCGTCAGAAGTAGATGCTGAAATATTTTACTGTGTAAGTTTAAAAAAGGCTTCCATCGTTTTATGTTGTCAAAACATAACTCACCGAGGGAGGCTGATGGTTGTTTCTGTGGAGAAACAAATAGCATTTTGCTAGTATCAATTGAGTCTGACGCGCTTGACGTAGTTACTATAGAACTACTACTACTCGGCAAAAGCGTCACTGTCTTTGCACTTATACCTGCAGGCATTTGTAGAGTCACTGGCTTTCCAGATACCGCTACCGCCTCCTACAATTTCATAAACAAATTTTAGTACTTGTAAAAAATTATTCAACTAATTATATTGTTAAGAATTATGATTATATTTTATAGTAATCGATTAACAATTTAAATTCATATCTCGTAAAAAAATACATAAATGTTTTATTATATACTTACAGGTGTTTTTTGTATCTGTGGCACGGTAACAAGTTGATTCTTGCCAGTATTGAAGATGGCTTGCGTACCGCTTTTCGCAGCAATAGTCACTGTCTTTGGTACACCTCCTTGTCCTGGGACCGTGATAGTTAAAGGTTTGCCGGCAGTTCCACCGCCCATTGCTCCAGAAGAAACAACTATCATCTTGACACCTTGCTGATTCGTGACATGATTGGTAGCCGACAACGGCAAGACGTTTACGGGAGTAGCTACAGAAGTAGCTCCTTGCCCCGCACCAGCTTGTGATGTCGTTACAGCTTGTACAGCTCTTAGACCAGAGCCTGTGGTGACAACGATGAATTGGTTGGTTCTTCCGACTAATCCGCTGTTTCCTGTCGGCTTGGTGATCATTATGGTCTGCTTGCCCGTAATGTTCTGTCCTTTGCTCATCGCCACTATATTGGAAGTCTTCACGGTTGTGAGAATTTTTGATCCCGCAACCGTGTTAGGATTTACCAACCGTAATATTGTCGGTCCCTGATTAAGAGGTTTCGCACCAGTTGCTTGGACGCTTTTGCCAGGAATAAGGCTTACTTTGGGCACTGTGGCCACCATGCCTTGTCCAGTTTTCAAAAGATGTACGATTTGTGGCTGGCCAGATATATTTTGCCCAGGCTTTTGCAAAATGATCTGCTTGCTTTGTTGCGGCGAGGCAGTGCGCAACACTGTGGCGCCAGGTGCGGCGAAACGAATTTGTTGACCTGGTTGAACATTCTTCATCCTGATGGTATTGGTTGCGGTCGCAGCTGCGACTGCAGTCTGTGGCAACATCGAAACGTTGTTCATAGTAATTTTTGGGGTGGCTGCTGCTGCCGCAGCTAAAGCGGCGATTCCAGACATAGCAGCGGGCGTTTGACCAGTAGTAGTAGCAGTAGTAGTAGTGACAGTTGCAGTTGTTTGTTGTTGTTCAGTGGTGACCACTGCCACTGCCGCTGCCGTAGCGACTGTCGTTGCAGAAGTAACTAGAGGGGATCGAATTCGTATAACATTGCCAGTCGCGACTCTCGGAGTCATAGGACTCGTCGGCTTTTGCACTGTTTGCGACGGTACTGGCTTCTGTACAGGACTTGCACTTTGGACTCGCAATGGAGCTGCCACTGCCGTTGCTACTGCAGCTGTCGCTACGGATGCTCTGGCGGCAGCGGCAACAGGCGGTGTAGCCGAAGGAAGAGCGGCGACTGTGGTCACAGGCGGAGATGTAATAGGTACAGTTACGGGAGTTGCCACCATCGGAGAGGTTGTCACCGCAACAGGAGTACTGACAATAGGCGCAGTTGGTGTTGGTGCGCTCACCGATGGGAAGGTCGCCGCTACCGGTGGCATGTCATACTTTTGTATTTGAAGAATATAATATTGCGCGGACGGGCTCGCTGTCCAGCTGACTTCCAACGTTTGCGTGGAAGCCCTAACCAGCTGAACTCGGGAAGGCGCCGCTGGTTTACTGACCTCAAGGTACCACAAATCTTTACAACAAACCTAGAGTGAGAGAAGAATTATATGATTAGTACAACAGTTTCATCCAATTAAAAGTCATGTCTATTACAACAATTCTAACCTGATTGTTCCATGCTTTGCGATAACCATCTCTACCAGACCAAACGTAAAGTCTACTATGTACTCCAACCGCGCAATGACCAGCTCGGGCACGAGGAACATTTTCCTCCAAGGAATCAACGGTAAGTTGCTCCCAAGTGAGAGTTTCTAAAATAATAACATTTGGTAGTATTGATAACATTTCTATCTTCTGGACTATATTAATTAGATGAATAATACATAAATATAATTTACCTAGGTTCAAGCACGCTAGCGTGCTCGTACACTTCCATTCCTTCTCGTGTGTCGCGACTTTAACGTCATCGACAACCAATGGCACCCATCCCCCAAATACATACATCCGATGACCAATTAAAGTGGCAGTATGAAGCGATCGTGGTAGAGGAGTAGGACCATGAACCACTGGCTTGTTCCAGGTCATTGAATCGACATCGAGGAACCACAAATCACCTAAACGGCAACCGCTCATGCCACCATAAATCACCAGACAAGATTTGCCTGTGGCGCGATCGGCGTATGCCACTCCAGTATGGGATTCTCTGGGAGGTGGCGCGTGCCCGTGTGTTTGCGGCACATCCCAGGCTGTTTGGCCATTAGGAAGAAGTTCGAGCGTATATAGATCATTCAGATATCTCGGTATATTATTTTTCGGGTCGTCACTGTCGTTCGCCAGACCCCCAAAAAGGAAGACCCTGTTACCAATGAGGGTAAAACTATGTCCCAATCGTGGACACGGTGGTGGCTCATGCTTCGGTGGTTTTGGCTTCAAACGCTTCCATTCCCACCGGCTCGCTTGTAATTCGTACAGCTCATTAGAATATTTGCCATATTCTACCATTCCACCAAAGACAAAGATACGCGTGCCATCGACTACAAAACCATATGCCGCGCATCCTGGCGGTATGTCTCCTTTCGTGGATGGCACAAACCATTGATTTGTTGCTGCAAAGATATACCGTATGTAAACGTTTCGATACAAAACTAGAGTGCGATATTTTTGTTTACATATATTCGCATATATATTTTTCAATGCAATGCACAATTTTTTAATTATAAAAATTATAAAAAATCTTTTCTATTACTGATATATGTATAAATACATTAACCTCAATTTTAAGTTGTATAATAAAGACATTTAGTATTTCATTGTTAACAATAAATATACATATGTAAAGTTGAAAATATATAAATAATATATAAAAGATGAAATACATAATTAACATATATTAAACAATACATTAAATTATGCAGTGATACATAATTTGTATATAAATCATGTTATTTTTACAATTTCATACAAAATTATATAATTACAATTATGTACAAGTATTTTATAAAAGTAATTTATACAATCATCTAAAATTTTATTCAATTTTAATAAAACATTAATTTGTATAAATTTAATAAAAAATCTGTTGCCAAAAAAATGTTTCAATAATCATAACTTCATAAATACTTTGTAAAGTGTGATATTGATTCAATAAATTTTTATTGAAATATGGAAAATGTGGTATTCATAGTTCGATTTTAACTAATATAATCATTTTATTGACTGATTGGATTCTCAAGACTAAACTAACTTTAAATAAATCCGACTATAAAATCTACCGCTTTCAACTGCACTTGCATTTTTATTTTTCTTGTTCTTTTTTTCTCTGACAAGTTTGGCTATAGCTATATAATCTTGTTTGTAATAGTTGCAGAAATAGATTTGATGAATAATTTTTCATCCCACTATAATTGTTTTGCGCTCGGAAGAAGATTCGTTCGAGCGAGGAAAAAAAAGAGGAAAGAGAAAAATTGTGGAAAAGCAGACGATGCAGCTACAAAGAACGGACCATATGTATTCTGGCTGTTACCATGGCGAACTTGCGCACGAGGACAAACATTTCGAAATCGGGCTTGAAATGCGCGCAGCGCAGCGCGCGCAGGCGCACGACGATGGGTAACGTAGCGCGAGAAAGATAATAATATATGTGCGGACGCGCGCGCGGGTGGTGGAAGAAGGGCAGAGAGAAGGAACGAGAACGAAAGGAAAAAGGAGAAAGAAAAGGCGGAGAAGCGCGAACGTGGAATGACGGGAAACTCGGCGCGTTGCAACGGGAGCGGCGATGGAGGGGGGAGGAAACCAGGAGAACGATGGCGGAGAGGGGGAGGGGGCGTTGGAGACAGCAATGGCCGCTCCCGCGCGTATAAACATGCAGAATGACAGACCGCGACGATCTCGCGGTTCCGTCGGGGTCGAGCGGCCGTCCCGAGGACGTGAAGGCGCTCGCACGGTCAAGCCCGACGACGAATGCCGGGCCTGACCGGCGGCCGTTCCGTTCGGGACGCGAAATCGGCGCGTACGGCCGCGGATCCGGCCGGTCACCGTCTTGTCAACGTATGCCGCCATATTGGTTCGCGGGAATCGCTAGGTACGACTCCGTGCGGAGCGGCGCGGCGCGGCGCGTACAGAAAGGGACGCACGAGCACACTCGGCCAGGATTTCAACTCACCCGTGTTGTACACATGTAGCTCGTCGACGATCCCCTCGTTCCCACCGCCGAAAACGACCATAAGGTCCTTAATGGCGACCGCCCGGTGGCCATGCCTGGGTCGCGGCTGGGGCCCGGTCGGATTCGCGATCCGCTTCCACTTTAGCATGGGTGCCGCCATGATGACCGTCGATCACATCATTTTTTCATACCGCGCGATCGTACAGCACTACCAGCACCAAAGAACTGTCGTTTTCCCGTCGTTTTATCGTCCGATCGTTGCCGCCGACGAAGTTTCGCTTGGGAAGCGCGCGACGCTCAGCGGCTCCGTTCCGGGCGTCCCCTCTCCTTTCTATCACAGAAACCCGCCGTATTCGTCCGTCGTCAAGACCCGTCGACGACGATAATACTCGAAGGTCCACTCGCACTCGCGCAAAACTCGCCACCACCCCCGAGCCGCGCCGCTCTCGGGGCCGTGCGTCCGGATTCTAACCTCTCACCGGAGGCGCCGTGAAACGGCGCGAGCTCCTCCCGCGCGCACTCGTACTCGCACACTCTCTCTCTCGCGAACACCGCGCCGCGACGTCCTCACGTCCGGCGACAACGACACCGGGGCCCCGTTTCCCCTCGTTTGTGGTTCGCGCGCGCGCACCGTTCTCCCGCACCTTTCCGATTCGTGACAAAAGCCGCGGGTCGGGGTAGCAAAGCTCCGAGGGCGCCGAGACTCGCCGCTACGCGAGGAACGGTGTATGGCTCTCCGAGCGGCGCGCAACACGTACACACGGTGAGGCGACGCGTACCGTGTGTGTATGTGTGCTCGTCCGTATTTACGTATACGCGGTGTTTACGGCCGTCGGCAACGTAAACGCGCTAGAACGGCGACTCGGCGACGAACGAGGCGCCGCGACCCGGGCGGGCGGATACGCGCTCGCGACAAATCGCCGACGATCGACACCTCGAGGATTCGAGAATCTCGAGATTGTTCGGCGCCGCCGGACGGCGGCGTCGTCGTCGTCGATTCCAGGGGGCCTCGGGAACGCTTCTACGTGTGCGCGCGCGCACGATTCTCGTTCTCTCCCTCTCTCTCCCGCCTCTTCGTCCGCTATCACCGCTGCCGTACCCTCTCGCGGTGAAACCTGCGTCAAAACGAACGAAAAACGGCGCGGCAAGATATCACACCGCGGCACGATCGCGCGACGCCGGGCCAAGCGACGCGTATCCACGACCCGACGCTTCCGACGAGGGAGACGCGGCGACTACCCACCGGCGGCGGGCGATTCCGTCGTACTTATCGGGGAAACGGCCGGAATAGTCGGTAGCTCGATGGCGCGCACGAGCGGCCTTCGCGGACCTCATCCACCATTGCACACACAACGCGTCGGTAACGAGCGGTAACAAGCGCATTGCCAACTGACGTTGTTCTGGCAGTAAAACCCAGCGCCCGAGCGATTAATCGATTCGATCTTCGAGTCTTCCCCTATAGGAAGGTCGATTGTCTCATTCTCTTTCGATTAATGTCCAATACGGCGAATGGAAGTTTGTAGGACAGAAAAGTCGACTAATCGCTTGCCCAAAAAAACTTAGCGGAGATAAATTGTTCAGAAAATTATATATTATATAATTTCTATCTGTTCAGGAAAGATCTTATCCTTCTTCTAACAGATTTTTGTAAATATTGGAAATAAAGTAAACAGGTTAAACCAAAGAAGTATTATGAAGATATTAAATTTAAGATATTTGTGCATAAGATATCAACCAATCACAAATCTGAACTAAAAAAATTTTGAATTTTATGGATTTTATGTATACTTGAATTTATATTTTTTTATATTAATTACAGATTTATTATAAATAAAATTATTTCAATTACTTTAAATAACAAAATTATTTTATTATACATAAAATTTAATTACTGTGTGTTTTAATACATTCATAATACGGTTTGATCTTCTATTATAAGTTGAAAAATTGCCATACTTATTAGAAATTTTTAGGATTTGATTTGTAAATATTGCACTCTTTGTTACGCAAATATTATTTTATTTCTTTACATATTATCCTAATGGTTTGAAATATTTATCTCTGACATTGCATATCATAAGTTTTATGTCCCATTTTTAACAATGTATAATAAAGCATAGCAATTCTCAAAATCGAAATAAAAATGATAAAAATATACAAAAGGAATTGTCATACTCAATTAATGAACAATACCTGGTTTGATGTTCATGCTTTGTTGCTATTCATTTCACGGAATGCTAAAGTACAACTACTTTCGTAAAAGCTAGAAATATTGTTTGCTTCTCATGATCACTAATTTAAATTTATTTAAATTATTAAAACTGTGTGTATATATAACATCTTAAAATTAAGGAAAGCTATAAATTTTTTGAGAGGAATCTTTCAACTTTTTAGATATAAAAATACATAAATTGATAACGATATAAATATTACTGTTCTTTGCTTATCAAGGCGACTTCGCATATTTTACACACTGTATCTTTAAACTGTGGATTGTAGCTGGCACCGCACAAGGGACACTTCACTTCCGGCTTTCCTTTGTAAATAGGTGTGTACGTGCTTGCGCATAATGAGAATGGATTGTGTTCGTCATACGCTAATTTATGTTCGTCGACTGGATTCTTATCACAAGACTGAAAAAAAGGATAAATCAAATTTTTCATTCGCAAACATTGAGCAATTATATAAATATAAACGTATAAGAAAAAAGAAATTACCTGTAACAGAACCCGAATTTTGTGCGCAAGTTCTGGATTTGGTCCAAGCTCGAGTAATCTTCTCGCGAACGAAGCGGCGGTTTTATAATTCTTCAATTTGTAGAATAAATTTACAGCTACTTGAAGAGTAAGAATCTGATGTACGGGTTGCAAATTACAGTGCGTAAAGTAAGCTGCCATCTCACAAATCCTCTTCTGTTCCGCTAACGTAGCTCTTGGTAGACTTTTACGTTCAGTCTCCATTTTTAAACCTAAGATATATTCGCGACAGATCTGAACTAACTGATGTGCTTCTGCAATATCCTGTTTGGTATCAACAACGAGTAGTGGTACGCTTAATAAAATACTCTGTAACTTTTCTATCGCCTTAGCAAATTTGCCATTGGTCGTCAGTTGATAGCACACTTGAAGACGCTGGACTAGCTCGGTAAGATGCAATCCTACCGCAGGTAAGCCTGTTTTCGCAGATGCGCCATCTTTCCAATTAGTATCCTTCCAATTTCTTTGAGGATATCCATATAACGACGGTATGTTAGGTAAACATGCGTAGGACGTTCTGGAGCGTGCGTACGTACTTAAGAACAGAGATTGGTAAGGCTCAAACTCCACTACTCCAACCTTATTATTCAATAATCTAAAAGCGGATTCAAACGATCCAGCCAAAATATGATCGACTACAAATTTGGAATTAGTAATCCAATGTTGCGGCGGTGAGACTCCTTTAGTAGGTAGACATTCATAATTATGGCTCTCATCGGAAGTCACTGCAGCTTCGAGTTCAGGTGGAAGATCAACATCCTCGACGTCCCATCCAGGATTCTCTTCACCTTCTGGTGCAACTTCCGCGTCCATACCTTCTTCGTCGTCTATACCGAGTTCCTCATCATTGCCCCAGCCTTCGGGTGTCGCTTCACCATTGTCTTCCAGAGCAAGAGCGGCAGCTACTTGAGTTCTACTGCGAGACATCATTGCGCCTTCGAAGAAACCTTTAGAAACAGTCAGCAACGGCCAGTTGTTCTCAGCTTGCTGAATAGGTACTGGTGGACGGAGGTACGTGGCACCTTTTTCTAGCGCAGAAAGTTCTTCACTCATTGACTGATATTCCCCATCATCATCTTCATTTGATATTCCATGAATTTTCTCGGTAACATATGCCAATGATGCTTGTCCAGAATTCTATAAACAGAAATTTATATATTTATATTTATATTTATATATTTTTTATTATAATCATAGTCAGAATCAATAAAAACTTATTTTTAATTTATAGAAAATTATTGAAGATAACATACCCGTAAAATCTTAGCGCGTTCATAAACATCTCCAAGAAGTAAACTTCCTTGATATTGTCCAGATATATCTTTCCGAATTTCTGCGATTTTTATCATTTTACGCAACTTTTCCAAGTTGCCAGTTATTAGGTAAAGAAAAGCCAATTTTTCGAAGTTCTTAGTCCTTTGATAGCACATTTCTACAACTTGATGATTGCCTTGCAGCAAAGCGGTTTGCGCTAAACTCTCCCAGCATGATTTCTGATCGAGCGATCTCGCCGCTTCCAATGCGACTTCGATATTTCCACATTCAAGCGCAAGACCAAATCTAGTCTTTTCATCTTTTACAAAATGAAGCGCCACTTCTGGATATCCTTTCTGCTGCAAGTATGCTATAATTGATTGTCCAACAAGATTCGCGGTACGAACCATGTGTAAAACTTCTTCGTATTTCCTGTTGATCAGCGCTAGCTTGAATTTGTATTCAGTCGGGTCTATTCGCAGAATCCTTGGCTTGCACTCTCGATCCAAGCAATAAACTTGATTGCCTTTTACTCTCGTGACATATATCGGCAAATCTAACGTACGAATAATGCCGTAATCACCGTTGCTGATCGCATATTTAATGTGATTACTGGTCGTGTAAATAAATACGCCAGAATCGTCCCAAGCGCCGGATTTCACTCTAGTGTTTTCGTGTATGCAACAGAGAGACTCTAACCGACGATTACAAATGTTAACGGTATGTTTGGCCAGCAATGCGACATGAGACATGTCGCTAGACCACACGACGTATCTACATTTTGCGATTTTTTCTTCTGCCAATGTTCTCTTTTGTTGTACGTCAAATAGCGTTACTTGTTCTGGATCACGCAAAAGTAACATGCCGGTGCCAGCGTAAAATATTTCATCACAATTCGGAATTTGCACTTTTTTAGTAACTTCATTCTTCAAATTCTTGATTACTAACTAAAAAAGGAAATACGGTAAATCTATATAAATTAGAAAAATACCTATTTATAAAAATAAAAGATAGCATAAATATGATAAAAATATTAAAAATATGTACATAAGATCGTAATTAATCATCTAATTAAAATAAATTAAAGGAAATACAGTAAATCTATATAAATTAGAAAAATACCTATTTATAAAAATAAAAGATAGCATAAATATGATAAAAATATTAAAAATATGTACATAAGATCGTAATTAATCATCTAATTAATATAAATTAATTCAAATAACTAAATTAATAAATTTTAATTATTTTGAAATTTATGTAAATTTCGTATAAAATGCTAACTTACCGAATATGCTCTATCCAAAACAGCAAATCGATTTCTAGCAACCCAAATGGCGGTAACACCAGATGCCCGTTTCGTCTCAGCATCCGTGTTTGAATCTCCCTCGCGCGGTATCATGTACAAATCATAACTACTATTTTCGATATTTGAAGACGATCTTGTGCATATTAAAACGCTATTTTCCGCCTGGTTGTACGACATGCTGTAGGGTGGTGTTTTTCCTCCGCCGCGTATCTGCATTACCGATGTATCCTTTGACGTGGTAAAATCTAGTTTTCGAAGAAAACGGTCCTTCACGTAATAAAGAACATTTCCGTAAACCGCATACGCGGGCCGTTCTCTCTCGAGTTTGAAAATAATCATTCCAGAATCGTGACCGGCAGCAAAAAGATTAAGCGTTGGATGTGCGGCAAGAACCCAGAATCTCTCGTGTTCCCTCCTAAATGTATGTAAACACGTGCGTTTTGTCATGTCCCAGACTCTGATACTCTTATCTTCTGAATTAGAGAGAATGAGATCCTGTCTAGGATGAAACAGTACACAAGATACGTTGTTGTAATGACCGCGACATGTATCTACTTCCCAAGCCTTAGCATCATTCATCCGCCACATTTTGATTTGTCTATCATCTGCTCCAGAGACAATAAGAGGCAACGTTCCGTGAAAGCATGCCCAGTTTACGCCTCTGTCATGACCTTCCAAAACATATTTTACTACTGCGTCGGCCTGACCAAATAAATCGGTCGTTCCTGGATTCTTTAGGTGATCCTCGAGACCTCCCGGACCTGGCGCCACGTTCTTCTTGCGTAATCCTGCAAACACATTCCTCCAGTTATTAAGGTACAATAATACCGTCTGTCTCTGTCAATAGTTACGTAATTAATGAAACTTTCTTTTTGAATTCTATAATTAACTGTGGCGAAAAAAATATATCAACAATAAAAAACAAATAAATTTTTATTAATATTAACATTTATTAATAAATTTTTTCATAAAATAAAAAGTTAAAAAAAAGTCTTATAATTTTTTATTTTAATAAGTTTTATAATTTTCAAAGACTTTTATTATGAGAAATAATATCAGAACAAACCGGAAATATCCCAAACTCGGACCGTTTGATCCAACGAAGCTGACACAATAATGTCTTCCGTAGGATGAAATTGGGCACACATTACATAATGATTATGTCCAGTCAGTACACAAATGCAAGTGCGACTTTGCCAGTTCCAAATTCGAATAGTCTGATCATCTGAAGCACTGAGGATCCAAGGATATTCTTGATGAAACATTGTGGTCCTGATATAATCCAAGTGTCCCAAAAGAGTAAAGATACATCTCCGTTGTTTGTAATTCCAAACTTTAATCTTATAATCGTCTCCGCCAGAAACAAACAACGGCTGTTGATTATGGAAGCATATGCCTCGAACGGGTCCATCGTGTTCGTCGAATTTGTCGAGCAAGGCGCACATACGGTAATCCCACAATTGTATAACGCCATTATGCAAACTGTAATTTATTTACGAATGTAAAATATTTATATACGATATTTTTATTCATTACATTTTTTGTTTTTATGCGAAAAATGCGATATTTTATAATAAAATATAAGAAATAAAAAGTTATACATATCTCTATTGTATTTTTTATTTAATTTTTATTTTATAATTAAACATTTTTATTTGCTAAATAATTTTTTATTTCTTTAATGTTATTTAATTCGTACAATTTTTTTATATAATAAATTTTATGAGTGTATGGTATCGATTATGAAATTACTATTAGTTCTGATACATGTCATGTATATAATTTTTTTTTCAATTGCCGTGAACCGTAGAGGTGCTTTGTGAGTATCCTGGATTGCGAAAACCGGCGGTTCGCACGATTTTTTCATCTGAACGTATGATTACAAAACGATTGCGTAAATATAGAGGTCATTCGGAAACTGGATTTCGGGCCTACGCCTCCATACAGAGTGTTCCAATTACACAACAAAAACAAAGCGAATTTAAAGATTTCGATTATCCTTATGCCTAGAGATTAATGTGTAAATTTCATTATCTCTGAACAAGTCTAAAAATTTTATGTATTTATAAAAGTCAATAATTAAGATATTCTTAATGAAACTTGATGAATCTTTATGATTTGCATCTGATTGTCTTATAAATTTTTACATTTTCCTAAAAAATAGGTATGGCACATTCATTATCTGCATCAGAATACCAAAATAACACAATTATTTTTGGTTCCTCCAATCCTACCTTCTGATAATATATTTAATATATACATAAATATTAGACACCTACTGTCATCAATTTTATTTACTTATAAATACATTAAGATATTCTTAATGAAACTTGATGAATCTTTATGATTTGCATCTGATTGTCTTATAAATTTTTACATTTTCCTAAAAAATAGGTATGGCACATTCATTATCTGCATCAGAATACCAAAATAACACAATTATTTTTGGTTCCTCCAATCCTACCTTCTGATAATATATTTAATATATACATAAATATTAGACACCTACTGTCATCAATTTTATTTACTTATAAATACATATTTAATAAAGAGATCAGAGATAATTGCCTAATTTGTCACATTAAACTAAATTTCAGAAAAATTTATTACATCTTGATTACTTGTATTATTTCAAGATCTAATTAATATGTAGACAAAATATATAATGTATTAATGTAAATAAAATTATATTATTATTACATAAATATAATAAGTAACAAATAAATTTTACCGTCATTAATTATAAGATATTTTAGAAGCAATTTTATTGCCTATTATTATTATTAGAAAATATGAATATGTATAATTTTAAAACGTGTTGATAAATCTTTTTAAGATTGTATCAATATTTATAAAAAGGATAATCTATTTTTTTTAACTAAACGATATATCTTTTCAAATAATATGTAAAGCAATCAAGGTATGATAAAATTATCTAAAATTCGATCTACATACATTATATTTCAACGAATTCAACGGCAACTGAGAGATAGACTTCATATATCCCCTGAGGACATTTTTACGGAATCAGGTCATCAGAAACAGAGGTGTATGTATGGTGGGGAGATGTTAAATGTATGTTGGACCGTATATAGAGATCACATTATTACGTATTTTAGTAGTTCCCTTCTTATTTTCCTTAAGTTCACATCACTTTGTCAATCTTCGACAATGGTGTTTCTTCAATTTTTTACTATTGCTATTGTAAGTATACATTTGTATTTAAATAACAAATTTATATACTGTATTCTAAAATGTCTGATATTTATTTTAATAATTTTAATTTATTTTAAATTCTTTTTTTGAAACAAATTTGAAACTTACCATGTGCATGTTTATTATGAATCGCAATTATATGAATTTTATTATAACAGTAATTAATTAATAATATAACTTGTAAGTTTATATAAAACTAAATAAAATAATTTTTTTCAGCTTTTAAGTATAACATCAGTGAAAACATACTCTGTTCCATACCAGAGCATTCAGTTAGCGTTTCCTATCACGCCAAAGTTGATATATACATCTGAGTCAAATCCTGCTTTCAGTGGATATTCTTATACAACTCTGGATTTTAATGGTGGTGAAAGTAATGTTATTTTTACAACTGGTGCTGATTCTGCGAGCAAATTAAAGGTTGAAATAAACTCAATGAAAACATTAGAAGAATATTCACCAAAAAATAAAAACCAAGAGACCATAATGTCTTCGGAACAATCTAAATTTGTCAAAACTGAAGAAAATAAGAATAAACAAAAACTGGTCACTAATATTAAAGTTCTCAACAAAGAACAAAATTTTTCAAAAAATCCCGAAGCAGATTATAATCTTTTTGAACCTCAAACAAATCTTCAGCAAGTCTCCCTTGTGGATATACCTTACTCTTTACTTAGGGAAAATTTACTAAACTTTCCACTGTTTCCAAGATATCATTTATCTTCGAATATAATACAGAGCCATTACAATCCCTACGCTGATTTAGAACTGCCTTTGAATAATTTTGATTTTTATAATCCTACTGTACCATTATTTTATCAAGCAGCAACAATCATTCCCAATAATGATGATTCCAAGTTAGCATTGACAGCTGATAAAAATATGAAAGCATCTACAGAATCACAAGTTACTAAAAGTTCACAAGCAAATGCTATTGGTTCTGAATCTAGTTCGACGAAATCCAGCATAATAGAATCAAGATTAAATTTAGAATCAACAACAAATGCAATTGAAGAAACACCATCAAGTCAAACTGCTATTTCCATGAAGAAACTTGAATCTACAATCACATCTAAGAAAAACAAAAAAATTACAACTAATGAATCTGCAGGATCATTTCAGAACACTGTTGAGCAGACAACAGATAACACAACAAGTAGTACTGAATCAACAAATACAGAAACAAGTTCCTTAATGATAAAAGCAAATATTGCAACATCCAAAAGATGTACAAGATGTAAGAAATAATCTAACTAAAATACAAATCCATATATATGATATGAACTTTTTGTCGCCAGTAGTATTAAATAATAAATAAGTTTATCAAGTCCACAAATTTGTTTATTAAATAAACAATGTTTCAACCATTAATTTTTGGTCCTCTTCAGGTATACATACAAATAATTAATTTATTTTATGACATAACGACTTAAAATATTTACACCAGAATATATTCGAATCCATATATATATATTATATTATATTGTATGTATTACATTTATAATAACAGTATTTCTAATAAAACGTAACAATCTTTTACAATTGTAAATACTATTTTAATTATATCAAAATAAATCTTTTAATATTTATCATGTAAAAGATATAAACTCTTATTTTTAATAAAATAAAAACAATTTACAAACTTATAAATTAATATCTATTTTATACATTTATTAGTGTCTATGTTCAAATTATTAAAGTTACTGTGCGTTAAATAAAAGGTTATGTTTATTAATGTATAATTACAAAACATGATATTATAAAATTAATATCAGATAATTTAAATAGTAAAATAATTTAAATAAAACATTTTACTTCTATAAACAAATAAATATTTTATTAATAAATATTACCAAATGGTCAAAAAATTATTTGGAAGAATGTCTGTCACTTTACCTCGCTAGCACCCAGGGACGTTTCGGATGAAAAGACAAGCCTTTTACTCGAGCAGACTTCGTCTCGAACTTCGTCAACATCTTGGTTTAACTAATTGTTCAAAGCGTAATTAATTAGACATCACCTTTTCCAAATTCTTTAAACTTTTGACACGACACGAGACACGTCACTATGCGATCACGAACTATAAGTTACCAATACGAAAGATAGATGGAGTTTGTGATTGTTGCAATTTTTTTTCTAGTGATATTTCTATATTACAAAATAAACTCCCTAAAGTCACTAGCGCTTTGTCGGGACATTTGATTGGCTGCTCCAATGCGTGCGTGCGTTTTCATATTCGTAATCTCTAGCCAAGGAATTTAAACCACATCGACGAATTGCACGCGGTGCGCTTTGATTGGTCAGCTTTGAAGCTGACACGTTTGTCGTCTGGTTCGCCTAACCTTGGACGTCAATCCTGTCAGACGTTTTGAATGAAACTATTCGGAGCAATTATGATCTAGTCCGAGAATAAGATAAATGTGCGGGAGTCATTCGCCTCTTATTCCTTAAAAATAAAACAGATACTTCTCTTTGTGCTTCCTTTTTATTATTTTTTTATAGATATACTGTAGTTGTGTCAATAGGCCGGTGTGGTATAATGCGAGTGCCGACCAACGTTGTTTTTCTTAGCATTTTTGTGATCATATCGACTTGCATGAGCATCGTTCAATGCGAGAAAGAAAAGCTGAGCAAGGAGGAACTAAAATCTCAAAAATTTCCGCCCTGCGCAGCCTGTAAAATACTTACCAATAGTTTTAAGAAGGTAAACAATCTTCCTTTTCTGATTTTACACAGAAGTATCAAAGTTGCCTTAAAGTCATTTTACGTCAAAAAGAGACATAATTCTATTGCTATTTTAAGACAAAATTTTAAGTCAAGTGAGATAAATATTTTTATGAATTATAATTATATTGTAGGGTTTAGAAAAAACAAGTCGTGGAAAATTTGAAGGTGGAGACAGTGCTTGGGAGGAGGACAAGTTAGGCTCATATTCAAAAAGTGAGATACGATTGATTGAGATACAAGAGAACTTGTGTAAAGATATTGAGCATGGCGAGGCACAATGTCAATCTTTAGCTGAAGAATTGGAAAATCAGATAGAGGAATGGTGGTTTAAGCATCAAGATATTCATCCAGATATATATGATTACATCTGTATTGAAAAGACAGAGCGTTGTTGTCCAAAAGATCATTATGGCCCAAAATGTACACAGTGCCCAGGATATCCAGATAAAATCTGTAGCAATAATGGCAAATGTAAAGGGGCTGGCACAAGAAAGGGAAATGGTGGTTGCTTCTGCGACAAAGGATATACTGGAGATATCTGTTCAGAATGTGCTCCAGGATACTATGAATCTTATAAGGATGAAAAGACCTTGCTATGTTCTGTATGTCACATGGCATGTGACGGGTCTTGTAGAGGTGGGGGGCCAAAGGATTGCGAGAAATGTACTATTGGATGGTACATGATTGAAGATAAAGGTTGTTTTGATATTGATGAATGTGTAAAAAGTGATGCTATTTGCCCTGGCAATCAATTTTGTGTTAATAAAGAAGGAAGTCATGCTTGTTTGGGTATACATATATATTATCTATTTTTAATAAATTATTTTTATAATTTAGATATATATATATA
Source organism: Monomorium pharaonis (assembly GCF_013373865.1). Taxonomy (NCBI): domain Eukaryota; kingdom Metazoa; phylum Arthropoda; class Insecta; order Hymenoptera; family Formicidae; genus Monomorium; species Monomorium pharaonis. The sequence continues at coordinate 7,643,127 of NC_050476.1, forward strand.
TTAAAATTAAAAATTTGGAATTTTCAGCTTGCGATAAGGCTTGCAATGGTTGTACTGGTGATGGACCAGATATGTGTCTCAAATGTGCTGAAGGTTTCTATAAAAAGGATAATATGTGCATAAGTAAGTATTACAAATAATAATGTTATATAGTCTATTTTTTAATAATATATATTTATAATTTATTTTATATTTGTAGATTCAGATCTTTTTGGCCGCAAAAAACAAGAAAATCTGATGAGATATATGACATATTTCGGCCTCTGTATGGCAACATGTATCATTTTGCAGCGCAACGTTTATGCTGCAAGCGTTATTGGTTTATTAGTTGCAGTTTATATATCTGTCTCAGAGTACATGATCGCGCATAGCAATGTCCAGGACACAACAGCAAACATGGATATTTTAGGACCAGTTTAAGTAGGAATGTAATTGAAAAAATTCTTTGTAAAGTTATTTCTACATATTGTATAACGATCAAGAGCCATTATCCACATGTAAAATATGTCGTAGATATTAAAAATAATATAATTAATTTTATTGTATAAGTTAAAATGATGCCAGAATTTTATTTATTAATATTTTTTCTTGCTATATATATATATATATATATATATATATATATATATATTTATTTATTTGTAAAATTATCTTTAATATATGTTTCTAATATTATATATACATATATGTTTGTTTCTATATGATTTGTGTAACATAACTATATATATTATTTTTATTTAAATATCCCAAAAATTTTTTTAATTATATAGCTAGTTTTTTACTATCATTTCTTGTTTTATTGCAAATGCTTATATAATATATATTTATTATTGCATATAATTTATATTATTGTAAATATTAGATTTCAATATAGAAAAAAATGATAAGAAAAGGTATTATAGATTTAAAATAAGTACATTAAAAATTAACAAAGTACATTACTTAGACATTTTTATACAAAAAAATTTAAGTAACTTTTTTAGCTTACATTTTCTGATAACTATAATATAATAGCATCAATTTCAATGAAAGACATAACAATGCCAGTAATTAATATTAAATACAAATTTTTATTTCATATTTATATATTTTTTCAAGTATATGTATTTTATTCAATTATATTAAATATTATGTAATTTAATTAATTTGGTACACAATATATTAAATTAATTTTGTGATTATACATTTTAATACATTATAATACCTTGTATATACATATTATGTACTGATACATAACTAAATTTAATACATCAAATACATTACATCGATAAAATTATATTCCTATTCTCTCTTCCCTATTACTAATATGTTATTATAATACAATGTTATGTAGAAATAAATGCTAATATTTATTATTAATAACATTAATATTAAAAACTCAGGTATCATAAGAACACAAATTAAATAGATTAGTAAATACTGTATTTAATTATTAACATTTTTTAATGTTAAAAATGGGATATATAAAATATGTAAGAATAAGTGATATTATCGATTGTATATAGATTATATTTAAATTAAGAATAATTATTATTCACAATTTATATATTTTAATAAGAATATTTTTATGAAACATAATGCTTTGTTGATGCTACAAACGCTTCGAAACATTCTTTGATTGGCTAATTCGTAAAATTCTTTGTTCTGTTTGGTCAATCAAGTGCTTCAAAGCATTTGTAGATTTTGTAATATCAAATAAATCGCACCTTTGAGTGACTTGGATTAGAGACTTTTAATCCTAGATAATATCAAACTGATAGTAATATTACACATTATTATTTAGATTTTAAATTCTAAAGGAAAAAAATGTTTCTATTATAGTATTCAATTTAGATTAATTCAGTGTATTGCTCGATGGTAAAATTTTACATTAAAATTTTTATTTATAAATACACAGTTTTTATTCCATGTGTACACATTTGTAAAAACATCGACAATAATATCAATAATTGGCATACCCCGTTAAAAAAATGAGATAAAAATCCAGATATAGTTATCCACATGTATATGGATTCTCATGGATTTTAGATGGTTTTGTATGGATTCCATGTAGATAACCATATGGAATCCATACAAAACCATCTAAAATCCATGGGAATCCACATTACATGTGGAATTCCATCTTATCTTTTCAACGAAGACTATAGAAATTCCTTAGAAATTATCATTTTCCGATACTAGATGGCCAACACTGATACTTTCTCGTAATTAAATATCACTGACTTTAACTATTTCTTCTGATGCTCGATCCTTGTACACGTATAACAATTTTATATCCATAATACATTTTTTGAGACGTTTAGAAATGTTTAAACTACTGATAAAAGTCCAAAGTAAAAAATGTTCCCTTTTTTTTCCTTGAATATATATCTTTTTTATTATGTCTTATATACCATGTCTTATATACTATTTCTGATAAAATTTATCAGAAATTTTATGTTTAGCTTATTTATATCTACAATGCTAAAAATCGGTCATAAATTTTGCAGAGAGAGAAAGAGAGAGAGAGAGAATTAATCCTATTAGTCACTTGATCAAATTACAATTAAATGTGATTAATCTATTTTTTCTGAGATCTATAGCTGACCAATTTTTAGCATCAATGGAGAGGGGACAGGAGGGAGGAGGGAGGACTGGGAGCGGATGTGCTATATACATAATCGAGCAACAATTGTAACAAGCAACTTTTGTGACATGCCCATCAGCATGTTTTCTATAGTGTTTTCATGTGTTGTATGCATGTGTATGTATGTGTGTATGTATAGGGTGCGTTCGGGGAGACGCTATTAGCGCTATCAGCATCAGTTTATCCTTGTTCTATTTTTAATGAGTAATAAAGATGGACTGATGCTGGTAGCGCTAATAGCGTCTCCCCAAACGCACCCATGTTCATCATACTATGCTGAAAATTCAATTTTTGGCGCCAGTGAGCGGCCATTATGACAAGCACCTTTTATATATAGATTATAGGACATCCGTCGCCTTCTCTAAAACCAAATGCGGTCTCCTGTGATTCTTTACTCTTTGACACCATTAATCAAATTACTGCTTTAGTTAAAGTTAGGATAAATTTATAGAATTTGATTGATGGATGTCCGTTTTACACTGTGCACATCTGGAACTCACTCTATGAACACAAGGTTCTAAAATATCGTATAACTACTTCGGAACGAAATTCTTTGATTTGACACTAGGTGGTCAAACTGACAACTGATTTCTCCCAATTAAATTTTGGGATTTACTTTATATATTCTATAATCATGTTTATTTTCTAAGCAATACTCAATATAACATTTGTATATTTTTTGCAAGTACGTTTACTTGAAAAATACATTCATCACAAAAATAACTTATTTCCCATACAGCACATCTTTCAGAAAGGTTACTGAAAGATATCTGACAGAAGATATCTTTCAGAAAGTTTTCTGAGAGATGTGTGCTATGTGGGTTTTCATGTAAGAATGAAAGATATATGTTAATGTTTTCTTTCCGTATTTATTAGCAATAGCATCGATGATATTAACAATAGTGATAATTTAGTTGTTAATATTCTAAAATTTTAATAAGATTTATATATTGATCTAAATTGTATATATATTATCGTCTTTCTATATTAAATTCTTTTTATATATTAAATGAAACAAGAAATTGTAAATTAATTACGCTTTTAAACAATATTATAACTTATACTTTATCAGCAATCAGAATTAGTTGCGAGTTTTCCTCACTAGATGGCTACACTTAGAAATTTCTCATAATAAAAATTTCATAATTTTGCTTTATAATCATTGCATGCTTAACTAGTGTTATAAGCAATACTCAATATAAAATCAGATTTTTTGGACAGTAATCTAATCCACAAAAACGTTATTTGATTAAAACATAATTCTAATTTTTTGTTAATGGATTTGGATCCAGACGATCCAATGCTAGACCTACTCCGTGGAGAGTATTGTAAGAGAACTGTGAGAACTGTTGCTGCAGTCGCAGGATGCTTTATTTATAGAGCCAAAATTACGTATCATGTTTATTAAAGAAAAATGGAAATTTCATATGTTCAGAGGAAAACAATGTAAAATATTTCTTAAAAACAAGATAATTAATGGAAAATATACATTAGAAATATATCTTTAATCCTCTATAAGTGCATTCCGCAGGTAATGCTCACGAAGTAGTTCATACTTAATATATGGCTTAGTTTACATCGTCCATTTGATACGCGTATCAGGTACCATATTCGTATCAAATTCGTACTAAATATTTAGTACGCACGATGTAAACGCTGCCGGATCAATTTGGTACGAGCGTATCAAGTAGGAGTATCGTACTAAACTGATACGCGTACCAACCCAGACAGCACATGTAGATTATGAGAACGATAATAGGATATTGCGAAAGTATATTGCAATATTCGTATAATATTAGAGATACGTCTGTGATATGGCGAGTATATACTCATAACGTACTATGTCCGCGTTGCCTTATCCCATAGAATTTCGCTGGCAGTTTATGAGAATATACCGAATATATCTTAAGAATGTTATACGTATGTCTAAAGTATATCTTCAGTATATTCACAATATGTCTACAGTACGTTCACATTATATGGGCTCATGCATAATGAGAGGAATAAGGAACAAGGAATTAAACATACAGAATTAGCAAGAAGAAATAAGAAGAGGAATTAATCATTTCGCACATCAGGAAGCTATCGCAAAAAATGAAGCGTAATATCTGTTGAATACGCTGGGGTGCTTTGGGAAATTATGCTCAGATAATTGTAGGTTATAACCTAAATAATATATGTATATATACAATATATATATATTATTATAGTTTACGTTACTATATTATATCTTATGTACATACCAGAGTTATCTGGGCGTAATTCCTGAGAAAACCACGTTGTCCGTGAGTTCGTGTTCGCACGTTCACACCCTACACTTCACCACGTGTCTGCATCACACGGCAGACGAAAATGCGTAACGTTACAGATCATAGATAGCGTTGACATGATTCACTTTCGATATTACGCGGATATTTTGGAAATATGTGATAGATATACATGAGATATATCATAGGATATTTTACGGATGTTTTGAGTATATTAGATATAATCTCAGTATATTCAGTAGGAGTTGCGAAGTTCAGTCGCTATATTCTAAGTTTATCTTGAGGATATATCAAAATGACATTCTATTGAGACGTTATATGAATGTTTTACATATATTCGGTATGATCACAGTACATTACGTATGAGAGTATAATATTCGTACGATATCTGGTGCTGTCTGGGAAGTAATACAAATGTCGATGTAAACGCATAAAACGCATTTTAGAGAGAATTTAGCAATTGAGCATAACCTCAGTGCTAAAATCTAAAAACCGGTGTGAAAATGTCTTAGTAGGAGACATCAACATGAATTAAATTTGTATTATATTTTTCACAGTACATGCTTAGTACATTCGATGTAAACGCGCCCGTACTAAGGCTTTGGTGCGCACCAAACTTAATACGCGTACTAAGGTTTTGACGATGTAAACTAAGCCAATATCTTAATCCTGCCTGAGTACATTCCTAAAGTACGTGGATAATGCTCACACATGTGCGCAACAACAAATTGAATGATATCGACACTGCAGTCGATTGTTTCATTTTTCGAACAAAACTTTATTTTTATTACACATTTTATCATTCTGTATGCACTAGTTAGGTATACCCATATCAAAATTATTAGATTATATATTATATATAATATCTATATATACAGATTCTCCTTTTGCATACGTAATAATATATTATATATTAATTATTAGGACGTACTACATAAATTCGTGAAATTTGATAACGAATTTTCTCGAAAGCCGGACTGAAACGCATTGAAACAATCCAATTACTTGTGCAAGTGTAATTACTTTTCATGCGCGTTGATGCCTAATTTCTTTTCACTCTACTATTTTCATTAGGAGACCTAACCTTGCACCTCGCCTAACTTAGGCTGAATAGGACAATTCATCATGAAATCTCACGAACATCTGCGCTCTAACAATTATTATATGAATACATAAAAAGCAGGCACAATGTGTTGCTCCACGATCTAGTGCACGAACGATTCTTCGTTTTAAAACTTGGACTTTTCATTTACAAACATAATTTATCGAACCGATGTCCGTGAGCGTCGCGTACGCGAGCGTCTATACCGACAGGTCGATAAAAACGCACAGTATGTGCAGGAGACGGCGGTCTATTAAAAATAACGTTTACCGACGTATTCCGGATGAACGCGTACCATAGCACTCTCTCGCAATTAAACATCGCCTATTTCTACCTTTTCTTCGACGATGCACCGGATTTAGACGTATCAACTGGCTTCCCATCCACGATATGACCTTTCGGATCGGCTAAACATCTTTAGTTACTTGACGCGGAATCTGAAATGAAAACGTCTCGCCCTGTCGCGCAGGTAGACCGCTTACATTACATTTCACTGTAACTAATTTTGTGGCGATGACCCGCAGTCATTGCTACAGCGTGTTACGTTTCTTTTGCGCGCTTAAAGTTTACACTTTATATTTATAAACGTAATCCGCTGCGTGTGCACCTATGCGTTTCGCACGCGAATGTCACGTCGGAAGATTGACAGATATAACTCGCGAGGAAGAAGACAGAAATTCAAAGCGAGAAAAGTCTTGAGTAGCGATCGTCGGAACGTCACGAGCACAGGCGGGGAACGACTTCGATGTTCTCCTTTCCGTGCTTTTTGTTTTTCTTTTCTTCTGTTTGTCATTTTCTTTTACTTTTCCTTGTAGGAAAGACCAATCGAAACTTTATTTTACGTCACTAGATGGAGAAATGTAACAGTTTCTCGTGGTTAAAAGCGTATATTCTTGCTTATATCTTTGTGACACGTTCGATATGAAGACATTAAACAATTTTATATCCATAATAATTTTTTTGGGACGTGAAGAACTACATAACGTTAAGTCTAAAATAAATTCTTTTATTTTCTTATTCGTGTAAGCAACTAAGCACACGTGACCATTGATGATGTTCTATATTTTTCAAAACAATTATTTTATACATATATAAATGTATTTTATAATTTTATTAATTGATTTAATTGTTTAGCATAATTAATTTAATCTATTTTATATCTATTCTTTTACATTTCATAAAATGGATTTATCTTTTGTAACATCCTTTTTTATCGAGAGCGAATTATGGCGTAAATGTTTCGTCAGGCGAGTGCGGAAAAGGACTAAGATTTCGATATTTAAATAAAGTTCATTCGTTAAACAAATAAACATCCTTTTTAATTAATTCATGGATATACACTTATACGTGGCTTTATTTTCCCACGACTACTGCGTACTTAATACTCTTACGATTGACTTCCATGCCTATACTACGTGCTCTGAGTTAAGGATGTATCGAACTGAAATTCAAAATGGTACAAAGTTGCTAAAAATTTGCGAAATTGTTCTTTCAGTTTCCCTAATGTACTGTAAAAAATTGAAAACGCATCCACTAAACGGTTGATGAGTTATAACTATTTTAATTTTCACTAATTTGACATGGTATCCTTTTCTATCTTATGGAAAAAGACGATTTTGACGGATGAAATAGCTAAAAAAATATAGAAGAAATAGTATCAGTGTTTTGAATTTTTTGTACATCTAGTATATGAATAGATGAAGATATCTACCAAGTTTCAATTGTCTTCACTACACCGTTTTAAAGAAATAAAATATAACTTGAGATAATTGTTATAATGTTATAAGGCATTTCAATATTTCTCATATATATGCACTGTGTCAGTCACTGTGAAGTTGGCACCGCAAGTTTTCATGACAGTTCTACTTGCACCCCAAATAGTTCTAGAGGTCCTGATAAGTTTCAGAAATAGTTCCGTTGATTTAGTTAAAAAAATGAAATTTAAAAAATGAGGTGCTATTTTTCCTGGCACCTCATTAATAAAAATTGAACGTTTTAACAGCACCTGTAGTGTTCTACTTGCACCCGTAATAGTTCTAAAGTTCCTGATAAATTTTAGCAATAGTTCCGTACATTAAATATATTTAAACAATCTTTTAATTTGGCTGTTGGTACCGCACCACAAGAGTAAAGTATTCCTGTCTAGCGAATTTCGGCCAATTTTATGGCCTTTTCTAACAGTTCTGCAATAATTCCAAAGCTTTTGTAGATTTTGCCGACAGTTCCGGTCTTTAAGCATTTTTTAAGCAATTTTTTTATTAGACGGCTGGCACCGCACTGCAAAAGTAAACTACCATTTTATAGCAAGTTCCAGACGAGTACATAGCATTTTTCAATAGTTCTGTAATAGTTCCAAAGCTTTTTGCAGGTTTCGTCGACAATTCCGGTCTCTAAGCGTTTTTAAACAATTTTTTTATTAGACGGCTGGCACCGCACTACAAGAGTAAACTATCATTTTATAGGGAGTTCTAGACGAGTACATAGCATTTTTCAATAGTTCTGCAATAGTTCCAAAGCTTTTTGTAAGTTTCGTTGACGGTTCCAGTCTTTAAGCATTTTTTAACAATTTTCTTATTAGACGGCTGGCACAGCACTACAAGAGTAAACTACCATTTTATAGCGAGTCCCAGACAACTACATAGCATTCTCCAATATATTTCTACAATAGTTCCAATGCTTTTTGTAGGTTTTGTCGACAGTTCGTTTGACAAACAATTGTATTTATACGTAACCTCTTTCTAAACCTCTCACGATAAGTATTTATACATGTCATGAATTACTGGTTAACAATAGAGCGACATTGTAAGTTAATTTACAAATAAAATATTATATTAAAATTAAATATATTTGACGATCAATACTGTAATTATATTGGTAATTTAACTTAAACAAATCATATGGCCTTTTAATTTAATATAAAAAAGTTTCTCAAAATTAACTTTTATTTTAACTAGAAACAAATTAATCTTAACGTAAATTTAATAGAATTAGTATATATTTACGTAACTTTTAACATAATAGAATTAATTTCATAATCAATTAAATTTCATTAACTTACAACCTCGTCAACCCGAAAATTTTGATTTTAATGAAACTTGGCATAAATGTAGAGGGAGTAAATACATGAATTTAGAAATTTTTAGTTAGTGTTTATAAACAGTTTAAAGAGGTGAAACCACCCTTCAAAGATGAGACATTTTTGCGTTTTCTCGATATATCTCGCAAACTAAACAAAATATAAAAAAAAGTTTCATACAAAAGTCTTACAGTATAAATATCTCTATTTAACTGTGCTATTTATTATTTAAAAAAAAATTTTTTTATCAAAAAAAAAGCTTTTTCTTTGAAAAATAAATTTTTTTTGAAAAAATAAATAGTACAGTTAAATAGAAATATTTATACTGTAAGACTTTTGTATGAAACATTTTTTTATATTTTCTTTAGTTTGCGAGATATATCGAGAAAACGCAGAAACGTCTCAACTTTAAAAGGTGGTTTCACCCCTTCAAACCGTTTATGAGTACCAACTAAAAATTCCTAAATTCATGTATTTACCCTCTCTACATTTATGCCAAGTTTCATTAAAATCGGAATTTACGGGTTCGCAAGGTTCTCTTGTTAGTTAAAAAAATAGATTAACTAACCCAACTCTAAAATTTAAAAAATGTCAATTACATTACTAACACATACATATTAGATACCATAAAATTGGCTGAAGTTTAAATACAATAACGTAGTATTCATATCTAATAGTGCGAGCCAGAATTAAATAAAAAATTGTTTAAAAATGCATAAAGGCCTGAACTGTGGACGAAACTTGCAAAAAGCTTTGGAACTATTGTAGAAATATATTGTTATGGAGAATGCTATGTACTCGTCTGGAACTCGCTACAAAAAGGTAGTTTACTCTTTTAATACGGTGCCAGCCGTCTAATAAAAAAATTGTTTAAAAATGCTTAAAGACCGGAACTGTCGACGAAACCTACAAAAAGCTTTGGAACTATTGCAGAATTGTTAGAAAATGCCATAAAGTTGGCTGGAACTTGCCAGACAGTGGTACTCTTGTGATGCGGTGCCAACAGCCAAATTAAAAAATTGTTTAAATAAATTTAATGTACAGAACTATTGTTAAAATCTATCAGGAACTCTAGAACTATTGCGGGTGCAAGTAGAACTGCTGTTAAAACGTTCAATTTTTATTAATGAGGTGCCACGGGAAGTTAGCACCTCATTTTTTAAAATTTTATTTTTTTTTAACTAAATCAACGGAACTATTTCTGAAATTTATCAGAAACTCTAGAACTACTTGGGGTACAAGTAAAACTCTTATGAAAACTTGCGGTGCCAATTTCATAGTAACACGCATAACTCAGTGAAAAATAACCCATCGAATTGATATCAAATTAAGAGAGAATTGATATAAATTGCATTGATTAAATCAAATTGATGTCGATTTGATGGTTATTTCTCTGGAAAATCTATCTTAAAACGATGAATTTTACAACTGTATAAAAATTATTTACAGAAATGCTAACAAAATTTCTCTATTAGTAAAATGTTATCAGAGATTGATATAGGTACAAAATGAATGAAAAATGTATTAGACACGAGAAATGAGCGTAAATAGTTGTTAAAAATTCTATGTAAATATGTAATCATGCCATGTAACCTCCTTCCACAGTTTGAGAAGTACAAGAAATAAACAAGTTGTGTATATATTATATGCGGTAGTAATTTTATTATGCAGAGTATAATAACAAATAAAAAAATAATAGTTGGCGATAGCAAAGCGCGTGCATGTTCTAGTATATCTAATTGTAAGTAAAGTTCCTTGATCTATTACTAGATGGCCAAACATATAAATAGTTTCTTGTAATCAAATTTTCTCACATTTCTTTTATATGTTCCACATTAGTTTAATTTTTTATAAGTAATACTCAATATAATATTTTGTAATATTTTTTGAAAAGCAGTACGCTTTTTAAAATGCTTAGTATATTTCAAAAATAATATTCTATGACTTTTTAATTATCGGATTAAGATAATAAAAATTTTTACCCTGTAGGCGATTTATCTTTAAACAGATAGATAACAAAAATAACAAGTATCACTTATGAAAATTAATAAATTGCAAATGACTTTAAGCATTGTTCTTCAAGCTTTTCTGTTCACTATATACACATTGTTGATATTTAATTGTAGCTGTTTTTTTTCTATTTATAATTATAATTATTGTCCTAATCCCCTGATAAATAGAAATATAATATAAATATTTTTTAACGTATTAGCTTTAATACATACATTGATATTTCGTAATAATATTTATTTGCTGAATAAACAAAGGAAACCATGAAATCAATTATTTTTAAATGTGGATATAAACAAAAAATAATAAATATCTTAATTATAGCAAACTACAAAGAACTTGAAATATTGCTCTTTGATTTTTGTTATTGTTTATATTTAATTCTATATTAGCTAACTTTTTTTTATTTGCAATTGTAATTGCTGCTATTAACTAAATATAAATGTGAAATATTTTATATTATCAGATAATATATTTAAAAGAACAGGATATATCTCCGGTTATTGCACTAAAAATATTATGGAATATCTTTAATGTGACCTGTGCTGCTGAAAACGGGATATAGTTACATTAGAAAAAATACCTGAAGAGATGATTCTCCACTTCATCACTAGATGACCAAACGGTGATGGTTTCTCATAATTACAATCCATTAATTTTTCTATATATATTCTATATTTGTTGCAGTATTTCAAGCATTACTCAATATAATATTTATATTTTTGGAAGTAACCCTTATTTTCAAAAACCTAAAATATTTCAAAAATTAATTGATTTCAACGACAGGAATTTATATTTTACGAGTTTATAATAAATTTTTGATATTTGATATTCAAATTTTATGAAAAATATTCAATATTTGATAGGTACATAAACAATCTATTTTTTTTCGAATATTTAATTATGATAAATTAATTAAATCTTCGAATTTGTTTGTAATAGAAATGTGAGTGTTTGAAAAAATTTTCTAAAACTATTAGTTAGTAGTATTTTTACGAAACTTATATATTGTTTGCGACTTTCCACGCTAACTTGAAAAAATTCCTGTTTTTAAAAAATCGATAACTTTTGAACGGTACGACTACGAACGGAAACGAAACAAAAAGCGCTACAAACAACTACAAACAATTCCAAATAAGAATCTGATGTCTATATAGGCCTGGCCTTAAAAAAATTTTTAACGCTTTTTATAAAATTGATATCAAGTTTATTTTTTTACTACAAATGAAATAACGTTTGCTACAATCCTCTACACGCTAAAATCTATCAGAAACACTTTGGAAAATTTTATTTGATAAAAGTCGGGTGCCAACTTCACGGATCTTGCAAATGCCTAACGTCTGATTGTTAACTTTGTCTGCGCTGTGAAATCTGGCGATCTGACGAAATTTTGTTATTAGGAAAAATCGTTGTGCTAGTCTAGCATAATCTGGCACAATCAAAGAAAATTCGGAAATGTCAAATTTTTGAATCACCTCCACCCCTCTTTTGTTAACTTTTATTGACCCTCAAGGTAATCTCAACTTTTAACGCATGTGTCTCGCTGATTGTAAATAGTACAACTCAGTACAACTTGCAGAATTCGATTATCTGTCGCCGCAATCTATCTGTTCGCAAGTAATACGAATATTAAATTTTTTATTCCTAAAAATTCAATATTTTTTACCTACAAAATGAATAGAGATCGAGTTTCTATTGACGGCACAACGTAGCACAAGTTATCACCTTCCTAAAAAAAAAAAGTTTGTTTCGGCAAAAGTGCGGGGCTGGTATAATTTTGTTTTAATTTTTTTTCTTAATTGTTATTGATGTTATCGATCTTCCGTTTGCCACAATTCATCACAAACATAGCACAATACGGCACAAAAAAGAAAAACTCAAAATTCGAAAAGTGCGGGGCTATTAAAAATTTTGTTTTTTTTTTTTATTTTCTTGAGTACGCATTGATTTACAGAGTTGCGGTTTACGGCACAGTACGGCACAAACGCAGCACAATGCAGCACAATTTTAAAAAATACGAAATTTGAAAAGTGCGGGGCCAACTTCGCACACGATAAAACCTCGGACATTTTTATTGCAACCTTGGATATATATAAGAATAAGTTAATTACACATAATAAATATTATAAAATTATACAATAAGAATGTAGTAAACAAGGAACAATTTAAAGGAAAAAAATAAATTATACAAAATGTTTTATTAAAAGTAAAATAAGAAAAATACTTATTTTAAAATATTTAAAAATAATTAAATAACACATTTATAAAAATTAAACATTTTTTCACATTTAAATAAAAGCATTATGCAATTAGTGATAATTTTCTGTTATTACCATTATTTTAAAATAAACATTTTATAAACATTAATAGTATTTAGTAATATTTAATAACATTTAATAATAAATATTTGTTAATAAAATTATAATTACATTTTTTCACTCGTTTTTATATATTTAAATATTTTTTTAGCTTTTTTAATATTATCCAACAATTTTTTATTACACTGTAGAAGATACAAATTGATCTATAGGTATCTTAAATTCTTGGTAAATTTACCTATCAGGTAAATATATGTTTGTCTTTATTTTTTTAAGAAAAGAAATGAATATAGACACATGTTTACCTGGTAGATAAGTTTATCAAAAAGTTGGAACAACCGATCTTAATAAAAGGGTTTTTATTAGCGTAACACAAACGTTACTGAGAATGAGCCACTGAGGCAATAGCAATAATTGAATGTGATTGATAAAAAAGTAAAAACGATTATCCAATTATATATTTAATTGTTACTCAGCCGGTCAATAAGTGGTCATGCCATTGGAAAAAAGCATGGGGAAAGAAATAAATAGTTAAAATATTTAAAACCCCAAACGCACAGAACTATTTTGGACAAATTTTCAACACTTTCAAAAATTCCCCCGGACGTCTCCGAATGCCCTAAAAAAGAGGACAGTATTTGAGGAAAAGAGGACGGATGGCAACCGTAGCTAAGAATGTATTTCATTTAACGCTTGCAACGACCACAAAATTACTTCATCCTCGTTGTTTATCAAATATTAAACAAGGACAAATGACTCGCAAGCGTTGTAAGCGTTAAATGAAACACACCCTAAAATAAATAAATATATATATATATATGCCGGTCAGTTTAAATTTACACCACTAGATGGCGATTATTCCATTTACTCGTATTCAATATTTCACATTTTTACTATATATTTGTGATACATTACATTAAAAAAACATCAAACAACTTTATATCCATAACTTATTTTTTGAAACGTTTTTCAAAAAAGCTTTGCTTAATTAAATCTAAAATAAAGTTTTATAATTTTTTAGAGTTACATATTAAATAGTGATAGAGTAGTGGTATTTTTCAAAATATTTTTTTTTAATTTTGTTAAAAAGTGCACACATTTTTAAATATAATGTTTTTATTTTAATTATATTTTATTCATAATTTTATTGAATATATTATTTTAATTAATACTTTTTTCTTTTTTACATATATCATGTATTTAAATAAAGGCTTTTTAAATATCAATAATTTACTACACATATAACAATTATATAAATATGTAAAGCTTGACAATAATGAATGTCTAATGAATTATGTAAACTATATAAACTATATGAATGTAAACTATGTGAACAATTTATTTAAAATATATAGTTTTTTATATAGTTTTTAAATTTAATTGTTTTTTTTTCAGGAAAAATGAATACAAATAATGCAAAATTAAAAAATGCTTTGCAGACAAAATAAAAACCCAAATCGACTAAATATATCTAATTGCAATTTTTTTCAATATTAAACTTCACACAAAAAAGTATTCGTAACGCGCGGTAATAAGTACTGACTTTATACTTGAATCTGTATGTATATGTATAAACTTACGTTAATGTAGAGAGTAAAAGAAAATCTTCATGTTTAATTTACTAATATTACGTTAATTTTCTTTTCTTATATAGGTTTAGATTTAGATTTAGGTTTAAAATTAATATGTAACGTAACGTCACGTGCAAAGTTATATAAACATAAATAATGACTTAATGACTGAAATGATTTATATGCAGTATATATGTGTTTATAAATAATAGGTATATATACATATATATATATATATATGTATTTGACTGGTTTTTTATTAAAAAAAAATTTTTGTTTTATAGATTCTAATTATAGATTTTTTTAATTTCACATATATCATATAATCTGAATTCTTAGACTGTCGTTGCGCAAATGTTATATCTGGATAGGTATTTCTCTCTAAAAAAAGCCGTGTAAGCAATTTTATTGTTAACAGTTTTCTGCGATGCTGATTGGTTCTCTCGCTGCGCTTACTTCGTGTTGCGAGAGTAACTGTCATTGCGATTAAATATTGACAGCTGTCAAATTTGTATAGATGGTTATCTATGCAATTATCGCTGCAATTTATTTAAAAAAAATAAAAAATTAAAAATTAAATAGCGCGCGCGAAACGCGTGTCTAATATAAACAATTGCATAACACAATGTAACACAATATTGACACTTTTATTAGACTAGGCTCGATTGTTCCAACTTCTTGGTAAACTTACCTATCAGGTAAATATGTTTGTCTTTATTTATTTAAGAGAAGAAATGAAGACACTAGATGCTTACCTGGTAGGTAAGTTTACCAAGAAGTTGAAACAATCGACCCTTATTAGAGATAGAGGTTTGTAATTCTTTAGTTGACCGATAGATGACTAGTACATCTTTTTCTCGTAATTAAATTTTATATATTTCTCTATATATATTTTATATTAAAATGATATTTTAAGCAATACTCAATATATTTTTATTTATATTTTTTGGGCAGCACATAAAAGCCTTTTAAACGTAATACATTTAAAAAATCAATTTAGGTCCATTTCTAACGTAGATTAACTTTAATCTCGGATTAACTTACTCTTTATCTCTTTCTAATTTTTGGAGCTAGAATGAGATAAAGTAAATTAAACCGAGATTAAAGTTAATCTATGTTGGTACACAGAAAAAAAAGTAATGTAGCCAATAACATATGCGATTGCGGGCTGCCAACTACATAAAATACTTAATACAATAATATTTGCTATTAATTGCAAGTACAATGTTGATACTGCAATAGCATATATATTGTATTGAGTATATCTATAATTGGCAGCCCGCAATAACATATCTTATTGAATATATTACTTTTTTTTTCAGTGTAGAAACAGGCCTTATTTATAAAAATAAGAGGAATAATAATCAGTACATATCATAATAAGGTATTTCTATTTATTACAGTAACAGTTCCAAATTTAAAATTATTAAAACATAAAGTGTATATATCATGATAATAAATTAAAATATTAATTGAATTAAAACATTATACAGTTTTTCTTAAAATTACTTAATCTATAATTATATGTATAGATAATTCGTAAAAATTATTTTAATTAAATAATACTTTTACACACACACACACACACACACACACACACACACATATTATCAATATAACGAATAATTTTATCTTAGATTGAAAAAATAAAGTATATACGATGTATATTTTCACACAACATACATTTTTAATAAATTAATAAAAAATTGTCAACTCGACTGTCTGGCAAATTCGTTTATTAGATACGCAACGTTTCTACCATTGATTTTGGTACTCTTTAGGTGTTGAGTGGAATGTTTAATTATGACATAACAGTTTGATAATTTCGGATCAACAAAGAATGAAACATGTTCTATAATGAATAATTACAATAATAAGTTAATTTAAAATTACTGTTTGCATAGTAAAATTTAACGAGACTAAAATATAGCTAGAAAGGCGGAAAAAATATAAATAATAAAAAATTTACATGTCTAACGTCGGTGAAAATGACATATATAAACTAAGTATAAATTAAGATAATGCAGAAAGTATATTATATTACGCAGAAACATGACATAAAGTACGTCAACCAAGTATATAACGAGTCAATGAGACGACTAAATATAAAAAACAATAAGTCTAATGACAATAGATGTCAATGTGTGAATAATAAACACTAACAATAAGTCATCTTTATTATTCTATTAATCTATTGTATAGGATGTTCAGATTTTCCGTATTTTTTCGTAGGTTGATAGAATTTTGTTTTTTTTTTGTGAAAAACATTTTTTATTTTTTTAAATATTTATATTATATAAATAATATAAATATTAATAAGAGTTTAGATTTTAAAAAAGTTTAATTTACTAATTCAATTTTCAAATTAAATAAATTTTCTAAATTTAATATATATTTTATTCCAAACTTTTCTTTATTATAAAGTAGAAGAATGAAGAAAATAAAGAGGAAGAAAAAGAGAAAACCCCTTTTCGCGTACCCTATTTTTTAAGCCCCCTGGAGGCTGCTGGCACCTGGACCTAAAACCGTGTTCACCCTTCCAACTTTTTAGAGTTCCCCCTTTCTCTAGTCTACAGCCCCTGATTCGAGGCTTTTACCCCCTGTATTGCTCGAAGGGTTGTTTTAAATAATAATAACCCGACCCCGATCACAGAACGACGAACTCGTCAAGCTTCAGTATGTTACCGGTAAGGCTACATGTCTTTTCGCGTGATTTTATATCCGATTTAGAGCACAGTGTGACTCAAATATAATAAACATTTAAGCATTTATAAATAATGTGATAGAAGATATTAAATATTATATATATTAATTTACGAATGCAAGAATATCGTGTATTCTCAAAAAAATTTTTAATAATATATTTAAAATTAAAAGTTTAAATATAATCTTTTCGTTCTTCGTAATATTTCCCATTAAATGGGATTTAAAAGTGCCAAGAAGTGGTTAAGAAGATAAAGAAACAAAGAAGGACATTACTGACCTTCTAAATACCTAAATAATAGTTGAAAGAGATTGTGACTGAGGCGTGAAGTCGACGAAACCGCATTTTGTTTTGTGCGCGGACGCTCTAGTTTTTCTGGGATTCCTAACAGTAGTTGACGGGCGTTGTCACAGTTGTCGTGTTATTGTCATGGATAAAGAAATGATGCTCAAGTAAAGTTAAAAGTCTTCAATGGCAATTTTGCAGAGTGTAATATTTATAATAATTTGTTCCATTGAAGCGAAAGCTGGACGAATTTGTTCGAGCGTTACGCGACGGAGAGAATTGATCGTGCACATCGCCGTGTAAATTTAAGTTCTCGACGCAAAGAAGAGACGACAAGAAGGATCTTGCCACGATCTTCTGCTGATTTTTATCTTTTGATCTTATCATGGTCAAATAATCAACTCTGCTTCGGCAATTTTGTTGCTAATTTATGGCTGGTAAGCGATTTTGCATGATGTCACTCAAATGTGATCTGTAAATGTATTTAGATTTGTTTTTTAAGACTAACATATTTAAAATAAAACTAATTTTGTTTTATAAAGTATATTAATATATAAAAGTTAAATTGACATAATATAAAGTTAATATCAAATGTTAAAAAATTACAGAGAATATCAATTTTTCTTTTGCGGAAAGAAATGGAAAAAACACCATGTGAGAAGCCGAATTTAACGTCAGCCACAATTCACGAGTCACGCTAGCGCGGGTTTTGTAGTGGCAATTTCTGCTCGACTCATTACCCAGATCGGGCAAAGAGTCGGCGGCGTCGCACATGTGTCTGTCGGCGGCGCGATACAAAAAAAGCGGCGTGTTAGATTCGAGAGAGAAAAAAAAAAGCGAGAAATAAAACAGCGGGTACCCCGTACACGCGAGCGCGCGGCTGCGAGACAGAGGGTTGGTTAGATTTTTAGGGGTAAACCCGCTACCCCTAACCGTGTCATCCCCATTCAGCCCGGACCCCGGTCCCTCAAAATTACGTGAACGTGAGTTTACGAAAAGGTGAAAATAATGCTGAAGCTGCAACGGCAAATCCGTTAGCTTCTTCTCGCTCGGTATCCTTATGTCGTTTCTAGACGATTAGTTCATTCGATAAATAATTAGACAGATGAGCGTAAATAATATGCTACTTTTTAAAAAAGAATTATCTCAATCGACGTTTCTCAAAGAAAGATGACATTTTTTATAGTTATATTATTAAATTAAATTGATATTAATATAATATTTTTTTACAGCGTTGCCCACTCAGATTCAAACTAATACACTTTATTGTTAATTTTATATTGTTGTAAAAGAAAAATAGAATGTGTTTTATCGATAAGAACGTGACAAAGCTGTCAGATTTTTCACGGGCATTTTTAATTGAGCCAATCGCTCATGTAAAAATAGAGGGTGTCAGTATAATGTATAGAAAACTCCATTGGCTATTAGGTCAATCCCCGTGCGTCGGTATCAGCTTGCAGGCATTGTGTTTCATTTTCCACGAGTGTATTGGCTTCCTTTTCTTCCTCCAGCGTCAAGCTGGGCCACGTTAAAGCGTAGATTTTCAGCGGATCTCCGTCACTCTTTTCTGTGCTACCTTCGCGTTCTGCAGAACGAGAAAAAAATGTGGATCAAATCCGCCTAGTTACACAATGGAACATAATACTCGCGTTCCACAAAAAGCAACGCATTGTGACACGAAATTATCACATTCGGCAAATGGTGGACTCGTAACTTGTGCTTTGAATAAAATACGAAAAATTCAATTAAATATATAATTTACAGTTTAATTTAGTAAAATATTATTTTGTACATATAAAACATACTTTTTTGCGAAACCGATAACAATTTATAATTATAACCGCGATGGTTTTCTCAAAGTCTTCAGCGTTTTAGTTTTTAACATTTGAACAAACAGATATAAATTAGTTTGCATGCCTTTTTCTTTCCTATTCGATTACGTTTTTTTTTTCTAGTCTGCTCTTCCATATAAAACGTATTAAACCAGGTTTCGCTGTCGAGCTAAACTTATTGTGGATGATTATTCCGTTCTGGAATGTAGTCCCGGCACTTTTCTCGATGTAGTTGACTAATCTACCTTGACGGTTGTCTCGTCGCACTTTCTTCACTTTGTAATACACAAATTGCGCAGGATATGGATCAATGGGTTTGTTACTTTAGCCACGTACAAATCGACGAGAGTTGAATTCGAAGAAGCGATGAAAAAGATCTAGGGGGAGGACTTCTGCGAGCGTAAACGGTACACAGAATTTTTATTGCGCTAAACGTAATTTTCTGTTTTAATCCGTTTTGTAACGCATTCATCACTTTGTAAGAAATAGATGTTACCGATTATATTGTCGCCGCTTTTCCGCGATGCTGATTGGTTCTCTTGCTACGTTTATTTTGTATTGCGAGTATTGCGATTGAATTTTGACAGTTGTCAAATTTATATAGACGATTATCTATATAATTATTATCGTGATTTATTTTTAAAAAGTCAAAAATAAAAAGTTAAAATGCGCAGTGGCGTTTAGTATATAAAAAGTGATATTCTTTTTTTAAATTAGAATTACGTCAATTAAGCGTACGAGAAAAAATATTAGGATTTTACGAATCTTTATGTGAAAAATAAGTATTGAAGAAAGTATTCGAAGATAAACATTTTAATATAAAAGAACAATATCTTCGTGTTTTAAAATATTTATATTGAGGATGACAGAACAGATAGTTTTTGACATTTTTTAAATACGTATTCAAGAATTCGAAAAACTAAGGATAAAAAATTGCTTCTCTTTTTTTTCAATGTTTTAATTATTTTAATAATAAATGGTTGATGTATTTGCATATGATATAATATAGTACAGCAAAATATACTTTTAATAACTAGACAATAACTATTTGTTTTTTTTAGCAGCATAAAATTGCTTTTGCACGGAGCCCCATTTAAGATAGAAAAGTCTATGAAAAGTCGTAAAATCGATTATCTTTTCCTCGATAATTTTCATGTAATTGCATAGCTCAACTTAATATTTGTTATTTTGTGCGTCATAAGAATAAAGCTGCGGTGCAAAACGAGAGAGAAAAAAATTAGGTCGATTGTAAAATTGTGGTTGTCGAAGATGCAACTAGATAAAGGAAGAAGATAAAAGAGAGGAAGGAGATGGAAATAAGGAGAAAAAGTCGTTGCGGGCGCCTATAATAGCGTGCTTTAAGCTAGTCGAGCGTGTAGAAAATAATTACGAGTAACTGCCAGTGCGAACGGCACTTCACTTTCTTTTTATTCTGCTTCAGGCCCGTAAAACTTCTTTCCGCGGTCGCGAAACGGTTTCTCGAAAATCGACCGTAGCTGTTGCGATCGGATGCCTTCCGGTAAAACCGCGAACCGAAGTGGTTTCGCGTAAGATCATCTTGGTCGTCTGTCGGAAAATTTGTGTAAAAATTATTAAAAATAGAGAATTATTTTTTTAACAAGCGAAGAAAGTAAATAATAAATTTTAATTAAGAAAATAGCAAATTATATTATTATAAATATCGTTAGTTTGCAACTTTAATATAAAATATTTTTTGATATTTTTAATGTAATTTTAATCTAAAGAGTAACAATTAATTTTAAATATTTGTACAAAATTTATAATAATATTAATATACAAATTCAGATTGAAACAAATTTTAAGGACTAAATTTTCGTAACCGTTTTTTCCAATCTAATTTTATAAGTTTTTTTAACGTTTTAAAATTAATTTATATAATTATCCATATCAACTTTATTAATAAAGTATTGCATACGATTGCATATCGTGGACATTTCCACACGCCATTTTGCCAGACTAGCAGTCATCGGGCAGTCTGACAATGAGCCGAAAGTAGCCAAGGGTAACGTGCGGACAACATAGTGATCCCGGCGAGGGATTCGACGGGGGTGCCACACGAGGGATCGTCCTTTACCCTCCCGATGGGCGAGCCCATTGGTCAGATCAGGGTCTGTCCCTGGACGGAACTATCGATTATTTGTTACCGATTTCCAGGGACTACCTGCAACAGGACAGTTCTCGTCGGTTCCGCGGCGGGAGGTGTGGTCTTGCCCTTTGCCGCGGCACCTACGGTGGGCCCTTTAAAACCTGCTATGCAAATCGACCCATCGCCGACTTCCCAGATGATCCCGTCACGGATCTCAGCTGATCGTAAACGACGGTCGTTCTTCATCCTCTTGTTGTACGGAACAGTCGCGCGCGTGGTTTTATTAAATTCTGTGCTACGCATGCAACGCCTTATCGCGATGGTAATTAGCATATCGAGATAATTTTGATGCGTGGAATCGTCGTTTTCTCATGATGGAAATCGAATTACGGGAGTACATAACTTTGCGTGGTTACGCGTCCCGATAATTATTGTAAATTATTAATTTCATAAACTATCAGTTATATTAAGAATTATGTTCGAGAACGTAATATAATTTATTGGCTTCTGTAACCAGTTTGAGATTCTTTTCTTACAAATAGTATAAATGTCAAGGAAAATGAGAGGGACTTTATTATAAATTTTATAGTTTTACATTAACTGCCTGGACGTATGAAAACGTAAATATAAAAGAGGCATACAAAACGATGGATATAAAATTTGTAAAAAAAGGAATCATATTTTGAACCTAAAAGGATTTTATTTTTATATTTATTTTGTTTTTATATATTTGTCCTGTGTTTACATTATACATTATTAACATTTTATTACATTAATGATGAGATTTTTTTTAGTTTTAGTAGAGTATTTATTTTTATCTTTATTTTTATCTATAAATATAATAGTTATGCATTATTTTTCCAATTAACGTATTTATATAGACTTCGTTCGTTCTGATATTCATTTGCGGAAATTAGAAACGTTAAACGATGTTCAAAATAGAACCACTTCAAGTGAGAATAATTTCCAAAACTGACTTGTCAATATAGAAGATTCAAATTTCCATAAATCAAATTAATTCTAGAAATAACCAACTATTTCTATTTCTCGTTTTTAATTTGCCGTGTATAAATATTGCATATTCAAAGATTGAAATAGATATATAAAAACAATAATTTTTAATATTATTAATATTCAGGATAAATTACGTCATTTATAAAATAAAATATCTTTCTTTTTTATTTCTATTTCTTCTTAAAATAAATGTATTTAAATATTGAAAAACATCATTAAATGATAGAATAGCCTTACATCTAGATTTAATTAATGATACAATGAAAATAAACTCAATTAATATAATGACAAATATTTGATATACAAAAACATCAATGATATATATACACATATATACACAAATACAATAAAAGATTCAGCGTCGTAGGTAGTTTGATTAAAATGTTCTCGCAACTTTCCGTTTTTGTCCCACGTCTCGTTTGCACAATTATCTTATAGTAAATAAGTAGTAAAGCTACAAAAGTGCAATCCGCATATGGATGTTAAGGATACATAAATGCATTATAAGTTCGCGGACGAAAACTGACGGGTCCAGACAGTCGAAAACGAAGATGCAAGTTGTATGGCGATACACCGGCGCGAGAGTTTACAGCGTTAAAAATCAATCGCGGTCCACCGGCGGCGCGGCATAATGGAAACGCGTATAATTCGGCGCGCGAATGACATTAATTTCCAGACGACCCGACACCCCCTCCCCTTTCCCCACCTGCACATCTCGCGCTCGAAATAATCGCGCAAATAGACACGTAACCGACCTGGGCATCCATATTTCGCGAAGAGCAAGACGCGCCGCACGCTACGCCACTGGTCATTGCACCGCGGGCGTCGCCATTTTGTCAGAGCGCTCGCGCGCTGAGACTACGGCAACAATGAGCGCGCGGGTGTGCGTGCGTGGGTCGCGCGGAGTCGCGTTGCCCGCGGGGCAGCGGCGCGAGGATAAGGGGGACGAGGAGGGGAGCGAGGGGCAGCCACGTGACCCGCGGGACCGCGCTTCCGGATTGGCCCGCCGGGGCGCTCCGGGTGACGTAATAACGCGACGACGCGCCGACTGCCTAGGCTAGCGATCGACGACAGACGTGAACGTGAACGGTGTCCACCCACTGTACCCGGGGGTTTGCGCACGTGTGTGCGTGCGCCCGCGCGCGGGAAAGAGAGCCAGTCGACGAACGGGTCGGGTTGCGCGCGACCGAGTGAATTTGCCGAATTTCGGCGGATCCGCGCGTCGCGTGGCACTCCGCGCGCGGATTTATTCAGTATCGCGGATCGAACGGCGGGTTTCCCTCGGCCCATCCAGGCGAGTGATCGACGTTTCGAAAGCAGGTATGATATGATTCCCCATTCGTTTCCCTGCGGGTTACACGGCTTTCGCTTTACTCGCCGCGACGACGGGCTTTCGGTTCGTATATTGTCAGAGAGGTTATTTTTCCGAGAGTGTTCTCTTCACTCTCGCGCCGCAGTCAGCTCGCTTAGCAATAAGTTTATAATTTTGTTGAGGATTGTTTTACGGCTAATTATAGGTGACATGACGTATTTCATTGATTTCTATAGAAAAAGAAGGTATTCGTGTCAACGGATAACGAAACGCATAATCGTCAATGGTACATGTGTGTTTTTTAATTTTTTATTTTTACTATTTATGGCGTGTGAATTAATAAGTGTTTTTTTTTCTGTTATGTAATATGACATAACTATATACGTATTTACTGGAGCATTTATTAATATAATAATGTATACACAGAATTTAATGAAAAACTATGTATGTAATTATTTTCTTGTTATATTATATTATTAATGATTGCAAATTATAATTTATTACACGTG
Organism: Monomorium pharaonis; assembly: GCF_013373865.1. Classification (NCBI taxonomy): domain Eukaryota; kingdom Metazoa; phylum Arthropoda; class Insecta; order Hymenoptera; family Formicidae; genus Monomorium; species Monomorium pharaonis. Next base: position 7,667,860 of record NC_050476.1, read on the forward strand.
TGTTTTTTAATTTTTTATTTTTACTATTTACAGCGCGCGAATTAATAAGTGTTTCTTTCTGTTATGTAATATGACATAACTATACATATTTACTGGAGCATTTATTAATAATAATAATGTATACACAGAATTTAATGAAAAACTATGTAATTATTTTCTTGTTATATTATGTCATTAATGATTGCAAATTATAATTTATTTTTTGCGATTAATGCTTTCTCAATACACTGCCAAGAAAAGTGTGAAACTATGTTGAATATATTAGGCATAATTGTGGGTTATTACCTATAAATTATCGCTTTCTTAAATATAAAATATTCACACGCCGATTCGACACCGTCTATCATTATCGATTATCTACTTTCTATTAACACATTATTTTATATGCGTATTCCAGAATATTCATTCTCGTGGCTTTCCAAAAGTTGCAATTTAAGTGAAAAGTGAGCAACATTATACACAATATTGAATCAAAATTTAATATTATCAGTTGACTTTTACATTTGTAATATTTTGAAATCGGAACTAACAACAGAAGCATCGCGTGGTTATGGAACACCACGGTTTATTTACCTTTTACTCTATTAAAGCACATTTTGTTGCAAAACAGCGAAACCGTGCAATCGCTCTCTTGATGTTACACCTACGTCTCTGGAACTTTTGTTTGGGTAGAACATCCATTATTCACTGGATGTTTATCATTTGATACTCGCAAATAAATGCAATTTTAATTGCAACTATGAAATTTCATATTAAAAAAAAAAGTATTCCGCTTCAGTGCCATTTTTTAAGTCGCTGCGTCACATTACGCACGCTGCTATCTCTTTCACGGCTGGAAAAAATTTACTCTCAAATTGAAACTTATGTATTCAAATTAACGCGATCCTTGTTTCATATATAAGCAACAATATATAATCTTCTTAGAAGAATTTGAAAATCTTGAATTTCAAGATATTATGTCTTATTTCAATACTATAAGTATTATTTTAAAAATATGATATAATTGTTTTGATAATTTTATTCTAAGAAAATTATATAATTTTCGATTTGAACATGTAGTACTTTCTATCCAACATTCTTTTCTTTCCATTCAAGAAAATTATTCTCAAATAACAAGGTTCAATCATATAAAATTTTGAAATGAATCTTCATTCAAGTAAATCTTTTTGATTTAACGCGATGTAATCTCATTTCAAGATTTCCGTTTTGAAAACTGGAGATGTTGTCAAAGCAAGAACATTCTTTTTTTTCGCGATGGGCATACAGATAGATAGGTGTTTAGAGGTGCGTTTATCGGCGATGAACCGGAGGCGTCCCGTGCAGCCTCCGGATCTCCCGCGATCCATCTCGATCTCTCGCCGCGGGTGTTGCACGACACGTGTGTTTTGCACGGGACGATTCTCGATTTGCAGGCCGACCGGCACGGAAAATCGATGATCGAGAGAGGGAACGTCGCCGGGATTTGCAAAACAAAAAGGAAAAAAGGGAAAAAAAAGCGCAAGGGTAAGCCTCCACTCGTAGTGGGGGTAACGAACCGGCACAGGAGAGAGAGATCGAGCACGAGTCCTCCAGCATTCCGTCACGGGCGCTCGTGACCGGCGGATGTGTTTGCGTCGCCGTTATAGGCGTACGCCTCTCGCTGGGAGAAACGTGCGGCGGCGGCGTTTCCCCCCCGTTTCTTTTTTTTCGCGGGGACGTGTCCGGCGGCCAGTGATGTGGAAAATTCGAGGGACGGCCGTTTCGGACGATCTACGAGGTATCCGCCGATCCGCGGACCCCGCAAATCGCCGATTTGTATTCCGACGTCGACCGGATTTCCAAGTAAGATCCACGTTATTATTGCCACGGCGATGTTAATCAGAGCGTATCAGGTTAAATTGATTATCCTCTGTAAAAATGTCACGTACGCAAGAATGTTACGTACTATTAGGTTAGAATTGTCGGAATCGGCATATTCGCGGATATTCTCCTTATGGCGATCGAGCGATAACGATTTCTACATCTGCATCGATATCCGTTTGAGCGCAGTAATTGCGAGGAAGACTGGAAGCGTATGATAGGATATCGTATTTGAAGATATTTTAATTACATATGTACTCCAGTAATTACATATGTTAAATATAAATTCGTATTTTTTCTTTTGGCGCCGAAATGCCTTGATTTAATTATTTCGATAATGAATAATACGCGCGGATCAAATATTGATAATAATTAATCGAGCGGCTAAGTTCGCCGCGCTCCCAGTCATCGATTAAATAATTCACCTCCGCGCGGACCATTACACTTTCGAAAACCGAGTTCATCGGAACTCGGAAATCTCAATGACACCGTTAAACGCGAGTGTGTCTCGCTGCACATTGTTTCACCATTGCTTCCGCGAATTATAAATATTTCCAATGTCGAGTATAATAAAGCGCGCGCATGATGCACAAATAACCGCGTATCAATGCAGATTTATGCAGTTTTAGTGATGCAACGGTTTAAGCCGGCAAAGCGCGGGGAAACGGACTCGTCAATAGTTAATTACCCAAGCACTAAGTATTCATTCGATCGGCGGGGAGTATTAGTAATTTAATTTCCGTTGAGAGATAAAATCCAATTCAACGGGATAAATGAGGAAAAAAAAAACAATCGTTATTTTATACCTTTGGAGATGCGCGCACGATCATTATATTCCGAGAACTTCAAATTTTTACTTGTCTCCTCTCTCGCGAATGATGTCAACCGTTTCGCGCCTACGAAGGACTTGTTGGCTCAACTTTTTCGCGTCACAATGCGACTTCAGGGCCCGCGTTTTGTTTCGCGAAACTGTAACGGTGGTGATGAGGCGTACGAGCGTTTCAAAGTCCACGCGAGCTCGTCGTGAAAATTTACGAGGGAGCCGAGCGTCCCCATTATGCAATTGTAATTTAAGCGCGCTTTTAATTGACATTAGTGCGACTTTTTTCTCGCCCGCACTTCGGGAAATGAGAGACGAGAGGATTTTCAGGGATCGCGCGAGGCGCGATCAAACAATCCCGCCTTTTTTAAATCAGTGCAAGCGGATGACGTCGCTCGGCCGGGTTGAATGACCTCGTCACGGTCCATGTATTATCATGTTATTATAATCGAGCCGCGCTTTCGGGCCACTAATTGAGAACACGATTAATTAGGGACGGGCTGGGCGCCGATTCGGGCGCTGCCTTCACCGAGATCGTGTGCCTAGAGAGGAGGGATAGGAAGGGGCGCGTGTAAATCTCATCTGATAGAACCGCGTGCACGAGAGCACATTGCTCTCTATATCTAGCGAGGTGTAATTAGTTTTTGTAATAGAAGAACCATGGGTGCTGATCTGAGCAGCCGATAACGGTTGCAATTCTTGCCTTGTGTACAAGTGTGATTGAGAATTTTTAGAGTCCAAAGCTAAAAATAAATCTTGAAAAGCGTCTAGAAGCGCAATTAAAATAATATTAAATATAATAGATAACTCTGCTCTTTTTTACAAATTCTGCAGTATTAAAAAATTGGTACACTAAGGAAAAAAAATGTTAATTTTTATTTATTTATTCAAGTATAATATTTTTATATTTCAAATAACTATATAAATATTTGAAATTCGTGCATTTAAATTAAATGCATAAATTCTCGTACTGACAAAATTTTAATTTAGTTGGAAAATTTTGTCAAATCAATATTTTTTTCTAGCGCAAGTATTTAAAAAAATTATTCTAACGAATTAGAAGCCTTTGCCAGTTAAATTATATAAATCCACTTCTGGTAATCTACTACAAACGTTTGTTCATTTGTTCGCTTAACGCGTCTCTTCGACATGTTTGCGAAGTATAAAAAGGTAACCGAAGATAAATTTGCACGGCGCGAACCCGTGGCACGTACTCCATCCCCACGCTGGATTTCGCGTAACGCGGTTATGTATAACCGCGGCCCGATTTCTGGAGCGCGAATCGAGACCGAATCGAAGTCGAAGGGCGAGATATATATATATATATATATTCATCGGACGTGCAAGGAGAGCTCGCAAAAAAAGCCAAGGCTAGGTTACACGGGGCCGGCATAATTTCAAAGCGGCGCTTTTTTTTTACCCTCGTTACGTGATTTTCATCTCGACATCGCTTCGTTACGCTTCACCGTTCATTGTCTCCCGCGACGTAGATTCGCGATGCGGATTTCTTCATCGAGCGATCGAGCAACCGAGAGGCAAATACATTTTGTTGTACAACTCGCCAGTAGGTTCGATATTCTATTGGCGCGGTGAAAATATTTGTGCGTTAACAAACACGGTAAACATTGAACTGACGAGATAAAAGATTCGAATATCAGAATGAACGCACATGCGATCGAACGTATCAATGAGTGCAAATCTCTGGAATTAAATTGACAGCTTTTGTGTAGCTGATAAGTCGATATGAAATACATAGAATGTACGATAATATTTTATAGGCATTTGTTTTTATCTTCGTCATAAGCGTTGAATAATCAGAAATTTCAATTTAAAAAACTGCTATGTTTTACAAACAATAGGAAAATAAATATAAAATCAAATATATACATGTATAATTAGAGAGATTAAAAATGTGATTCTGTCTTGCGTTAAAAGTGTATTTTTCTCTTTTCGCATATTTTAGTTTAGAGTGGAAAAACAACGTTAGGTTTCCCAGGACATTCTCTTTGGCTTCTGGAAGGGTAAAAAGCGCGTAACTTTCTTATTGATCACTACCTTGAGAGAGCGAGAAAGGAGGAGCGAGAAAAAGGGAAGCTCTCAGTTAACCGATGCTCCATTTCTTTCTTTGCGGAACAGCCGAGACTAGATGCTGGAATGCACTTCAGATTTCCGCGATCTTCATGCGTCATGTTAATTCTTCCCGCTCGATCGTCAATTTATCATACCCGCCACCAGGAGGATTCGATCCGATCGGTTGCTCACGATTTTCCCCCTTTTTAAACTCGCTCGTCGTACGATTTCCGATTTAATCCGCCGGGAGTAAAAAAAAAGAAGCGATCTTTATCGCGGCACCTGGATCGCGCGCCACGGTCCTTCCGGGGTTGAACCGCCCTTTGTGCGGGAGCAAATTGCATCCGTCGCGCGAGCTGTTCCCGAGCGCCGCGCGTTTGCGTGCTAATTGACGTAAAAAAATCACGCTTGTCCTTGTTAATACGCGGTGAGTTAACACGCGGTGGCGATTTTCGATTGACGGTCGAAATAAATTGTTGCCGGGATCGTCGGCGTCATCGTTCGTCGCTCGTAGCAAAGATGGTTCCTCCTCGGGCGGGGGGAGAAAAAAAAGGGCGCATTACTATTGCTTATCCCTGTCCTGACCTATGGTTACCATGACGACCGTGGGACGCACGGCCAAATCCCACCCTTTGCTATAGGGGTGGACTCCGCTCTCTTCGAGCTGCTCCAGAAAATTTCCTTCCCGTTTGACCGAGAGAAAAATACGGTCAATCGCGTTTCAACTCTTGCTATCGATCCCGTTGGAAATTTTTGTTTGCCACAAAATAAGGTTTATTAAAGTTTAAACAAAGACTTTCTGACCACCATGAGCCAATAAGCACAGAATTTGATATACGTATACATTCACAATTTATATAGTTAAGTACAATTACTCACAGCAACATTTGGTTAGAGAGGACCTAAAGTTAGAAACTGGTACGATATTTGCTGCTCGAATACTGCGAATAACTATACGCTATGCTATTATTTACATTTTATAGGTATCTCATTATTCTGTGTATTATTATAACTTGAATATTTTTATTTCAACTTTCTTAAAAACGAGACACTCTTTGTTTTTGAAACTTGACATGAATAATTATAATTTCGATGTTGTCTGAAATTTTATGATTACGTCATTGTTATATGTAATGTATTAATTACATGTAGAATAATTGTTATTGTTGAATTACAATGTATGACAGAGTGTTATCTGTCATTTTAAGTCAATATGATTTTCGTGGATGTAATTCTGAAATTAAATGATATAGAGTTGAAGCTTATATTTTCGTTTTATATATATATATATATATATATATATATATATCACACACACAACGATGTAATCAACGATTTAATTATCATGCCGTAAACAGTTAAATGCGGTATTCAGTGTTAAATCGGAAATTACGCTTAATAATATCCAATGTGCATCTGATGTTTGGAATTTATGGTTAATTAGCGCTTGCGTTCAAGTTTTAATTCGCCATACGCTACTTACTTCATTAATTACAATTAGGTTTGATTACTTTTCTCCTTCTCACTTTCCAACGTGACGCGCGTGACTTCGTTACGAATTAGCAATTATGACGTAACTTTCATGCCCGTGAGTTTATCGATTGGGTCAGATCGCAATGACAGCCCTCGAAAATTCGGGGTATGCGGGGCCTGTCGCAACTCAATTGCAGCTCTCGCAATTCTCCGTGCACTTTCTAATTAAGGCGGCAAACATACCGCATGCACGAGTCACTCCAAACTTATTAACTCTCCTTCCGCGCGGCCGGTGCACGCTTCGTAGTTTGTATACCACTTATGATACCTCGGTATTGCGCGTCGGACCGGTTGGACCGATTTGACATTGACGTGCACGCACGTGCACACGTGAGAGAGAAAGAGAGAGAGAGAGAGCGCGTGTGTGCGATATCGGAGTATCGGAGTTTCAACTCGCCGCAGAATTGCCCTTCGCGCTGTCGACCACGCCGAAATTTCCTGTCGAACCGATACTCGCGGTATCCACCGAATCGATACAAGACGAATAGATAGCTATCTCGTTCCTTCGATAGCGGGAAATTTATTTCGAGGGAATTCACGGGAGATTTCGCTTTTAAATTTGTCTATCCTTCAATTTTTGAAACGGCGTAGCAATATTTTACACTACGTCGTGCATATGATTCGTTTGTTGATTATACACCGAGAAAAAAATGTTAATTTGATTAAATTATTTATTTATATATTTTAATGAAATACATAAATAGTTAAATTGAAGAAATTTAATCAAGTTGAAAAATTGTTTCTCAGCGTACAAGTTTAATTATCAGTAGTAATTAAAGTTTTTTTTTGTTTTATAATAATAATATATTTAAAATATATATTTACCAGTATTTTATTTAATATTATATATTAAAGCAAATGTTTATTAATAACGTATTTCAGAATGGATGTTTGCCTTCGATATTTATGGCAGAGATTTTCAGTATTTTTAACTGATTAAATTAACTCGTCGATGTAATTAATCAAGAATTTAACGATGTTTCGTGTAATACGACTGTCGAAAATATACCGAAACGCACGCGAAGTGGATATTTGAACATCGTCGAGCATGGAGGGCGAAACGGTGTATCGGATATTTGGTGGCCGAGGGCGCGGGATTAACGTAGGGACGATGATAGCTAGACCGGCGGATTGTTCTCTACCCACGGGATATAATTGAATTTTAAACTTCCCCCCAACTTTTCTCTTTTCGAATCGGTACGCATCTTTTTTGTATCTACCTATCGAAATTCCGTTGACTACTATAGAAAAATCGGTATCTTAATCACATTGTCATAAAATTAATTTGTTCTTAATGTATCGCGCAATTATTTTCATTAATAACAATTTAATTAATCTCGAGCTCCAAGCTCAGTATTCTTAAATACAACGACGTGATTTATAATACCGCTGCTATTTATTATAATTACGAATTAATATTCATTTCGATTGTGCACATGGTCACGCGAGATGAGAACGCAAATTTATATTGCGACATAGGACTTGTATAATTCTTGTTACGGCTCCGTCTTTCTCTCTCCTTGCTTCTCATTTTCTCTCCTCTTGGTGAAGTTGAAAGAGAAGCAACTAAAACCCGTCGCTCTGATATACAGGGTGGACTGAGCGACATCATCTTGGCCTCGGTCTTCAGATGACACTTTATCTTCGAGGCGCAGCGCGGAAGTCTCCGGCGGTGCCCTAATCGCACGTGCTGGGTGTTTTTTTTTTTCCCCCGATTAACGTTTGCATCCGGAGAACGTGGCTAGTTTTCTGTAAAAGCTATGATGGGATCGTGAGATAGTAATTTTCCTCGGTCTATGTGTGCATGAGTTTGTTTCAAATAGACCTGGTGTTCTCTAGGGCCGTAGCGGTTGCCAATCAAAATTATATGCAGCTCATATTTCAAATCACAAACTTACTATGCGTTTCGCATTTAATTTTTTTTCTTTTCTGAAATTAAGGAAAAAGATCCTCATGAAAATACACTGAGAAAAAAAATTGTTAACTCGACTAAATTTTTCTACTTAATTAAATTTCTTCAGTTTAAGTATTTATGAATTTAACTTAAACACATGAAATACTTGAGCTTCAATTTAAATATTTATATATTTAACTAAAATATATAAATAGTTAAATTGCAAAAGTTTAATCAAGTTGAAAAATTTAGTCAAATCAACAGCTTCTTTTTCCTCCGGTGTACAAATATGTCGAATCGTCGATATATTATTCTTGAAAGCGACACTTTATCCCTAACGTACCATCTTTCAAAAATCTCGTTATGCCGTGACATCTCGAATATACTCGTCGATGTTATCACGAACTGGGATTAAGATGAGGCCTGACCGCAGGAGAGATTCTCGAGACCGCGCGCGAGGAGAGACGCGGACTGGAGAACCTCTGCGAAGAATGCGCCCTTCGAGCATGACTCGTATTTACTCGAGGTGGTTTCTCTGCCACTGCCATAGATTCTTAACTCACTGCGCCGGCCCTACGAGAGCCGTGCCGCGTACATGCACAATGTTCCCCGGCGCGCATTGCGCTAAGGGCAGCATAAAATTTCTATATTAACGCAACGCGGGGGAATCGCGCTGGCCGATGCGCTGCCTTCTCTTCGACGCGTTCCGGTGAACCGAGTTAATTACAAATTGGATTGCAATTAAGGCAAACCGCACGCCTGTGTAATCGATGCACCGTGTATACGCGCGCCTGTATGTGCGTATGTGTGTGTGTGTGTGTATGTGCAACTGAGCGTGGACTACGGTTGCTACGCCGTAGGCTAAATAAACTTCCCGTTTAACAACTGCACGAGACGATGACGACGATGCAGTCACGGGACCGTTGAATTTTTATATATATCTACAACCCAAGAATTCAGCTTCCAGCTGCAAATTTGCATAGCAGGTACATGCTTTCAAAAAGCACGGCTGAAAGTGCCTTGTACCTGTGGCTGCATCGGCCGCATTGAGTAATGTGGATTTTGCTTTAAAGATATTTGTTTAAACGAAAGTATCGTACACGATCCTGGATTTTATCTCACGTCGAACTTTCCGCGTCGTATTTTTTCCAACCTCTTATGTTTTTACGCCAAAGATGATATCGGAGATTTTAAGCTGAAGATATTACAATTTGCGAGAAGGGTTGTAATTGAGAAAACGGCTTTGTATAAATTTTGCGGAATGCCAGCCGATCGTGGACGTATCGTGGTCGGCCGCCATAACTTGTAAATGGTCTGCTCGCTGGAATTCGCACCTTACCGCACTTCGGTCGTGAAACTTGTTCTCCTCCTAGAGCGATGAACTTTGTATCTATAGGCCGTGGGGTATCGGACGCTCCGCGTAACTATCTCTATTACTTAGTGGTCCCGATTCGATACGCGAATACCCTTCGGAATCCTCCCGATAAGCTGCCGACATTTAATGAAATATACACTCCGTAATAGAGTATCTCGGCCGAGTGGCGGTTTAACGCCTTCGAAAATATTTATACGGAAGTGTACTACGAATCGTGACTGCAAATGTCATGCAAATGCTATTCTAGAGTCACGGTTTCAATAATACAGATACGATATTAATAACTCTGAAAATCACAAATAAAAGCGTAGATCATAATATTTTGCCATGTCAAACAAAAACACTCAATCGTTCATATTACTATTCGCTATATATAATTTTTCACTAATTTAACCCTTCAAACTTTTCTATTCTTTCCAACATTGATTAATTGACTCAATTTTATTACGTCATTTTAAAATTTGTTAAAGAAAAGTATGTTTTTGTATAAAATTTTGTTCTGTTTTCTTGTCATCGCGGAACAATGTTAGCGAAACAAGTTGTACAGAAACCGCTCTCTCGTTTCTTTAGCGCATCTCGCCGGCCGGGAATTCTCGCGGAGTATCCCAGGAGGAAGCTAAACGTTCCTTGGTGCGCGGAAAGCATCGCGTCGTATCGCATCGCCAGGCGATCCTTGCATTACGTTTATTGCTCGGCTCTCGGAGGCCGAGTTCTCGGTACCCGGCGTCGTTTCTAAGCGCATTTGCAACTGAGCTCGTTGCGCTTCGTCTCGGGATTCTCAAGGTTGACCGACAAACGGAGCTCGTTCGCGGCGTTCTCTCCATTTCTCCGCGTATATTGCATAGCGACATTAAGCCGGCAATGATGGAAACTGGAGCACGTTTCTTGGGAAAGTTGTACAGAAGCATTAGCTTCCTCGGATGACGATTTGCAGCGAATATTAGTCCGAGTAATGCGCCGTTTATGATTTAATGAGAAACGGAAGCAGCACACAAAAGAGAGTTTTTTATTTTGTTTATTTTATTTTTGTAAACAACATCGCATTATAGTAATATTGCCAATTTTAACTTGGCGTTGACATACTTTTTATTTTTATTTTTATTTTTATTTTTTTGATAAAATTGAATTTTCACAAAATACAAAAGTTTGCAGAATTATTATATTTACATAGAATATAATATATTATAAATCTTTATAATGAGATGACTTATACCTAATATGAGATATATCTAATTCTTTGATGAATACGAAATTGAAAAATGAGGGTCAGATTTAAAATAGGAAACATTTCTGAAACTAACAAAAATATATGAAATATTTTTCATTATTTATGTAAGTATAGTAAAGATTTTTAAAAAAGATAGCACTTGGGCCAAGTTGATATACATATATATCCAATGTGGCCCAGCTATGTATTTTCCTCTTTTTCGTAAATATTTTTAAAAAAATGCGAAATAATAAAATCAACTGGTTTAATTAAGCATTTATTAACATACTCGTGAAAAAAATTACACATACAGCTATTCATTAAATTATGAAACTGTGTTTATTTACTACAAAGGGCGTTATTTTTATCAGTCAAAAAGCTTCAACTAACTAGAGGAAGACAAGAAATACTAATTAAAAATTAAATGTTAAATAAAGAAACAGAATCTTAACTTTCTTGTATATCAATAAAATATATTATATTTTTAGTAGTGTTCCTGGCCATAATGGCTTCACAATACAAAGAGCTTTCTTTTTTTAATTATAAACAAGATGTTTTAATTAAAGCCTAAAATAAATACAGTGTTGCATAAATAAAGAGCTACGATAAAATTGTGGATATTTATAATTGTTACATGATAGTTACATAAAGCAAAAACTTACCTCTGAAATTTTAGATTCAGAAGAACACAATTTGAATAAAGTGTGATTACAAGCCGTAGGGAAAGGAAATATTGAGCAATTAACTAGCATAAATACATCATATCGACTTCCTGAGCGATATATTAGCGTTATTTGTGAAATTCTTTGTGATACTATTTGAAAATGGGATGTAAGTCAAATTGGATACATGGCCATTATTGAATACCGGTACTTTATATCGTTTTTCAAAAATATTTTTCCAAAATTTTCTAGACAACAGATCTCTTGTAAAAGATATTTAAACGTGTCTATTTTGTTTTATCCTTTGTCTTGCATCGTTATTTAAATTTTGATATATCTAAAAAGATGTATACATGTATTTGATTTATTTTCTCTTTATTTCACAGTAAATTATGTTAACTAGCGTATTCAGTTGATGATGGCTCTCGTGATTTTAGCTATGTAAATGCTATCGAGCGACAGGTATCCTGTGCGACGTTTAATTGGTGGAGTGCTTATTGCCCCCCGGGAAAATAAACATCGGAGCGCGCGGGCGTATATCGAGTGTCTCGATCATGAATGCATCACTCTCGAGGATTCTCACGACGGCTATCATGGCAACGTACTTATCTTTACGATCGCTGATGACACGTGCTACGTGTTGCGCGAATGGTTTCCACGTAAAAAATTATTACTCATTTCAACGGCAATCATCAACAGTATATTGTGCACCGGCAAATGACAGAAAATTATCCGCGAAAGGAAATCCTTTCTGGAAAGGATCGGCACGGCATCTCTGCGGTGTCGCCTTTGCCTTCGAGCATGAAAGGCATCGTTAAATCCGCTTATTCAACAACCCGATGAGTTTAAGTTTCCTTATCTAATCGTGCGCGCTGACACACGCCGTTTTTGTAAACCGATATTATTGTTATTACATAATCCGTCTGTAAAATATCCAAAATATATTTCGTGCCGTTCGCACTCCGCTATTAAGCAAAAATTGATCGGCCATTAAATTCGACTTTTTTTTTTCATCGCGGATCCGATATAAAGTAATTAAGTTGATTAATGTTGAAGTTAAGTCTCTTCTCTCTCCAGCCTTTCTTCAGGCTGGATCTAAAGGCCGCCAGGCCAAATCGAAAGTATTTCCTGGTATGTAGAAAAAGATGTTCGACAAGCTACCCCCCCCCGGAGGCCTTTTATATTTTTATACAATTGAGAACATTATAGCGTATCACGGGAACTATGAAGTCTATCAGCTGTCGTGACTCGCCACATTATTCGCCCGGCCGGCTTTCCACCTGCATGCCACAATTACCTTGACTAACCAATTTTTCGTTCCTTTTGTACATAATCATCTCCGCTGTAATCTCGGAACGTCGACTTTGTCATTACTGTACTGTTTAGAGATATACTAATATTAACATCTGCGGCATCGCGTGTTTCTGCGGACAGAAATATTTTTTTACTAAAAACTACATCCACATACAAAGTTCGATACGTGGTTGTAAAATTTTTATAAAGATTTAAATGGAGATCCAAATATATTGCAGCGTGTTAAAAATAACAGGGTGCAAGAGAACAAGTTGTTAAAAAGAAAACAGTTGTTTTTCCAATCAAAATGACAGGATATCGAATATCAGAAGTTGGTACACTGAGTAATGCAAACTTAAATTCGCAATACACTTTAATTTGGTAACATTTGTGTCAATAGAAACGTGACAATTTTTTAAGTTCGCACGGCTATATTTGCCACGGATAAGAAATTTTTGCGATTAGCGAGTTGGACGATTATTATTTACATGTTAAAAGTGAAATGTGGGTGGTCCTGATCGTGGAGCTTTATTTTTCTCACGCGCCGTTCGGCGGAACTTGCAATTATTTTTCTCATTTTCCGCTTATTGGTAGAGAGCGGTATCGCCAGTAATTGTTTCATCACGGATCGCTGGAAGCGCGTGTAATCATCGAGGCGCGAATTTCTCAAGGAACGCAGCGAAACACGAACGAACGAGGCGATGAACTTCCGACGAACCAGACCTTGCTACAGTTATTGTTCGTTGCACGTGCATTTCTTTAAAACTGCATTATTTTTATCAAAGATCGGAATATTTTAGGGAAAAAAAAGAGTGAGGAGGATTGTAAAAAAAAATTAATTAATGGGTAAATTAAACTGAATTTTTATTTGACTTAATTGTTATCAAATTCATGTCGAAAATAAAAATGTTAAATCTCAAGTAATAATTTAATATAAAAAAAATCTATTAAACTTTTGTACTTATACTTAACGAGTGTATTATAGATTTTATTGTTGGCTAATGAGTATCGCACGAAATCTTAATTGTTATCTCAATTGATATCAAACTTAAGTCGAAAATTAAAATGTTAAAGAGAATAATTTTAAGTAATAATTTGATATAGAAAGAAATCTATTAAACTTTTGTATCTATAAACAAGTGTATTAGAGATTTTATTGTTGGCTAATGAGTATCGCACAAAATCTTAATTGTTATCTCAATTGTTATCAAACTTATGTCGAAAATTAAAATGTTAAGGAGAATAATTTCAAGTAATAATTTGATATAGAAAAAAATCTATTAAACTTTTGTATCTACAAACGAGTGTATTAGAGATTTTATTGTTGGCTAATGAGTGCCGCATGAAATCTCAGTTACTTGACATTGGCACAATTTTTATGACAAATATGTTTTATACACATATGAGGGAATAATTATTCATTAGACTCGCGAGCTTTTTTATCGCGGTATCGACGAATTGTTTCAGTTCACTTCCTGCGCCGCGAGTCTCACGATCGCGGCGTTCGATTTCTTGCGGCGCTGCTCCTTGCGGATCTTCTCCTCGAATCCAATTCAGGCATCTTCTAGCGAGAGAAGAGTGCGGTATCCTCACCGCGCGGCGCAGGCGAAGATTTTTTCTCAAGGATAATAGAACCCGTCCTCTCTCGTTTTCTGCCGCATCACCGTGTATAAGCGTAGCGCGTCTCTCTCTCCTTCTGCCTCTCCTTCTCGCGCGAGCGAGCGCGCACTACCTTGTAATAGCGCTTTAATGCTTCACGGTCCTGGTGGGCCCTACGGGGCCTCTTTTTATTCCGCCGTCGGTTTTCCTGCCTCCGTTAACGACGCTAACTTTTCTCGCTGCGCGCCGCGGAAGTACGATCAGAAGAAAGTTTTCAACCGCGACGACCGGAAAATTACACGACCCGCTCCGATTTTCAGTGGGATGAAAGATAGCTAGTATCTCTTAATGCATAGACAGTAATTTTTAGACAAAATGCCGAATTAAATAGTTATAATATTAATTTTTTTTAATCTTGTAACGAATCCTAAATGAAAAAAAAAGTACGTATTTTTCTCTGTTTTACTGAGATAATATTTTTGAAAATAAAAAGTGTAAAAAGTGAAGTGCGAAAAACACCGTATTACCTTACAGAATTTACGGAAGTTGGTGTTTTGGTAGAGATCTGCTCTCGTTCACCTTATTTCAGACATTTTCGCCTGGCTTAATGATACAATATTTTTGTATATCGATGCGATGCCCTGGGAGATTAAATTAAAGCGTTTAATGTATAAATTACCTAATTTGCCTTAATCTCGTGACTGAGATCGTGCACCGCAGTGCAACAAATTACCAGTTATCGAACGCTGTAGATTATACAGCGCAGCTTCTCGAATTACTGATGTGCACACAAAATTCTTTTTACCATACGCTCGGTTTGCTTTCGTTCCTGCGTTAATGATCCAACTTCTCGCTGCTCGAAGAAGTAAGATGATGGCCAATTAAGAAAGTTAAATGAGTTCTTCTCTGTGCGGATCTACCTGTGCCATAAATTCCACCGCGGAAATTTGCTATAATAAAACAATGAAGCTGCTTATCACATGAGATAAAAATGTTTACGCTATAATACTAAAAATATTTTGTTTCTTAATAATATAACAATACAGTAATTAATATAGTTTTATATTGCAACATTAATTTTTTTCTTAATTTTTTATCACTTATTCAATGTACTTATTTAGAAACATGATGAAATGTCGATTTCTTGATTACACGAGGATAAATCAGTATCTATAATGCGTTATATCCGAAGTGCGTCTATATCCGGTGCGTTTGATGTACGAGAGTTACCACAGCTCTTTTATTAATAGAAAAGGTCGGAGTTGTTTGAAGAGTTTCAAACGATGAAAGGTACTCGAAACGTTACAGCTGCGCAAACAGCATCAGGTGAAGTTGCTCAGGATGTACGTAGCTTTTTTTTTCTAGTTACGCATGTTTGTACATTTTTCTTGATGCATGTACGATTTGAAAATCTATTTTCCTTGTTGATGAGCCACATTGTAACATTTTCAACACATTAAAATCAATATTCACAGTAGCTTTCAATCTTTTAGCAAACCTAAAGTTTTATCTATCTATATATTGTCTTCATACACAGAAAAAAATATTATTCTAACAGTTTTTTTAGTTTCAAAACAGAAATCTTAAAATGAGATTATATCGCGTTAAATCAAAAAGATTTACTTGAATAAAGATTTATTTTAAAATTTCATATGGTTTAATCAAGAAAATGATGTTCTTCTTATTTAAGAATAATTTTCTTGAATGGAAAGGAAAAAATGTTGGATAGAAAATATGTTTAAATCGGAGATTATAATTTTCTTAGAATAAAATTATCAAATCAATTATATTATATTCTTGAAATAACACTTATAGTATTGAAATAAACTTATAATATTGTAAAATTCAAGATTTTCAAATTCTTCTAAGAAGATTATATTTGAAGATTGTTGCTTGTACATATATGAAACGATGATGGCGTTAATTTGAATACAGAAGTTTCAATTTAAGAGTAATTGTTTTTTCTGTATATTTTCCAATAACTATTTAAGGCTAAATTAATTTAAAATGACAATTGGTTTTATTATTTTTTCTCTTTCATTAATTTTGAAGATCTTTTCTTTCCTTTTTATATTTGCACATCTCGTTCTAATATTTATTCTTCGTCTGGTATGTGTTAGCCTGCTCTGTTAGAAATATTTTATTTTATTTATTCTTGTTACATTATTGCTCAATGATGAAACGACGCAAATTGAATCGCGCTATATAAGCGAGACGTAACAGCTGCTTAAGGCTTCTTCGAGGCGAGGATGATTTGCGTCTCAGGCCCGTACAGTTTCAAGTTCAAATGCACTCCCTGCCTAGCATAAGAACACCGGTGTTAGCAATTAAGGGCACTCGATAATGATGGAACTGTACAGAACCGGGAACTCTAAGCTGCTTAGAGCCGGCAGCGAATCTGTCACTGTCAGTCGTCACCTATTCACCGACGCGGCCGCATCCACTTGCCGATGGAATAAAACATTTTAGCCGTAGTGCGATTAAAGTCACATTTCCCCCACTCGCTTTGAACGAATTTTCGCGAAATTCGGAAATACCCAGCGAATAACAATGATAATAATGATATAATAGTAATAAATTCGTCATCGCATATGACATGTATGATATGAATGTCTTGCAGCATGTTTTTTAGCATTTTTTTTTTTAGAAAAATATGAACATATATTCAGAGAAACGTATGAACATCTGTGGCGATCAATTAGTACTTTAGTTATTCTATAAATATTTAAATTTGACATATAACAAGACAGTTTGACACTAAATATTTTAGAACCGTGAAATCCTTTTTGAATTTAATTTAATTAATTATATCATTCATATTAATCATCTTAATGGATCTTGCATTGTATTAATATAACATATATGCATAAAGCAATAAAGCACATTGTCAGAGACATCAGATAAAATTTATAATTCTTCTCATATAAAGCAGATAATAAGAAAAGAGAGATTAAATCTTGTTTTCTTTTTATAAAGTATATAATCGGATATAGGAACAATGTGTGTTACAAATTTTTCACAATATTAAGTTTTTATTATTTACGTGACAAATTTGTTGAAAATTTTATCGTAACTTGATCAATCTTCCTCAGTCGATGGTGTCTGTAGAATAAATTCACCTTGAGCACGTCGCAAATGTTACCGTTTCACTTTTTTCCTCGCGTCTTTTCTCCTCTCATTTTCTCCCATTCGTATCTGTCGAGGACTCTCCTTTTCAAGTGTAGAGCGGAGCACGTGTGAAATTCTCAGCATCGTTGCCAGTCGATACGCCGGATTTTCGAGGGTAAAAAAAAAAACTCGTATCTCATCGCGGGGACAAATCTAAAAGCACTATATATACACACGGGATTGCGCGTCTGAAAAAAAGCGGGATAGTTTTTTCTCAATGTACTCCCCAATCTTGTCTTTCAAAGCGCAAACATTTTTTTCTGTATTTGCTTCTTTTCTGACTGCCTACTTTCCGAATTATTTAAATTAACGTAAATTGTACGTATTGTAAAAGAGAATTTTATTTAGAAAAAATGTACTTTAAATTAAGATGGGTATTTTTCATCTTTTGCAATTTAAACTTTTGGTCTTTTTGCAATTATTTTTTCAACAATGCACTGACAGAAACGACTGCTTAATTCAAATAAATATTTATTCGGATAGCATTAATAATATATTTTATAGAAAATGAATAATATTTATTTTAAATAAGAAATATTTTCTGAATTATAGAAAGCATTACTTGTTTTAAATAAGTACTATTGATTTTCTATAAAAATGTTATTGGTACTATTCAAATAAATATTTATTTGAGTTAAGTATTCGTTTCTAGCAGTGTACTATCCTTATAGAAAGGATTTCTGATACCAAGACAAAAAAATATTCTTGACATACTTAATCTTATTACATTCTCTTGTAGTATAAAAATAAAACAAGTTTAAGATTAAATCAGAAATTTTTATCTTCAGGTCAGTTTATTTTTAAATCTAGAATATCATAAGATTGTCACAAACTTACTAAATCATTCTAAGAAAATGAATAAGATAGCATCCAAAGTTATTTTATTCCAGATTTAAAAACTTTGCATTTAAGATTAAAATATTCCTTCTTTAATAATAAACATGATTGGCATTATATCGATTCTATTTTATGATAGATCTAAGAGTAATATATAGCATTAGGTCCAGAAATCTTTTCTGTGGGCGTGAAAACCGAAAAAATATGAATAGTACACGGACAGAATTTTCTTTTAAAAATTACCCTGAAAATCGTGGTAATTGTAGGACAACGTAAACCTTGAAGAATTTTACTATACTTTTGACAAGATTTACTAAAATTTTAATAAAATCTGGCAAAATTTTGTAAATTTTACTATACTTCTAACAAAATTTACTAAAATTTTGCCAAATTTTATTAAAATTTTATTAAATTTTATTAAAAGTATGGTAAAATTCTTCAAGATTTACGTTGTCTCACAATTACCACGATTTTCAGGATAATTTTTAAGATAAGAGAAAATTCTCTTCGTGTATATAATTAAACTTTGAAAAAAAAAATAAATATTTCAACATCGCTTATCATCATCGTCTCACGACGATTCCGTTCTTGCAAATTCTGGCACATTTCATATTCTAAGGAGTTTCCGGTCGTCGTCGAGAATCCAGCATCTTCGTGTAATACTCGCTGTTCCGCGGGGGCGAGTACATACATCCTCGCGAGGAACAAGGAAGAGGACGGAATCGTCGAGTAAGCGATTCGACGTCGGCGTCATTACGGCCGCGTTGCATAACGTGTCATTGACCACGCTCGCTGGATTACTCACGGCTCTTCCTCGTGACCTTGGATCGCAATCGAGCCTTCGACGCGTACCCCTTTGTAGACCGGCCGATCTTGGGACCCGGTTGTTGAGTAATCATCGACGACGGCGATGGAAGGCGCGGGGAGGGCAATGCACCTGGTCCCAGCGAGCCGGTTGCGGGCGAACGAACCATTTGGAGAACAATGGCGCGCTAATAAACAATCCCAACTGGACCTTTATACTTTCGTAGAAAGTAATGAGGATATGACGGTGGTTCGTCGAAACGGAGAGATAAATCTCCAGCGCCGAGAGTTGCGGGCACGATATCGCGTGTTCGGATGCATTCAGGTTTGCGGCTGCAACCGTGGAATGCGGCGCGACTCATATAGGAGACGGTACAATGGCACGGTGATATTCCGCGGTCGCGTTTCCGATTTTTTTCCCCCCTTCTCTAACGCGCCTCCGGATTTATGCGGAGCCGGCGCGTTTAGATTTATAATATAATCTCGCAGGCAGCGATGAATGCCGATGCGCAGGTGGCTGTTGCCTGGCAGTGACGCGACGCGCGATAATTTCTGCATACAGCTGTAGGGATAATATATCTTGTGACGTGTTTTTCTACGAGTAACGATCCTCGGGATAAAATCTTGATGAGGTTACGAATTAATAATAGATAATATAAATAGCATAAATTCTTGACAAAATTTCAATTTAGTTGAAAAATTTGATCAAATCAACAATATTTTTTTCTCCGTGTAGATAATTATGAGAGGATTAAGATAATTTTGAGGAAGAATTTTCTTTCTATCGCTGTATTATGAAACTAATTTGTTATTTAAATATAATATAACGCAATACCAATTTCGATTATGACTTTTTATAGCACAGAATTCGTGTAACGTGATTGTTTTCTGATTGTGTCGGAGCTAACCACGTTCCTCGAGCCGGTTACAGTAACAGTATATCCTGTACTTTGGTATCTAATCTTCTGCAGCGGATAATAGGGATCCAAGAGATCGTTGAACTTTAGCTACATCTCGGGG
Organism: Monomorium pharaonis; assembly: GCF_013373865.1. Lineage (NCBI taxonomy): Eukaryota > Metazoa > Arthropoda > Insecta > Hymenoptera > Formicidae > Monomorium > Monomorium pharaonis. The sequence goes on from NC_050476.1 coordinate 7,687,981, forward strand.
AGATTCGCAATTGAGTATTCAATGTACAAAGAATGCAATCTAATGCGTGACATTTAATGCGGACGTGGATATCTTGTAAACTTAGGAGATAGGAGACTTGGAGAAAAAGACATTCTCATTAACTGTTTTTTTGTTTTCAAATCCGCCGTTATTTACAAGCCAATGGCCGATATAACACGTAAAGATTCTACTTTACATTCTAAAGTCCTGCAGAAACTTGAAAACGATAAATATGCATTGAGATTAAATTGATACAAAATCGTCATGCCAAATGAATGCGATATACAATTGCGGCGCTGCAATTTCTCGTGCATTGTAAATTTCTTCCCGAGAAGAGCAGAAAACAGATGGGAGGTAGCGCTTTTGCAAAGTGGAGCACGTTACAAAAGCGTCTTAATTAAATTCCCGAGATCGTAACATTATATCCAACGTTATTCTTTCCTATTTATAATCCCCGCTGCCGCGTTTCGCCGTCCGGATCGATCGGACGGATCCCTGAATGTTTAACGCGCCGCTTCGCGTAACGCGCTTAATCCGACTCGCGACGCGATCCGAAGATCCTGCATAATGTAGCCGCGTCTTCCGTTTTCCGAGCGTGCGCTAATTAACGAAAGCGAATTAGTATCCGGCGCCGGGGATATCGCCTATCTGCTGTACGTACGTCTCCGCCGAATGCAGTTTTTTTTTCCCTTCCCCGGCGACGTCGGAGCCGACGTCAACGTGAAAATTTCATTCGATCCAGTGACATTCAGTGGCAATATGGCGCCTTCGGATCCAAATGCAAGCGCGAGAGACTTGAAAATGCATGCGCGCCCGCGTGCCGCGTATCCTAGACGCTAATTGGAGACAGGAGAGGGATATTAGAAACGATAAGTGCCGATGAGATTCAATTTGCTTTCTTCGACGTTTCCATTGCCCCTTTGGGAAAATAATTAGAGGTCTAACTAAACCGAATCGACAGAAACGCTCATAGCAATTAACGTTTCGATTAGCAATCCGATTATGCATTTTCTTAATCCGTCATCGGCCCGACGTGCATTGGTTATTTAATACGACAGACGTTGCCTCAGAAAACCAATTGCTTTCCGAGTAATCGCGCGCTGACAGATTACTTCATATATCCACTATCGGCATTTTAATTTCCATGAAATTTTTTTTTTTTACACACATCTAGCGATACCATATTTTACTTTATATTTTATATCGTTATTAAACAGAGAGTGCGTTTTACCGCTATTTTGAAACACTCTACTTGCACCAAGTTTTCACGCGATAAATCAAAATGTAATACTTTGTCGAGTTTCACTGAGAGAGAAAGAAAGAGAGAGAGAGAAATCTCATCTTTAATAATACTTATCTCAGATGGTAGTTGTTTATGTACGCGTTTCATATTTATGTGGCGTAATTAGCAATATTTCACGAATGCGTAATGCTATTAATTCAGCGCGGCTTAATAAGTCGGGGAGGGTAATAACAGCCGCAGGAAAGCAGATGCACGTATATACTATCGAGACGAGGATCAGTTTTTACTCATTCGCGGAATGAATGGCGCGAGAGGGAGCTATTACTCCGCGATAAGCAACGGCAGTGCATTCATGACGCGCGGAACGTGGTACATTTTCCAAATGCAGCCGCAGAAAAGAAGTACGAAGAATGGAGGAGGCACGAGAAGGTATTACGAAAAAATATCCTCAACGTTTACATCGATAACTCGATAACGTGTACCTTTCTAATCCGTGAGTGTACCTGTCGATGCGATCAATCTTGATCCGGGAGCAACGGTGCTATTTGACGGGTTTATCCGCCACGACGACGAGCCCGAAAGAACAGCATCGCGGTTTTAATGTCGTTACATCGTACCATAACGATATTACAGAAGAAAAAATCCGGTTTGACAAAGGTAATTCTTCGTCCGTGCGATCTGCGCCCGCTTACGGCGCGCAAATTAAATATCCACGGAGATCGGCTTATCGGGCATCAACTTCGCATTAACGTCACAGCACTCTCGATACGGCCCGCGGCAGGCCAGCTATCATTCGTCAAAGTCAATTTTGCCCCGGTGCCCAACGGCAGGAATTAAACTTCTGCGCGCGCGGCACTTCCGCAATAACATCGCGCTCGCGCGCGCGCGCGCGAAATTAGAAGCGCCGTGTATCGAGACGGGTTCTTTGTCAGGACGTCGAACGTCAACCGCAGCTGCTGGAGGTTATGAATTTTAAGTAACGAGCGGGAATAAAGATCTCTGCTTGTCCCTAGAAAACCCTAACCGAGAGATACGTTCATTACAAAAGTCAAGTATGTTTGGTCGATATAATTAGAATATAGGATTTTTCACAGCTTAACAGAGATGCGGTTTTATGAGAGAAAAAAATACTAAAATATTCAATAGAAAATCAATAATATTTATTTAAAGCAAGTAATAGTTCTCTATAATTTAGAAAATATTACTTGTTTGAAATAAATATTATTGATTTTCTATAAAATACGTTATTAGCACTATTCAAAGAAATATTTATTTGAATCTGGCATTTTTTTTCTCAGTGTAAATTAATACATTTTTTATTGCGACGTTGAGGATTATATAATGTATATTTTTGGTATTAATTCGAAATCCGATGGACCGCCACTGAATTCTATTACATTGAAAAACTATTTGATCGTGCATCTTCTCTCTGTGACGTTTAAAAAGTCCATCCGCACGGTACAAAATGTTTCTATCTTTAGTTTTAAATCGAGACCCGTCGAGATCTTTTACTCCCTTAATATTATTGCATAAATCCAGTTATGCGCGTCAGTGTCATTCCGCATAATTGGATAACCGGACGGAAAAACCTACAAATATACAAAACATTATACCTGAAAATGCGATGAAGCGTCACTTACTTCCGTATTACAGCTTTGTCCGTGCTCATGTCGCGGAAGTGTCACACGGTAAAAAAAAAAGAGAGAGAGAGAGAGATAGGAAAAAAGAACTCTGGAGTGCGCTCCGGCATCTCACCTAATGGAATTAGCTTCCTTGCAGGATACACAGAGAGATCCTGCGACGGGTCGGCGACGGCGGTGGCGGCGGCGGCCGCGGCGTGTGTGTGTACGTGTGCATGTGTGTATATGTGTCGCCTAATTAATAAAATAAATCAGCCAGCGGGCTTCGCGCCGATCTCCAGAGTGCGACGACCCCGGCATTAAAGCGCGCGCGAGCGGCTGACTGACTAACTGGCTGACTGACGTGGCACCCGACGTCGGCCGATTGTCAAATTACAAGAGATCGAGAATACCTGATGGGGTATGTGTATACTTGATGGGGGTGACGGAACGGGCGAGGGGTGGGGACAGGGGGGGGGGGAAGGGCAGGGAGGAGGGAAGGGAGGGGGAGGGGGTTTCGCGCGGCGTCGCGACACCGGCGTCGACGATCGCGCAGAATCTCTCGTCGCCCCCACCAGGCGACGAGCGTTGTCGATCCCTACCCCTTTTCCACCTGCAACCCTTCCGCGACGGTCCAGCGTTACGTCATTCGAGTCCTGGACTCCGGCGGCGACCGTGGTCCCTCACTTCCGCTTCCGGCTCCCGGTCACGAGGCGCTGCGCGGAGGAGATCCAGTTCTGTTACCAGGTAAAGCGCACCCGGTGGCTGACTGACACATTCGGCCGTTCCGGCTCTTCGGCCTGCCGACCGCAACGTTTTTCCCTCCTGCGCTCCCAGGGCTCCTCTCTCCCTCGTGGCTGTGCGCCGTGATGCATCAACCTCTCTGGTCCGTATTCGCATCTGTCTGCTCCGAGAGAAACCAGACTTCAAGACCGCGTTGTATTACTTGACACGCTAAAGTTCTCGATGTAATTGATATTTTTCTCATTTTTGGAATTTAAAAGCAACGATTTCCTTAAAAACGTCACAATTTTCAATTATTAAACGTTATGTTCTTACACACGAATATACCAAAATTAATTACGGGTTTTTATACATAAAAGTTTTATTTGACAAAATATTCGTCTGGTTTCTCGCTTGTTGATTATTCTCGCTGGGTATTTTATTGTTTGTAGTAGCGGACTTTATTTTAATCGCATGCCTGCACTTTGTTAGTATTAGATGCAAATTGTGTAGATATTAATCGCTTTTAGATGTGCTAAGCGACGTAAAGCTAAATGGAATTGCATGCTGCGAGTGTGTAGAATGCTTATGTCATGAGAAAAGGAACTCGAAACCGTTTTTCAAAAGCATTTACGAGATGAAAGTGGAGAACTTGACAGTGGTAGATTGCAGAAAGCCGTAAGATACCTGTTGCACATTGCTCTGAGGCAAACATGACCGGCACATTCACCCACAGCAGGACGGCATTTCTCCTCAAATAACTGTTTTATTCAAGTATAATAGCGCCATTGCAATCGCATAAAATATTATCTACATTCCACATTCGAGTTTAGTCGACGTGATTTATTTATTTATTTATCTAAAAGCAAATGATATTTGAATTCTTTCGTAGAAAATTTACCGTGTACTCGGTAGTCAAAAACTGGCTGGCCATCCAGTAAAGAACACATTATTATGCCAGATTGCTGATGCGGGCATCTCGCGTTGCCTCGTAAAGATGCATTGATAATCACAAAAACTGCACCTTCAACAAATTTCAGTCTTTGCTTGGGTCTCGCTGAACTCGTGATCGCGCTGTAAAACCATCATTATGCACTTTATGTAACTTCCAACAGTTGACTATGGCAAAAATGAATATTTGCAAGGAATTTTTTTTAAGCTCCTAAACGCTTATGTAGTCCTGCAAGAGATTTCTTGCGAATCTCTTAATTTTCAATATTTTTCAAGAACGTTTAAAGCACTAGACAATTATGTACCTTTGTGAAAATGAGAAATCTATTCGATATGTCTATTTCTCATTTTCACAAAGTGATGGATTGGAGGTAGAAGAGTTAAAATGTCTTAAATTGGCTGATTTCTAGATTTGCAAGTGTAAAAAGTGTATGTATCGATCAGAGATATACAAGGGATGTTTATCTCGCAATATCCAAAAGTTATAATCGAGATAGAATTCCGTACTAGTGAAAAACGTTCCGGTGCTCTCCATGCATTCGATGTACATGTTGCTTTTGTGCTGGCGCGTGGGGAGCACAACAGGCGTGTAACGGTTCTCGAATCATACAGGCGTTGAGATAATTCGAATACAGAACACTTTTGCTTGGGAAAACAACATCAATTAAATTGTTCCCAATCCCAAATCCGTTTTCCCAAACGTTTATCCCCGACACTTGTGCCTCGTGATCTATCGAAGTCAGTCCGCGATCCAATCGATCAAACGACTATACTACAGAGTGTCATTCATAGTTGTCGGGCTTACGCGCTTATCCGATCGGATTGTATGGAAACATCGAACTTTTGCAACTTACAAATGACAATATGACACGGGGCATAAATTTGCGTATCGAGTTTTCCATCGCTCTTAATGTCCCGTTGTCTGTTCCGCCTTCGTTGTTCTTTTTTTGCGTTAAGCCAGCACCTCTCAGCGTAGAATGCTCGTTTAAGCGAGTTTAAGCGGCTCTCGTGAACGGTTATGATTCTGACGATGAATCATGCAGGCTATAAATATTTTGTGTATCTCTCTAAAGTGTAAATATATTCCTGATTTTATTTTAATTTTATTTCGGCGTGCACGAAAATCAATGCTCGATTGAGCAAATTGTTTCTTTAAAAAACAGTTCGACAGCTCTCGTTTATAATTGTTTACGAGATGAGATGTATAAAAAGAATTAAACCTTCAATCATATTTCATACTTACATGTGCATTTGTATCTTTTTAGAAAACCTTAGAAACGGCAAAAGCTGCGCCGCGGCATTGGGAAGGCGGGCGAGAATCACGATAGCGAGGAATCAGGTAAGTGGAAATCTGTGGGGAAAAGTTTGGTAGGGCGGAAAGGGATTTACTTTTCGCGTGAAGCATCGATTTAAAATTGGACGTGAAACGTAGTTACCGATATTGCCTCTCGACCGGCTGAGAGATTGCGGTGAGCGAAGGCGAGCGAGAGAGACGGCGAGGAGGAAAGATATCGCTGCCGGAGTTGCTCATCCCGACGTCCGATACGTGCGATGTAATAAAATTATGATCGGCCAGCCCCTTCCATCCATTCGTCTCAATCATTTCCTCGCAAAGATTGACGAGCGCGCGCGGTATTCCCGCCACTTCCGATTCTCGCCTCTCCATTCGTACGTTCGTTCCCGCTGTCCTTTTTTTTTTTTCTTTCGCCGCTGCACTGGAAACGTTTTACTGCCGCGTGATTGATTTTAAAGTCCCATTATAATCGACCCGGTACTTACGCGAGTATTCTGAAATTAATTCTGGCTCCCTTTTGCGAATCTCCTCACCTCGCAATAAAGATACCGCGGCAGTGGGGGGCAATAAAACGCGTATCGACGTAATCACGATTGTTAATCAAGATGCTTTAATTACAGGACTATGCAAGAGAGCGAGAGAGAGAGAGAGAGAGAGAGAATTCCTTGTTGCAGTCGTCCGAAACCTGCGTCACAAATATCCTGCGATCGAGCTCTTTATGCTTTTGATTGTTGCTCAGAAAGCCTTGTTGACGATATTGGCTTTCGGGCAATAATCATAATCACGGAAGAGCTGATTATCATCGTTATCTACTATTGTCTATTATTATATCGTTATCTGTACTGTTATATTATGATATTATAACGAGAAATTATATTTTTATCTTAGAAAGAAAATGTTATGTATTTACATCTAACTTTTGTTTATATCTGTATTACGGAATTAAGAATCCTATTTAACATGTTTATTATGTCTCGACGAATACAAGCGCTAGCGAATCAATGTTTGAAAAGAATAAAATGTGATATGTAAGTACTTGCTGATCAGACTACCTCAAAACTTTGTTAATTTATGTTTTAATACTTAGAGATCGATATATATTGCGAATATTTCCTGATAATTGTTAAAATATTTTTGTAAGTAAGTTACATTTAGCAAAAGTGACGATACTTAAGCATGATGATACTCATCACTGCGTATTACATCGTGGTATCTTATTCTTCAAACTCAGTCATGTGAATCAATCTCTTCGTATCAAGGATCGCAGCGTGGGAACTTCTCGGTGAGTTTTATAAGGCGAGGAAGTACACCATTCCAGATAGTTACGTTCCCTTTAATTACAATTATTACGGCGCATTATAAGATACGACGTATGACTAATATTTCCGTAAAGACATTAAAAATAATTGCAATTAGTCATCGAATGAAATAGGTAGTAAACTAAGCGATGGAAGGTAAATTGCTACTGATAATAAACAGAATCAGTGTGACAAGTAATAATACGCTTATTAATTAAAATGAAGGCTTTCTCATCCAACAACTGTTCAAGAGTTTAATTTTTATAATATAGTCATTTTTTTATTTATCTTATATAATATAATACATTAATTTTTTTATTCATCTTTATATTCATATCTAAATATAGACTGTATAATAGATTAAAAAAGAGTAATAATATCTATATAATATATAAAAAATACAGAAATAATGTTACGAGGTTTGATAACTTTTTGGTATATAGTCTTGTAAATAAACTTGCATTAATAGAAATTTTTTAATTTAATTGTTAGTCTAAATTTTTAAGAATTTACAAAAAAAAAATAAAAATTATATATAATTATTTACTGTTCTACTAAAGAATTATTTCTACCACAAAAGAAAATTATAAATATAATACAATTTATAACGTAACTTCTCATAAATGTTCGACAGTATCGTGAGATAGAAATAGCATAGCTTTTGAACAGAAAATAAAGTAACGAATTTGTAATAAAATGCATATATAGTATATTAATTATAACTTTGATAGACGGAAAACAGGTAGTGAATGCTGGCTACAAAATTAGTTAAAAATTTAATCCAGGGGGAATCATAAAAGAGGGAATTGTTTCCACAGATTTTAATACACAGAAAAAAAATGTAATACAGCCAATAACATATGTGATTGCGGGCTGCCAACTACATAAAATACTCAATACAATAATATTTGCTATTAATGCAAGTACAATGTTGATACTGCAATAGCATATATTATTGTATTGAGTATATTTTTAATTGGCAGCCCGCAATAACATATCTTATTGAATATATTGCTTTTTTTTTCAATGTAGACTGAAACCTACGTGAATGCACTTTCAATACTACACATATCTAATCCATACAATACAAATGTTTTAGTAGATTTATTTCGCTTTTCACTGATAATGTGAAATATAGTACGAATAAAAATATAAAGTGTATGCAATATATTAGTAATTAGCTGTTATATTAGTATTTAAAATTTTTATTAATGTAGTATTAAGATGTCAATATGGATCGGCTCGCGTTTATAATCATTATTTAGCGTTAGATTTTTTATTAAGCCTTTTTTCTATTATAATTTTATAAAGTTTTTAAATATTTCTTTGATATTAATATTTTTACAATTCATTTGAAATTTAATACATACTTAAAAAATAAAATATTACTGAATATGTAAATTTATCCAAACGTATATATGTATTATTGAACTTTAAAAAATAAATATGAAAATTTATCAGGTAGCCAGACGTCATCGCTTTATACATGATATCAATAAATTGTTCACACACACACACACACATCTCCCATTTCAAAAGTCCTTTAATAAATATTTCCTAAAATTTCGAACGTACACACAACATACATTATCGAAATATTACTTTGCTATGAAATTTTATTTTTGTTTCAATCACAATTTCCAATAAATTTGATATTATCAAACAAAATAAAAAGAAACATACAATCAATATGTATTTGTTATTAAATTGCATATAAGCATTATAAATTATTTGGAAATTAATGAAATTCAGAAATTCTTAAAATTTTTCTAGAAAAAATTCTAGAATTTTTAATAATGCAATTTATCATTGTTGATTGTTTTCCTCGTTTTATTTAAATTTTACAATTGTTACATAACATTTTTACAAATAAGTATAATACATTGTCGTATACAAAAATGTATATTAAATAATTAACATAACGCGCGATTTATCAAACAATTTCCCACGTTTCTTTTTATATACATAAGCTCTCGCACAGTTTGTAAAACAGAAAACTCATTCGAGATGATACTATCACAAATTATTGTGTCTAATTTATCTCAATGTCGGGAATCACGAAAGATTAATTCCGAAGGATGCATCAGCTCATGTCGGGTTAGTCGACCGCAAAGTTTCTTCTGCTCGTTTCGCATTTTCTCCGTGAAAATTACACAATTCCTGATGCACGTCGATGTCGGTACCGACAGTGCTTTACCGAGAACTGCCAAAAAGTCGGCGAAACGAGGGTCGACAGCCAGGAGCGTAGTCCGAGCATCGTTCGAGATGGGATAACCGACGGGAGGAGGCGAACGACGGGTCCGGCAACAATGCATTATTTAAATTTTAAAAGCCCCTCAAAGTGTTGGCTTAATTCGCCGGTCTTCCACCCTATCTCTAGCAGATCGAAAACTCGGAAAACCAACGAGCGGGAGACCTACGTTGACATGTGCGTAAATGTGCATAATGCACTTGCGGTTGTATAGCTTAGAGTTCGGAATATGATGTATGTGTCGGAAAAGACACTTATCTTTTATATAAATGTATTTGAAAAATAATTATAATCATCAAAAGTATTACTACATATGTGAAAAATTTGAATAATAAAATTATACATGCATATAATACGCGATTTCCTAAATTTTATAACAGTTCCGTTCTTTATACTCATCTTTACAGTCACGATTTTGGCAGAAAAATTATTTCCAGTTACTTTTAAATATTTAAAACAAATATATGTGTTTAAATTCTTAATTATATATTTCAGCTAAAAGAAATCTCGGATAACGTAAATCTTCATTAATGAAAATTAAAATTGTCAAAAATTTCATCTTCAATTTCTTAAAGGTCTTGCATGCAAAAATAAGTCAAGGAGCCATATTAAATTACACGATTGCTGCAAAAAATTTAATTTTCATATTAGCGAAATAATAAGAGGAATATCTCTTAGGAATCAGATACAGTTGCCATCTTTCAGACAGCGCGACGAGTCAGACAGAGTGTAAAAATGATATGCATATGCGACTTCGCGGCCGTCAGGCACGTTCGCGAACGTGAAATCTGCATTCGTCGCTGAATCGATCTCATCTTTCCACATAATTGCCAATATAACCAGAGCGTCGAGGGGGGGCGAAAGCGCGTTCGCGCATCGGTGTGTGTACGTCGCGAATAATCGCGCGTATACACGCGCGCCTCGTACCTGAATGCACGCAGACGGGAGTGCAGGATTCGCGGATACATAGGAAGCTGGAAGCAGGTTGACAGATTGACGTTCGGTCGCGCCTCGTTCAACCCAGCGTCCGATGAATATTTCAGGATGCCCGGCTTCACCTGTCAGTCCGCGGGATGCCATGCGGCGCGGAGAGAAAGAGCGAAAGAGAAAGACGGAGCAGCAGCAGCAGCAGCAGCATCAGCAACAGCAGCAGCAGCAGGAGGAGCAAACCTGGTTGCTTCTATGTATAGGGGAGCCGTGCCCTGGCGAACTTTCGACCCGAAATGACCCGAGAGAGTCGAAGGAGATGCAGACTCCGTCGCCGCGATGGATTTTCACCTTTTCTTTTGCTCTCTCCCTCTCTTTTTCTCTCACGCCGCCATTTGCCATCCGCGATGATGAGTCTAATTTCAGGATACCGATCGATCGTCTATGAATATCAGAAAATTACGTATTTATTTCCACGTGTCCCAGTTTGCGCGCCCACTGCCTGCACCGAGGACGTAAGGGACGAAGTCGGCGAAGAGATACGCCGATTTCTTATTTATTTCGGTACTCGTTATTCCAGCGTGAATATATTTACCGGTATTTGTCTCGTCATAATTGATGATTATGACAATTAATTAATTAATCCACTTACGTGGCGCACGGCTGACTTGTTTGTTAAGCTAATTCGATTTAACGTTCGAAATCTAGAATAAAAATAGATAATTAGCGCTCGCATTGTAATTAAATCATTAAGCTGCGCTCTACGTATAAAGTTTTAATGTCGGGAAAATTTTACGGAGTTCTTGTTGAAATTGATAACGTTTTCGAAAGCGACTTTTTAAAATAAGTGCCTCGTGTTATATTCAAGATATCTACTACTACGCCTTTCTGAATATTAATTTACGATCGATCGACTTAACGTTCTATTATTAAAAACCCCGCTGAAGATTTGCACGTGGACAGTTCCTAAGTTCATCGATTATTCTTACCTAAGGGGGCATAACTATATTAGATATATATTTATCCAAAGAAGATGTACGTCGGACTAATGCAAATTCGCATACAAGATAGATGACCCCGCGGTTCGCCCCGACGTAACGCGAGATGGATTCGGCGTTGAATCCATTAAGTTCATTAGATTCGGAATCGCGAATCTTACCGCGATATTAAATTAGCGCGCGACAACTTTGGAAGCTTAACGTAATCGTCGTGACGTTATACATATATCAAAAAGGCGTGTTAGGACGAGAGAAATCTCCCGTCGCGCTGAAACGAGACGGAGCCTCGTATATTGTTTGTATCCGCCGCTTGTTCAAAGCCACGGCGGTCGAGAGGCGCAGAGGGTGGGAAAAATCGGAGGAGCCGAGAATTGGCGAGCTGATTTATAGCTGGGCTGCACCGAAGGCCCTCGCGGTATCTCCCTTCGCGGTCTGTCTGTGCGTTTGACATTTGGTGCCTTACGATGACCGACTGAAATATGAGCCTTCACGTCGCGTACGTCCAGCCGTCCGGTCCCGGTCTCGCCGAAGTGGAGGAACTGGATTTCCAGTCATAGAGATGGTTGCGCGCACAAAGTTGAAATTGGCACTTACGATGGACGCCCATTGCGCTTTCGCTGAATATTCATGGTGCCGCGGTAAAGGGTTATTGAACCGCTGCTGCAAGCCTGAACCTTGAATGAGCCGAGCTACATAAAGATATCGCGATCGACAGGGGAGGAGGGGAGGGGGGGAAAAGAATGCAATCCGCTCCGGATATAATTACCCGGTTCTAAATAATGACAGCGCGTTAAAGTGCGGAGGACGCGCGAGTCGCTTTAGCATTCCATAATCAATTACTTTACGAGCGGTGTATATATATATATATACGTTTGTTTATACGTGGAATTATTAATAGAAATTGTCACCTCAAATTTCGAATAATACGTATCTATCTCGGCGACGAAAACAATAACAATTTAATTCTTGGCTAAAAATAATATATTCCACCGCTCCCAGACAACACGCATGTCTAAAAGACATCTTTAAGACGTCTTAAAAGAGACGTCTTTGAGACTTTACCAAAAGACGTCTTTATGACGTCTTAAAATCATCTTATTTTAGACGTCTCTCTTAAGACGTCTAAAATACGTCTTTTTTAAGACATTCTTTGAGACGCCATTTAGACGTCTTTACGACGTCTGAGAAAGACGTTTTTAAGACGTCGAATGACGCACATAACCAAATCTGCCGTGTGATGCGATCAAGTCGATCGACGTGCTTATCCCGTATCAATTTTTGAACTCTTGCACGTATCGCGTGTGTGTTGGGACGTTTTGTCCTAGTTTGCTGTGTAACGCAGCCGAGTGTGGATACGTTAATACAACACAACTTTTTAACTCTCGTACGTATCGCGTGTGTAGGCTGTTATTGGAAATAATTAACCTTTCTGACAACAGTTTTTGACAATTAATAAACCGGACGATAATAGTGTTGCGCTTAAGTTGCTGTAAAATATGTGACTGAATCCAGTATCTCTGTAAAATTCTGTAATTTCCAATCACAAAAACATGAAATAAAATTGAAATATATAATATAAAATTTTGTATTTATAAAAAAAACTTATCTTAATAATAAAATAAAAATAAGGAAATATAAATATAAAGTATTTTGTTTAAAATAATAAAAAATAAAAAATAATAAACCTAGCTTTTGGAATCCTTGGCGGAAAAATTTTCTACAAAATTCTAAAAAACTACAAAAATTTACAAAAGTGTGTTTCAAATTTAGCATTTTTCTGTAAAAACTACAAAAAAATGCCAGAATTGGAACACTTTTGTAAATTTTTGTAGTTTTTTAGAATTTTGTAGAAATTTTTTCGCCAGGGATGTCTAAAATAATTTTTATATAAGACGTCTCAAAAACGTCATAAATAAAAAAAATTAGACGTCTTTGAGACGTCTTAAAAACGTCTTAAATCGGGTCATAAGACGTCTTAAAGACGTCTAAAAGACGTCTTTCTGATAGTTTTATAAGACGTCTTATAGAAATATAAGACGTCTTTTAGACGTCTTTAAGACGTCATAATGTTCTCTGGGCTGTTTGTACAATAATATCGATATTAATCTATTAATTGGGGGGATAATAATAAAGATAATATATCATCCAGAAGGTAGAGATAAATTAACGGTTAGACGATTTAAATAATTCAATATTTTTTTTCCCCCAACCTGACAGGTGCCGTTCCAAGATTAAAAAAGGATTTGCCGAACGTTACCGTATATTTCGGTTTTAGCGAATGTCCCGCGTCAGATTAATTTTTAATTAGTCGCAAAATTATGCTCGCGGACTAACAATAGCGCTGCTCGTGCTGCACTTTAGCGGAATATGCGACATCTCCTATATCGGCATCATATAAAATAGCATCGATTTTATTGTCCGTCGTCGCAGAAGCGGGGAATGTGTACCGGCCGCGAGTGTCAGAGTAATTTTCGTTAATTAATGAAATAGATTAAAACACGGGAAAGCGCTCTCGGCGCTGCCGGACGCGGTCACGTTAGTTGACAGCGCGAAAAGGTATAACGTCGTCTGCATATCCGATGCAGGTCCATTTACAACGTCCGCCGCGCCGCAACGTGCGCGCGAGTTTATGCAACTGCACACGTACCAAAAATATACTTATTGATATAACTGTCATTAAATGAGACGCGTCTGCCTCTCTAGTTGGATGTCATTACAATATATATCTGTTCATCTTAATTGTTTATTGAAGAGACATCGTGTCGTTCACCCCTGCAGCGCTTAACGATTGATATTCTGCAGGTTCTAATATTAATTTTATTCAATTATCCCTCTCGTACGATCTCGGACAGGAAATTTCGAATTAGGAAAATAGAAATGCAAGGAAATAGAAGGAAAATTAAAACCAAATTCTGTTATTAAAATTTATAAAACGCTGTAAATTATTATTTTATTTTCTTCAATATTAATTATCTATTATTAATGATGTATAAATAAGTGAAAAATATATTTAAATATATACAATTTTACTTTGACACTTTAGTAAATCGATCAATAATGCTAATTTCTTAAATGCGTAATACACATTAATTATATTAAGAATCCTGTCCACAAAGGTTAACATAATTATTACGAGATCAAAGATTAAATCAATAGCTTTAATTTTCCCACAAAATTTTTAAACAATCTTTGTTAATAATAAAAAACAAATTAAAATCACAATTAAGTCATGCGCAACATAGCTTTGTGTGGTGTATGTGTGTGTGTGTGTGTGTGTGTGTGTGTGTGTGTGTACAGCATGTAGCACTGTAGCTTGCTGTAGCTTCAGGTGAATGTACGGCGTGTATTTTTCTCGAGGACCAAGAGAATAAGAACGATGAGTATCTGCGAATCTGTGAGTGAACTCTTTGCAGAGTCTGGTGATAAAGACAATATTTTTACGATTGCAGTCACTGTGGACACAGGTACAAAATTATTCGTAAATTTATCCGTAAAATGAAGAGAAATCCACGTGATGATTAAACATAACCTTACCTATACAACAATTTCATAATATAATTTCGTTGAATCGCAGGTTTCGAGTGGGAAGCGATCGATGAGTGCAAGGAGAAATTGAGCAAAGATGTTCGGGTGGTCAAGCAACGCGGAAGAATCTACTTCAACATTGACTGGGACGAGTTTCCAAAAGTACTCTTCCATCTAGATTTTTTTTTAGACAATAGACACGAATAGGATATTTATATTACGTTTTACCGCCAAAATTGTAGGTTCAACAAATGAGATCGATAGATCATATATTTATAGTAGCTGATAATGGAACCTTGTCGTTTGCCAAGGACCACAGAGACAAAGAATCAGATTTACTATGTATAAGGAACTATAATTCAAATGTACTCTCTAACTCAGATGATAGATGGAAAAAAACTCTTAAAGCATGGAAATGTGCAACAGATTTTAAAGGAAAACTTTATCCAACAATTGAAGAATATACTGCAGCTAAAGAACAAGATCTAATAGTCAAAGCGGAAATGCTAAAGATACGTAACAAAGAGCAAGAAGAAAAAGACCCTCTTGACTGGAATGTATCAGAGATGAAAGAAGAAAAAGGGAAAAAAAGAGGGCAAGATCCTTCGAAATCTGAGGAAAATGATGTACTGAAATACAGAGTAACATGCGAGAGAAGCGGCAAACATACAGTTGAATCCACGGATGTCGCTAGAGTTATCGGAGAGGTATTACAAGACAAGTTTCATTGGCTGGTTGACTTATCCATGTATCATCTAGAAATTGTCTGCAAACTGATAGATGGTACGAAAAATGAGAGTTAATAAATTAATAAATTTTAACAAGAAATATATATTTAGGTTTATAATAGTATCTTCCAGGATCAATTAAATATGTATTAATAGTCATAAATTAATTAATAACTAATTTTTTATTTTTGAATGTTATAGAACAACTAATAACACATTTACGTGTGACGCACAAATCTAAGCATAACAGAAACATCATAAATTTTGGACCAACAACTCTTAGATCAACTATATGTTATAATTTACTAAAATTGGCGAACCCTAAACCAGGAGATATAATAGTAGATCCTATGTGTGGAGGAGGTTCTATTCCTATAGAGGTACAGCATATTTATAATTAAATTAATATAAATAAAATTAATCTAGTTTATAAATTTCCATTTGCATAAATTTTTAGGCAACACTTGCTTATCCAGACACATACGTCTTATGCGGCGACAATGATTCCAGAGCTACAGATAGAACAAAGTCAAATATGAATGCTTCGACAGTTGGGTGTAAAATAGATCTCGTACAGTGGACTGCTTCAAAATTGCCATTCAAAGATTCTTTTATTGATGTTATTGTTACTGATATGGTATGTATATTTAAATTTACAATTAATGTTTAAAAATTTTCTTTATAATCAACTTTTTAAAAATATTTTTTAATTCCTTTTGTAAAAAATAATTTTTTTTAAATAATCTGCAGCCTTTTGGTAAAAGAAGCGGAAATAAGTCATACAATAAGTTCTTTTACAAGGATTTTTTGCTAGAACTT
This sequence comes from Monomorium pharaonis, assembly GCF_013373865.1. Classification (NCBI taxonomy): domain Eukaryota; kingdom Metazoa; phylum Arthropoda; class Insecta; order Hymenoptera; family Formicidae; genus Monomorium; species Monomorium pharaonis. The sequence continues at coordinate 7,704,357 of NC_050476.1, forward strand.
GGTCGGATGGTAAAAATAAACGGACGAATAATTCTACTCACTTATGATAGATGTAACTTTAAAGATGTAAGTTTTTATTACAATGAAAATTAAAACATTAAATTAAGTAAGATTTTACTTTATGATCTGAAATCAAATTGTTATTTATTATAGGCTTTAATGGCAGCTGGCGATTTGTTCTGGGTGATGAAGATAATTGGTGTAAACGTAGGAGGCCTTCCAGCTGCAGTTTATGTTTTAAATCGCACTCAAGTATCTCTCAATTCTTTCAAACCGCGTCTGGCCAAGCCATATGGAAAGTATAGTTATTCGAAAAATGATAAAAATTCATCTGCTCACTTAGACCAATTAGATATGCCCTTTTCATAAGTGTTATGATATAAATTTATATTTTTGTACGAAGAAGTTAATAAAGTTTATTTATATGTTTGGCATATAATCATATAATTTTGTTTCAACAAATTATTTCCTTCGTAAATAATTTTAATATGTAAAATTCACAAAAAGAATTTTCTTCTGCTTGTTTCCATGGCGTGTCTACGACCCTCTATGACCCACTCGTAATCTCCATATTTACTATCGAATGTTCCATGCTGCAGTGATCTTAATTTCAGAGTGAACCGTGGACCTAATTCTCGTAATCTTGGTTTTCCAGTTTTGAGATTGAATTCATATCTGAAAAGTAATTCATTAGATATAAATAATCATATCAGATGTAAAGTAACTTGCAATGTTAAGTCTCACTATAAATTTTATAAATTCCGTAATATAAGATTGACTAATAAAAAAAAAAAAAAAAATAAAAACCAATTATTTACAATTTAAATATCTTTATAAATTCTATGATTTTAACGGATCTTTTTATCTACAGTTATAGATTTTATCAAAATATTGCAATTTTGTAGAATCTATTAAGGGGATGCTAAACTACTCGTCAAATTTGATTGAGGTCAATAATGCAGTTATTTGTGCACGTATTAACAAAATTTTGTATGTATTTCTTTTATAGATTTAGAAATCCATTTCCAGAATTAAAGTTTATGTATTAATATCAGCTTATGAATTGCATTTCATATCAAGAATTAAAAAAAATTTTTAGATTGCTCTTTTGAGATACAAAATGTTTACCAATGTGTATCTTTTTTATTAAGATGCCTACGCTCAATCAAAGCATAGTATTGTTCCTTAATGTTCACTCATGTGCAGATCTGACTTGATTTATATACGTACAAGATGCACAATTTTTATATCAAGCACATTTTGTTAGGAGTCCACGCCAAATGCCGACAATTAAAAAATTTTTTTTGATTTTTTGTATAAAATCGTTACGTCCACACATTGTTATCGTCTATACTTTAATTGTGGAGAAAGATTTTTAATTCTGTAAATGCAATAAAAAGTTAAACATTGGAACAAATTGTACAATTCTGCCGGTAAAAGACGACTTTAGGATCCCCTTAAGAATGAAAAAACTTATGAAATTACCTGTGATGTCTGAAAAATATATAATCTCTTTGATTGTGAAATGTTACTGCTCTTCTTCCTTTAAATTGTGGCTGATAATGAAACAATGCTCCCAGCATTCTGCCAATGGTAAAACCTAAGCGTGTGGTAAAGTTATTGAGAATAACTTCAGGTCGGTGTTCGGTAATCTCTTTATGACTACGCTTCAAATCTGTTGTTATTTTTACATTACTGAGCTTAAAATGTGCTGTAGGGCCATCAGGTAAGTGAATGATCAACATACCATCTAACATAACATTAATGTAAGGAAAATTATTTCAAGATAAAATTAATTTAATGTAATATCTCATCCTGATCTGATCTTATACAACTTGTAGTATAAATTTGTCAAATAACATTAGTTGAGTCGCTTATTAAATAACATTTTAAAAACATTTATAGTGCCTCTAATAAATCCTTATTAATTAATTACAAATTTACATAAGATATTAGTTTAATACAAATAAAAATATTACATCAACAAAGTAATTTTGTTAAAAAGGATACTTGGTTTACATTGATCTTCATTAACAATTATTATATCTGTAAAATTTCTGGCAGTAGCACTCTTGACCATCTTCTTAACGCCAGAACGATTTCTATACAGAGAGATAGAATTAGGAATTATTCTTGTGAGTTCTCTGCCAAAAATTCTCGTTTTCCTGTTTGGATTATCGGCATATGTAATGAGGACCTTGGGTTCATACTCCTGCCTATAGTAGGCAGCGAATTCATCGTGCTCACACTCAACTTTGAGTTCCTCATTCGTCTCATCATCCAGATCACCTACTATCATAGTTTCATCCTTCTCTCGCAGACTCTCTATAGTATGTGGCACCTGTTTCGGAGCATCTTCCTGTATCCTTGCTTTTTTCGCCGCCTTCTTCGCCTTTGCTCTTTCCTTCATCAATTCCTGACATTTTTGATATCTCAGTGCTTTACATTTGATGTGATTGAAGTTGCTGTTAGACGGCAGCAAAACTTCCGCAGTTTTCTCAGTCGAAGTACTCGGTTGATCGTCCGCTACGTCATTTTTATTTCTGGGGCGGCTCAAAGGATTCTTTCGCAAAGTTTTAATCTTCATTTTGTAAGACTTTTTATTAAAATTCTTAACGTCCAAGAGAACACGAAAAGAGAAAATCGCGCTTCTAACCTATCAATTCTTTTAGAAATACCACATGTTTATACGAGTGTATGTACATGCATGCAGGATCGCCAACGTCATGAGAAATCAAACTAAATGGTAAAAAAAGGGGGCGTTTCTATCGTCTAGCTTCTAAAATAACTAGACTATTGCCAAAATTTTAAAATTTACAACAAAAAATAAAACATTTTTGCTCGTATCACCAATTTATTAACCACGTAATTGTAAAAAATATATTTATTTCTCTTTATTCCAAGAGTATACCATCCTCCCCTTTATCTCTAATGCATTAATATTTTTTTTATAACGGCATAACAATGTATATGTTACTTTATAAAATAAGAGTAAAGTTTTATGACGATATAATGTAAAATTCAATGCTAACCGAATAACTTATTTAAGAAACCTTAATTACGTTTTATATACATTTCACTTAGCTATATAAATCTTGTGTAGAATCATTTAAACTTTAAAACTATCCACAATACGATAAATACCGCTACAGAGAAAAGAAATAAGTAAAGGATATAATAATTGTGTTTTGCTTTTCCCAGACGCAAAACACGTGCCACAGAACCAAACAACGAACTGCTTGTTCTTTCATAATCATCATCCTAAAATATAAATTCGTATTATTTCTCATTAAATTTAAGATAACATGTAAAATTAATCATACTGACTACTAACTATGTCTTTTAGCATTTTCTCTTGATATTTTACTTCTGTACCAATATCAATGGATAATGATTTTAAGGCTTGAATTTTATCCCCTAGTTTTTCAGTCATCCTTTCGTTCTCATCTTGCATAGTATTGTGAGTAGATGTACTTGGTAATGGCTCATAGCCATAACCCCCTGGAAAAATAAAAATTATAAAGTAAGAAATTATCAATGCATCTGTTAACATATGTCAATTTACCTGAATGGGCACGTCGCATTTTGTTAGTTTTGTTAGCAATCTTGATAGCTTAATAGATGAACAGACGTAGAAGAAAATTATTGTCTTATAAAATATTCTTAGAAACCAAGAGAAGTACTTCAATCTGTTTTTATCTGAAAAAATATGTATTGCAGGATTAGCTTAATTTTTTATTCTTATATATTTATGTAATGTGTAATAATATATATGTAATAAAATTAACTTACCCAGTCACACAGTAGTCAGAATTATTTCAGTACAAATATATTGTCCAGCTGTATTAAAGCTGTAAACGGCGATACTTGAACAGAAAAATATTCATGTATAAATATAACCTCAAATACACAAAATATTTGTATAATTTGGCCAAGAAATCTATCCAAGTCTTGTTAATATAACGCTTTGCGAATTACCAATTATATAGAAAAACAGACACAACCGGAGACTAGAAAATATATGTCAATATACGTCAACGTCACGATTGTAGACGTCAGTAAACGTGTAATAAAGAAGTTCCTATGTTCCTATTGCTACCTATTGCATCATTGCGAGCGAATGACGAGAAAATTAAGTTAATGCTAGGTTCCTGACATATCAAAGATCGACAATTTTAGAGTTTTGCACAGTTTAGAACAATTATGTTAATATAATGTAATATTAATTTACTGATTTATTATTATTCTGATATTTTATAGATAATTATAAATTGTTTTAATATTATATTAAAGAAAGGGAGGGGGAATTATATCCCCAATCAATAATACCAATGCTCACAATCATGACTCTAGTGGCACAATTGAAAATTATTCAAAATTTATGGACTTTAATATTATTTTAATATTATCCCTCTTATCAAATTTATCTTTACTTCATTTATAAATTTTATCATAAATTATACTCTTTTAACATTTCTGTAAAATATTAAAAAAATTTTCTCTTAGAAATTAAATTATTAATTAAATGATGATGGACAAAGGGTGCTTGGAAAGAATCATGTTTCAGTAAGTTATTAATAGTATTATATATTAAATATAAAGGCACAAACAATAAGGAGTACTTTTCTACTTTCTAGATTCCTACGGTATCAGGGTGTTTCGCACATTGTCTAATACACGTTCGATATACAGACAATTATATCTCACGCCAACAATTGTGACAGAATTATTCTCGAAGACGGAGAAACACTTACGATAACGCTATGGATCTCTCTTTGATCTCTCTCGAACTTAAATAATTTAATTACAATTCTATCTATTCACAACCTTATAAGAAAAACGCTCAATGTGTATTATTCTTTCACGTAAATGCGCGATACTTATAATAATGCTTGTGTTGACGATTCGTTCGGTTAAATAAACATATATTAACATCTCGATATGATCGTATATAAAATTCTCGATATGAAAATTGTTAACAAGTTCAAAAACATAATTTTCATAAGTCTTTCGACGTTCGCGCGTTTCACAACTAGATATACTGTTTTTATACAATTTTCATCATCTAACATCTTTATCTCAACGTAGAACAATGATAAGTACGTTTGATGTCGCTCACACATGAAAACGCCGTCAATCATTGAATCGTAAAAATCTCACACTGTTATAACATCTACATTTATTACATATATTGCTACTTAATGCTTCTCTATTCATATCGGTGTAATCTGCAGCAAATCGTACATATAAATGTATATATACGATACCGATTTGATCCCTCAAGAAGTAATTTGAGATTAGGCCTGAAATTTGAGTGTACTAAATATTATATAAATTTCTATTTTAAGAAACTTGAATCGACAACCGTTCTTTTTGGAATGTTCAATATTATAAAAAAGAAAAAACACAAAAAGATCGATTTTTGTTGTAGATTATATCATCATAAATATTAAATATTTTGTACTTCCACAACCCGCCTAAGAGAAAAAATTGTATTCCTCGAGGGTGTGTTATTACAATCAAAATTGTATAAAATTTATGAAGAATTTGTGAAAGATTCGTCAAAATGTCTAACAGCACCTACAATGGATTATTACTAAAGATTACTGCTACGAAGAACTAAACTATAAGATTTTTCCAAGTTACCCTGAATAGATATATACAGTGTTGAGCATTATTCTTGACTTCTTAAATTATACAATACAGTTCTATCGAAACAAATCGACTGTTAGGCAAGAGGACTTCAACGTATCGTCGCATGTTCTCAGTATTATAGAGATAGTATGAGAATATTCATTATAAATATAATAACTTATAGGAAAATATGAAAAAGATCATATAAAAGAAAAGTTACATTTAAATATAATAAATGTAAAGTTCTGATTATACTGTGAGTCGCTTGCCAATTACTATTACATTCGAAATAACGTAGGAAGAGAAAAATCATAATGGATCACGAAAATTAAGGATCTATTATTAGAATTATTTGGAATATTTCGATGTGTTCAGAGAAACGTTGGACGAGTGAATGCGTCGTGATGGCGCTGGGCTAACTGGAGCCGACGGAGACGGTCCAGTAGGTGTTGTTGGCTTGGAACCCCTTCTGCTTCGCCTTAAAGTCGAATACGGACTGATACCCCGATTAACGTGCTCGTGCGCGTAAAGTAGCACTCCGATATCCCTGTTACCCGCCTCCAGGGCGATCTTCAGGGCTGAGCTACCATCCACGTCGACGATAGATGGGTCGCAGTCTGGGTGCGCAAGGAGTAATTTTACGATGTCGGTGTGGCCGTGTTCCGCGGCACACATTAGCGCGGTGCTACCGTCTTCATCCTGGATATTAACAGCTGCACCAGCATTTAGGAGTAGTTGTGTCATATCCTTGCGTCCGTGCGATACCGCCAACATCAACGCAGTTTGCCCATGCTGTTTACCCAGAAAAAATTATAAAAAATAAGAGAATATTTCTTAATATAGTGTGCTTGTATTGTATTTATTGTAATTAATATAGTAGAACTTACCAATTTTGCTCGGATATTGACATCGGCAAGCTGAAACAATCTATTCGCCACCGAAGCGTGCGTGGAATTTCTGACTTCTGCCAGAGCAGCTAACATCACAGCCGTGTAACCAGCCACGTTCGCTTTATTAATGTCGCAGACTTTTGAGTCTAACAATATAGACACCACGTCGAAATTGCCATGAGAGACAGCGTAGTGCATCGCTGTATTTCCACTGGTATCTGTCATATTAACGATGTATTCCAGTAGAGTACTGGAATATTCTTCGAAACGATCCAGATAATCCTCGACATCTAACGGATTTGCGCTAGATGTGCTGGATATTTTGAACCATTCTTGCTGTATAATATTTGTAGCATTCTTAAGCTGATGAGAGATATTTCTGCTAGGTGACTTCTTGATACTATCGTTGAGCACTTTCATAGCGGCTTGCATTTCTTTCGAGGGCTCGACCTTTTTTCTAGGCTTATCTTGAATTGGTTGAAACAGAGCTGATTCGGGTAGCTCGGATTTCTCCTCGTTATCCGCCTCCTTCTCCACCTTATGCATCTCTTCTGATGCAATCTTCTCATCCTTGGTTTTCTCGGATTGTAACTGTTGAATACTACAAAAGACAAAGAGAAATAATTGTCTATTTTGTAAAATGTTTGACAGATACATATAACACTACTAGTTAATTATTACTATTTCTTTAGAAATGTTATGTAAAAAAAATTGTGAAATTATTAAATAAAATTAATATAATCTAATAATTGATATAATTAAAAAAGATTAAGAAACCTAACACAAAAATATTATATTAAACTATTATATTAGATATTAATATTAAAAATTTCACATAATACTGAGGAAACTAATGGGGTAAAATGAGGGTGGCGTTCAATGGGACTGTAAATAAAAGACATCATATTGGCAGAGGAAATGTTACCCTTCCGTGGCCGGACAAGGTAGGATATCGGAGACTTCGAGATCGCTAGATAAATGAGTAGCGGCTCGTTGCGGCTGCTGTTGCAGCATCGATCTGTCGAGAGATCGAGGGAATATGCTTACTCGTTCACCATTGCCAATACAACATGGGACACGCACTGATACCGTCGCGATATTTATGGCGTGGTTGTTGTGCCAGGGAGAGCACCTGATGACGCATTCAACACACGTACACTACCATGAATTCAAAAAGAATAACAAACTATCCGGCACGCTTGGCCGGCACGAAGTACGTCATACGCGGCTCTGTAACTGGCTTCGTGCAACCCAGCAACCCTCTTCCCACTTTAGTGCAAAACAACCCCCTTTGCAACAGCGACCTTCGACCACGGAAATAACAGATGGCGTGAAGTGTAGTCGAGCGGGAAGGGTGGATCGAAGTTTGAAGGGATAATAAATGGTTTACCTTACTTGCGTTTAGAGGTAGATTTAAAATTATACAATAAATTAAGAATTAAGCGTAGTAAATAATTAATTACATGCAATCTGCAATTATCCGCAAGTAAATAATTAATATTTTATATAGATTATACGTGAATCATAAGGTAATTTCATTTAGTTTCCCAGTTCATTATTTTTCTTGCAAAATAACTTGGATATAGTTAATATATAATTTATTTTTCATAGATTACGGGATTATTTTACGGTAAAAATGTTAAATTCTTAGTCTGTGTAAAATCTCTACTTTCCACAAAAATTTCATAAAAAAAATAAATATATAAATGACTAACCGATTGCTACTGTCGTATTGTTCCTTATTGTCGGCATCGTATCTTATCACACCAGAGGCTGGTATTTTTGTGTAAGTATCCTGACGCTTGAACTGTCTTCTATGATCGCTAGTATTCAGAGGAATATGGGACGGCCTCGGAATCCTGGATATCATGTTGCTGTTCTGATGATTTAAGTTGTTTTCCGCATTGTTCGTGATCTGCTTTGCCAGACTCTTGATCGTTTCCTTGCAATTGTCGCAATAATTCGCCGCGCAGGAGATTGAAATGTGTGGTCTCACAGACTCACCGACTGACACGTCAACCAACGTTTTCTTCATCGTCGAAGTGCCAAAGTCTCGACATCTTGGCGTAAGACCGGAAGTATCGGTGCCGCGAGCGATAGTTCTCACCAAGTCCTCCACCATCACCGCGACTGACTTGCTGGGTTTTGTCTTCGTCCGCGTATCACCGTAGTTGAATGAATGACTCCTCGAGTTCATCAAGTTCAACGACACTGGCGATTGCACCGCCACTGGATCCGGTCCGACGCACACGCTCCTGGTGCAGGAACCAAATCTGACTTGGGTCCCAATCTCCGATGACATCGGCTTGGCAGTTACACTCACGTGCGAACGCATTTTGAACTGTTCCATCACCTGGACCGCCTGATCCCGCTTCTCAGGTGTTTCCGGATTGCATTGAATGCCCGTAGAGAAAGTGTCTTTTACCAGGCTGTTCTTGTAATTTCTCAAAGCCTGCTCCACGAGCAATTCAACATCCTCATTCATCAGGACATCCTTCATACTCAATCTTGTTGATGTACCGCAGGAACGCTTCTTAATTTCCTTCTTTATTTCTGGTGCAATATCCTCGATTAGGAAATGACTGTACTGAAGCCTCTTGGGTTTATTCTCTGTATTGATACCGAAGTCTCGAGTCTTTTTCATAATTTTACGACTAATTGAATCGTTTTCATTGGGCGGTATTGATTCCACTTGAAGCGGAGTTCTTGTTAGCTGCTTTTTTCGTATCTCCGGCAGGATCTCCTCCAGCATCAATTGACTGCGCGTCAAATTCGATTTCCAGCAAGAATGCTGGGAGTTCGAGAGGTTTGATAATGTCTCGTTTGCTAGAACAGTGCTCTGGTCCTGGATCTCCGGTACAATCTCCTCGATTCGCAGATGGCTTTTCTGTAACGATGGCTTGATCGGTGTGCTTGTTATCATACCGACATCTCTCGTTCGAACCTGCATACGATCAGTTAATTCATTAAGAACTTCCAACAAAATTGAATATAAATTATTAAAGTATATTTATCAACTTTTAAACTGACATTATTTAATATTGATGTAATTGCTACACACTATTACATAGAAAACATAATATCGATTTTGTATATTATTAATCGCCTTAAATATTACGAACCATTGCGTACCGAGCAGATTATATTGCCGATGACATATCTGGGAAGTTTCAGGAAAAAACGCAACATAGTATTGAAGAGCGGATACATATTGTAACGAATATGTTTATAATGTTCAATCTCGACGTGTATATTTATAAATATTTATATGCAAAACATGTACACGTACGAAAGTAGCTCGATGTAAGAAAACGACATGCGAAGTAACGGAATCGAGTATATGATAAAATTACGTATCGCCATTTAAATTCCGATTTTCACTTCTAATTAGGGAAGCAATTGCTACTCACTTCTGGATATACATAAATCGACGAATAATTCAATGAGTTTGAGAGCTTTTAGTTAAAAATAAAACTAAAAATGCAAAGAGTATATAATTTATGTAATCAAATAACATCAAAGTTCAAAGGACTGTCTAAATTAACTTTAGTATTAATATAATTTTTAATTTTAATTTTATTAGTTTCTTATCATTTTTAATAATTAAATTAATAACTGAAAACAAATAATAAAATTTATAAAGTTAGATAAAAGAATTTTAAATGTTTGTGTGCGTGGCATAAAGTAAAGTTTAATGAAACTATTAAAATTATGCTCTAATATATCAATGTATTAAAATAATGTAAAATATAATATATTTAATTTAATAATTCTAATAAAGAAACAGAATTTCAAGATTTTTAAGATGTTTCTTATATATGCTTGCATAAATAAATAGCTCGTATACAATAACTGAATAGAAACGCAATTCTTACTGGCTGGTACGATACCCCGACGTCTCTTGTCATCACACCGCACATGGTTCCCATGTCTCTGGTAGACACGTTTGCAGAGTTCTTCAGATTTTGCAAGGTGATTCGCTGTTCTGAGAATGACTGACTGCGATACCTATGTAGGGCGTCGTTGCAGAAATTCGTTCTACTCAGCTCGTCCACTTGCCGCAGGAGATTGCGCTTCTCTTCTTTCAATACTGAGATTTGCACCTGCGGGAGAAAAAAAAGAGATTGTGCGCGTGGAATTAGATAAGTCTGGCAATAGTGCAGTCTTTTATCAAGACTGATAAAATTGTAGTATAAGAAAACAATGAGTTACGGAAGTAAGAAAAAATGCATCAGTAAAATTAATGATTGTAATAATTTTAAATCAAGTTTTTTATATCAACAGATAGAATGTTTCATGTTAAACAAAGACAAAATTAATTTTTAATCAATAAGATTAATTAAAAACAAAATATTAAAAATCATCTTTTCTTCAACTTTATTATTTTTCATATTACAAGTTTATTTTGTTAGAATAATAGCAGTTATTAAGCAAATGATTGCAAATACAAGCTCACTGAAACATTTTTGTGAAAATGTATGAGAAGAACTTTACATTTTCGCATCGTTTGTGCATTGAACGAGACGTTTTCCTGAGTGGAAACAACGAGATCGTGATAAAGCAGCGGGAATCTCTTACACATGAACGTTTCGCTAGAACGGAAGAGCTCCTCGCCTGGGTGCAAATTATATGCCGGGCGATGAACGTTACGAAAGCGTAGGTGGGAGAATAGGAAATTAGTGAGAACTCACCTGCAGCATGGGAATCGCCTTGACCTGTTCCTCCAGCTCTTTCATCCGTTCCAGAGATGCCGCCATTTGCTCTCTGATATTCTGCAAAGTATATAAAAATATTATATATTATATTATCTCTCTATCCTTATATTTCATAAAATTTACTTATTATATAAAATTACCAGCTAAGTGAAATAAATAAGATTATTATCAATCCTAAGATTATTATTAATCCTTAAAAATATTTAATTAGAGATCAATTAAAATCGAGAACGAGAAGGAAACAATGTATAAAAATTTTGGATGATGTAATGGCAAGGATGAAGTCATTACATTTGTGTTTTGTGAAGTTTTATTAATTTGGATCAAATTTAAAATCATTAAAATTTTAATCGCGCACGTAGAATTTTATTTACACCATATTTATTGCAATGCAATGTATAATAGTAATATAAAGTATAATAAAATATATAAATTTCATACCTGGAGTGCACCGGTACTAAGATTCGAATTGCCACTTCCGACGCTGACGTTGTCGGAATCTGCCGGTTGGTCTGTCTGAGCCGCATTTTGCACCGGCGCCGTTCCGTTTGTGCCATCTAGCGAAAAAAATCAGTCGTGGAAAACCACGTGCTTAATTATCAGCTATGCCTGTCTTTTTTGCAAGAAATATTTTGTTAATTCCGAGAAAACGTGGTTACGCTGAAACGTTAATTGAAACATCCACTTTAATCGACTCCCCTTCCGATCGACTTTGCCCTCCAGCTTCGTTAACCCTTTAACTAGGGAAGTTAATCTGAACTGATTTCTCCGCACGAGGCAAAGATTTCAGAAAAATATTTGAAAAATAAGATCCGTAAAAAAGTATCAATATTTATTATTAAAAAGTAAAATGACTCACTTATTAAATATTAAATTTGAACCTCTCTTTTTATTTGTAACGTGTTAGAATTAAGCTAGTATCATACGTAAGAACATTTTCTAGAAATAATTAATTTACAATTAGCTATTAATAGCATGGTTATCTTTTTTAACAATCGTTGATTGCTCCTTTTAACGTATCGTTCCATCTCGACAATAGATGGAGGGGGAATAATTAAATTCTTTTTTTTTTGCGTCATTATCGTATCCTTATGCAACATCACAACAGGCTGATTCACCTGTTCCGTCAAAATGTTTTCTAATAGGCGCTTGGGTAACCGCATTACAGAGCAGAACGTTATCTCGAAAAGAATAATGAAGAGAAATGTGATAGACGTTGTGGCAAATTCCTTTGGCAATGTCGTGATATGCCTCTCGGCCGCCGCCACAGAGATGCAGAATTTTCAGCACGCAATTCGTGACGAATGATGTGTTTGCACGAGATATTTCACAATCTGCAATCTTAATTTTAATAACGTATTCTTCGGCAAAGTATTTCCTCAGCAAAACATGCGTAGTTACAGGTAATCAAAAAAGACAACTGAATTTTCAAAATACAGTTAATTAATAAAAAATTATTAGTGTTCAATTAATTGCAAGCAGCTAATGATGAAATTTTACGTTGAGATTTAAATTTACAAAAGTAACGTTCAAAATAAAGAAAAAAAGGTGGCGAATGACTTTCGATCTTTTCGTCATTTTCGCCGAGAAAAAGAAGATTGACTCCAAACTGGGGGGAGAAACTTGCCATTAAAATTAAGGTCGCAGGGTTGCAGGAAATCCTACACGTGCGTCGTCATTAAATGTTGAAGCGCTCGAATCACGCATCACGCGCATTGCACATGTGGATTAGGCGAGATAAAAAAGAAGAAAAAAACGACTAAACGCGCTGCATCTCCAGCATCGTGAAAGTTTCGCGGCGGCGACGAGCGTTAATGCCGCTAATGTCGTGTGCCAATCGTGAGATCGCGATAAACCTGTCGCGAGAAAGAGCGAGAGAAATTAACAAGGCCGCCGTTGCGTGCGCCAAGAGTTACGTGTCGCGTGCGTCAGTTTTTTTGTACACAATGCCGCCGTTTATTTCGAGACTTCCAGAAGATTAATTTTTTTTGTGCTTCCGACAAGACGAGGTCAAGTTTCTTAATTGAAAAAAAAAATCCCCTGTTCCGAGCGAACGAGAACGCGCGCGCGAATTTATGGAAATGCAAGCTCGATGGATGCAGCTCCTCCACGAACATGGAGGATTGCGCTACGATGCAGCGCCTCTTCCCCCGCGTACGTGTTTCTCGGCTCCTAAACTACATTTTAACATGGTCATGGTGATAGCGCGAATAGGATTTTCCGAACACTGACACTCCGATCCCGCGGCGTCGTCCCTGGCACTTCCATTTCTCGCTCGTTTGCCACGTTTCAGGCAAATGCACTTGTCGAATACGGAAAAAGGCATCGCGCGCTGCTCGCGAATAGCATAACAACAACGTGATCGAATCGGCGCACATGTAGAAGAAAAAGAAAGAGAGAGAGAGAGAGATCTTTGAGGTCGCCCGATTTCTCGAGGCCAGATATCACACGCTCATTGATAACGAATTCAGCTCGTCCGAGGTTAGATAAAGTATCTCTGTTAATTGTTTGCGCGGTTGCCAGTGACGCTAATCGGCGTAACGGTAAACAATAGCGGACACGGCGGTTAAACTGCATTATTTAAAAAAAAAAAAAAATCCGCCGAGGTAAACATCGACGTATTCGTCTGTTTTATTTGGCTTTTCTGTTTTGCTCGGAAATCCGTGGAGACTGGCACGACGACGAACGAAACTCCTCGCACGAGATCAAACGTGTCTCACGAGCGAAAAACACGCTATTGTCCTCGGACGGTGAAGAGTGATGACTTTCGAAACGAACTCACGGTATTTTCGCTTCGCCTTCAGCTTGCAGAAGGGAATCCTCTTCATGATGAAATTCTTCACCCCCATTTTCGCAGTTTCTCGATCTATCCAACGCGAATGATGTGCAGTCTGCGCGACTCTTTTTTCTTCTTGTAGGAGATGCACCGTTTACGTCGTAACACTTGTCAATGTCCTGCGCGCGTCACACCTGAAGTTGCCGCGGCTGTTATCGCATCTCTGTTTACTTCACACCGTCGCGGACTTGCGCCCGGTGTTTGAGATTCGCTCTTTCGTTTTTCTTTTTTACATCTCGCGAGTAAATTAATTGAAGCTAGTTACTGGCGTTATTTTACGTTATTTAATGCTCCCGTTTAACGTTTCAGGTTTCTTACAATTTGTCAATTGCTCGATCTTTAATAGGAACATGATTCGTTGTACGGTGTACTCGATGCACGAATTATCACATTTTATGGATTTACACAGATTATTTTTTTTACTTCAGCTATATTCTATTTTCTCCTTTTTTTTTCGAAAACAGACTGTTATTTTAAAACCGCACGTTAACGCTTCGGATTCAAACAATCGGCCGGTACAAAGTTTTCATCAGAATTTGTAGAATCTTCCGTCTCCGTTCAGTCGCGACTCGGCGCAAACGTCGGAGATTGGTACGGCGTACCGCGGGCAACTTCACGGCGTTGTCGTGGATCACTCTCGTTCATCAAAGGCGACGTACTTGTGTCGAAGATCCGCGAGTTAACGACACTCCTGGCCGCGGGGGATCGTCGGTGCTTTCCGCCGTGCTGCCGTGTCGCGAAATCGCTCTCTCGCAATCGTCCTCGCACGCAATCTCGGGCCGATTTCCCCGGATGACGGAGGTGGAGCCGCCGAGGAGACACGACGTGCCCCGCCGCGAGGTTAGTATTATTTTCGTTTGTTCCCCATCTTTATATTCCGGCCGGAGAATTGGGTCGCCCGGAGAACGCTCGGCCCGGAGGGCGACTTTAGAGCCGCTCGGAAATTGTCGATATAATTGGCACGACGAGGCAACGAGAGGCCGATCACATCGTCTAGGTAGGCAAATTCGTTCGTTCGTTCGTTCGTACGTTCGCGTTCCCGATATTCGCGTATATAGCCCGGCGATGGGCTCTTCTCGCCGCTTCGGCGACAGTTTGCGTTTGACTACTGCGATCGCGATGCCGTCGGCAGCCGTCGAGCCTCGGCGAGCGCGTTAAAGGTGACCGATGGGAGGGGGGAGGACGGGAACCTCTCTTCCTTTGTTGGCCTCTTCTTCTTTCGTTGCCCCCGCCGATTTGCTAATCGCGGGAAAAAAAGAGCGCCAACCCCTCTCTCGCTATTCGCCCGTGAGAATTACCGCTCGAATCGATTTTTCCGCGAGATAATTAACGATCGATCGACTTTTATTAAACGCGTTTGATCGACTGCATAATCGAACGGTGTGCACGTGTTTTTTATTTTACACAACAAATTTGTTCCTTAGTACCAGTGACAGAATTTATTTGTTGACAAAAAATGTTGAGTTTATTCTGTAAAAACGACTGTTATTTCTCGACATGATCTCGTAATATATGTTACATTAATATTAATAGTGTTAAAGTAACACGTTACATGTGACATAATTTTCTCATTAAATTATTACATAAAAATTACGTCAAATTATGAAATTTACATTTATTTTTATGTTAAAATATAACATGATATTTATGTTGATATTTGATATGTACTTAGGACCGGTTGTTCCAACTTCTTGGTAAACTTACCTACCAGATAAGCATGTGTCTATCTTCATTTCTTTTCATAAATAAATAAAGACAAACATATATTTACCTAATAGGTAAATTTACCAAGAGGTTGGAACAATCAACCCATAATATATTAAATTGACAAAAAATTTCTGTGGACCGTTTGGGACAGACGGCATCAGTTAAATTTAACACAAATTATTTTACTGTGTTGTTATATTTTTATACCGGTTGAAAACTTGACAGGTTTTATTTTAGGTGAAGTTATTTTGTTTGAAGTTTTACGCTCTTCTATCTCTCAAAAGAGCGGGAAACAATGATTTATGTGTATTCGTTACGCTTGAAAGATTTTCGATACGGAGGGGAATCAGCGGAATAATAGTTAATGATGTATAGAAAACTAATGATCTATCCGAAGAGGTTCGCATCCTTTACAATTTTCGCATTACCCTCGCACGTCTCATTAATTAATATTGGCTCCTGGCGATTACGTAACGATAGACATTGTCTATTATAATGTTGGAAATTAATGGATTTTACCGTTTTTTTTATTTATTAAGCGAAGATGCGCCTGTATTAGAAAAATACACGCAAAGAATATCTGCGTTTTGGAAACACGTGTGGCCCGTGTGTATCCACAATCAATATCGTAATTGTGCAATGACAGTTGAGATTCATTGAATCTCGTTGATTGGCTGACTGTTCGTGATTTCTTGAATCAAGCACGTGATGCGCAATCGGTTAAGATTAAACGGCGACTGTACAATACGAAGCCGCCAAACGGGCGGGCATCGCCATCCGGGGGCAATTAATCAGGCTATTTGTCGTGATTATCGCGACACACGTAGGTACACCCGCCTGAACGTCTTAAACATTGACAAACGATAAATGTTCACGATTACGTGACGAAACTCTCCGCGACTAAGTCTCTCGCTTATATATATTTATTTATACCGCGCGATGTCCTTCCCCGATTACGCATAGCACGTCGAATTTACACATCGTTGCCTCAGCGGTTCTGTTCTGTTTCGCGAGATCTTATTTTCGTTCGTTCGCTTAGATGCACGTGCCTCGGAAATAGCGTTGCACCAGTTGGGTGTGCGCGTGCTCGCGGCTCGACAGGTGCAGCCGACCATATGTGACCACCTTGCCCGAGCAAGGTTGCACCGAAATGGCTATAGGAACGACGACGATCGAGTCACGGTACGCGGAGCGATCGGTCTAGTCCAGCCTACCCGGCCATTTCGCACGTTAGGTATACTTGTGAAATTCTGAAATTCAATCGCGTTAAATACTCCGCCGTGGGCAGCCCCCGAGCTATTTCGAGCTCAGCGAGGCAAAACTTCGACGTTTCATTTCTGTTTATGACACCGGCGAACACCTCCTTATTACCGCGACACGCACCGTTTCGCTTTCTTAATCGGATACGACGGGAATTACTTCGAAAATTTACCACGCTATGGAAATACATATTGCATTGGTAACGCGATATGGAAATGCATGCATTCCCCTCCACTGCTTTGTTTTTAATTTTATTTCAGAATTCCTTCTTGGGAGTGCCATTCAACCAATGTACCAGAAATATGCATATAACGATGTGGTAAATGTTCGATTTTTCTCTCTCAAATTATCGTTGTCGTACTCTCTAAATTACAATCAGTGTATTTCATTTACCGTGGTATATTTATAACTGTGACAATTAGTGATAATTATCCACTTTTTAGTGATTTTTACTTTAGAAGTTTAGAATTAGCGCACCGAGAAAAAATTGTCGAAGTATTGAGAACCAAATGTTTCTTGTGACATTTTCTTCGATATTTGTTATTAAAAAATTTATTTGTGAAGACGAAATATACATTTCTGTGAAATGTACTTCTGAAATATATTTCTGTAAAATATACCTTATTTAAAGACATAATATCCAGTGTGCGTAAAAATAAGTAATGTATTTCCTAAAAAAACATTTAATTCGTCTTATTTAAATAAACCATTTCCCTATAAGCGCATAATATTATTTAATATTTTAAGTATATTCTTCGAATATTAAATGTACACTTAATATTCTAAGAATATACTTAAAATATTACTTAATATTAAATGTTATGCGCTTATAGGATTATTAGAGAAAAGAAATAAATCAATTAAAAAAAACCCAATAAAGAAATAAACCAATAAATAAGATAAATGAGATGCATTTCGTAGAAATATATATTTCGTTTCCACGAATACATTTTTTTATAACAAATAAATATCGAAGAAAACGTCGATGCGACATATTTCTCTCAGTGTCTATAATCACTGAAAGATCAGTGCACGGAGAGAGTTTTCTCTTAAAAATTACCGTGGAAATCGTAATAATTGCGAGACAACGTGAACCTCGAAGTAAATTTTATTAAAAATATAGTAAAATTCCTTGTGGTTCACGTTGTCTCACAATTATCACGATTTTCATGGTAATTTTTAAGAGAAAATTCCCTCCGCGTGTATTTATCTCACAGATTGACAAGTTATAAGTATACCACTGCAATCAGTGTATTTTCATTAACTTCATTGATTTTTCGCTGATTGCAATTTAAAGAGTAGAAGATCCGTTAAAAACAAATATCTATCGCGCGTAGAAAAGCAATTTTTGAACAATGCGCACTACGTTTTGGCGAATTGGCGATTAAAGGGTTGTTACATCGGCGCGGCCGGGCCAATGACGGACGATGTAACGGCAATGTAACCGCGGGGTAACACGGTTGTGGAAAACGCGGTGGCGGTTGCACCGCCGTCACCGGTACAACGACCGGAAGCAGGTGGTTCCAGCCACGCACCGGCGACTTCCACGCCGCGCGAGCCCCGCGAACTCGCGTACGGTACGTGCACCTCCTCTTTGCGTGCGGGGAGAAACGACCGTCCATAAGCTATCCTCGAATCGCGATTTAATAGCACGTAAAGCCGCAAAGAAACTGCCGCGACGTCGTTTTCACGTGGGGATTTAATCGACGGACGATGCCGGGGAGAAGCGCTCGCTGCGCGGTAGATCCGATCTCCAAGAGGACGAATTCGCATACTGGTGTTATTATAACTTTAACATCTGTTAATTGATGGTTTATAGCGCACGTTTTTGCGGATATTAACCCCGTAGCTAGCGTACGTATCTCGAGCATCTCTCCATTCGTTGTCTACTAGTGTAATTTATTATTCGTTTCTTCTTTTTTTTTTATCACGGAAATAATGGTTACTAATTATTAAAACTTTCTTCTGCTTTGAAATATTTCCCGTTAGCGATCTTGATTGATTTTGATTAATTTTCTTCCTCCGCATATTTCATTAGTATTCATTAGTAATTTGATAATTTAAGAGATAGAAATAATTTTTTTACGCGCATATAAATATTCCACATTGAGAAAAAAATGTTAATTTGACTAAATTGTTCAATGATTAAATTTCTTCAGTTCAAGTACTTATGTATTTAACGTAAATACATAAAATACTTAAACTTCAATTTAACTATTTATATATTTGACAAAATATATAGTTAAATTGAAGAAATGTAATCAAGTTGCAAAATTTAGTCAAATTAACAACTTGTTTTTCTCGGTGTATAATATGTTATTATCTAAATATAATAATAGTAAAATTGAAAATCTTTTTGTATATCGTTAAAATTGTTATCCAAACATTTTGATCGCATACTTCATCAACTTTCAGAGAAATAAGTTTGTTAACATAAAGTCGAATTAAAAATCTTTTTACACATGTTTCATTAAAACTGATTCAAATTCTAAATTCTGACTTAAAAATATTAAAACTAAACAGAGGAGTTTTTCTGCATTTATCTAATCTTTTTATTTAAATTGTTTTTTTTTGGGACATCCGTTCTTATATCAGTGAAAGTTGTATAATGCTAATCGTCCGTTGATTGGCGAACGAAGATATCAACCGTTTCCACCTTACGACACATTTCCGTTGTCGTCGGTTGCACGATAAACCGTAGAACGGGTGTAAGAATTAATGAACCGACTCGTCTCGTCGAGAGAGACAAGGAGAGACTCTTTTCTCCGTGACAGAGGAACTTCTCTCCGTGAGAAATCCGTGAGAAATAGATGCAATTGTCGTCGCGCGAAACATAATTTGTGCCCAGATAGCAGCTTCGTGAATCGGCGAGAGAGTGAAATGCGTGCGAAGCGGGTTTGCCGCTTTCGAGATTATTAAATTTTGCGGTCGCGATAACAAAATAAAATTAATCATAATTAATGACCATCTTGTTACTAACATAAGTCAGTGCATCCGACTCTCCTTGGCATCTAATAATATCAGTTACATTATATTAATTTGTGTCACTTTGATTAAAATTTATTATACTTTGTTAATTGTAAAACGCAAAAATTTGGAAATTATAACAACTGCTATAAGACTATAAGTTGGCTTTCCAAAGCGAGATAAAACATATTTTTAAAGCGTTCAAGAGAAGTAACGGTGAGCGGAGTAGCACTTTTAAAACATCTGATAAAATTAAGAGCCTGCGAAATAAAACGCTTGACGGCATGATTTCTTCGTAATTAAAGGCAAACGGTACGTTTTAAAGAAGTTATAAAGTTCCGAGTTTATAATACTCTCATGAAAATTCTTTATCGTCGATGATAAAAGTTATTGCGAGTTGGTTGAGCGGGTTCGTATAGATGTAATAAAAAGAAATTAAGAAAACCATATGCGCACATCTTTTTCCTCGTTTTAATCGAGTTAATTGAAATTAACAAGGAATTTTTATTATTTTAACAAGTTTTAATTGCGCTTGAAAATTTCTCGAAGAAAATAAGAGAAACTGTTTTGAATTAATTTGGACATAACAGTGTAGTAACGAGATGAAAGAATGTATCCCTTTCATGATTTCTTTGAAAAGATATTACAGCAAAGAGAGAAAATATTAAGCAGTATATTATACATTTGCAACGCGAATTTGCACACTGTAACATATTCTTGTAAAATTACAACTATAATAGTGAGTAATTTTGTGACCAACTATAACAGTTGAGACTAACTATAATAGTATGTTTTCTCGTGCCTATAATTTTTTGCAGTATACAAGTAAAAATAATTTAATTTGCCATAAATTTGTTTACAGTGTACACAAGTGTACACAAGTGTAAAAGTCAAATTAAGAAATTATTGCAAGAATTAATTTATATACAAAATTACATACACAGAAGAATTTACAACTATTATAGTGAGCCTCAAAATTACTCACTATTATAGTTATAATTTTATAAAAATTTTTTACAGTGTAGAAAGATAAGAACCCATGAGCAGCAGAAAAAATCATTAACTTGCTTCCTCCTGGCAATTAATTATAACCGCGCACTTTCGATCGGCGGGAGGTGTCGCGTCAATTATCACCTCGAATACAGAAAAGCTTACGCGCAAGTAATTTCTAACGCGTCGATGACTCCGAACAATTCAATTTCCGCGCGGCGATTTATTCCGCAGGCGAGAACTCGTGAAATTTAACACTAGTGCCTATAACAAGGCGATCGCATAACGAAATAATTAACGTGTTCTGGTGCCGTGGCGACTTCAAAGCGGTCCTCGAGACGCGGAAGGGGCCGTTTCTCTCCTCGCACCGTTTGCTCGCAATATAGCAGGTCATTGGGCCATGGAGAATCCTAAGATGGCCGCGAACGGATTCAGCGCGAGGAAATCCAATGTGCGTGAAAAATTATCAGATCTCTTTTATTTATTTCTCTTCGCTCTTTCACCGCGGTCGTTAATTCGTCGCGATTCATTATGTTTCTTTCACGGTGGTCGCTGAAATTTTTTTTTCCCCCCCCAAAGCGATGTTCCGATTTTTCGAGCGAAATCTACCGTTAATTTAGAAATCAGAACTATTTGTCTTGCGACAATCGGAAGATGAGATGATACTTGTAACACGAAGCAGATAAAGCAGAAAATCTTCAAGATTCGTTTCACTAAATAGTTATTTTCTAAGGATTATGTCTACAAGAAGGCAAAAGACGAATGCAAACGCCAATTTTCTGACGTAATATTTCAAGAGGAAATTGCACGTCTACCTTCGGCCGAAAGTGCAAATTTTAATTAATTAATCATAACCTCTCGGTGGACAATGATAAATTGAGTTTTGAGAAAGAGAGAGAGGAAAAATAATTTAGAAGTTGGAAATGCACATTAACTTATTAAGAAATTGCTAGAACAATAACAATTACATAGAAATTTTTCAGTTATAATTAGACTTACGATTGTGAGATAATTGTTATTATTATTTTGTAACAATTTCTTAATAAATTGATATACGTTTAATCTTATCTCTAAGGAAAGCAAAATATCTTACCGGTTTCTGTGATAAATCGGCAATCAGAAGTTCTCGATGATCTGCAAGATCGCTTGAGGGTCGCCTCGAAGTCGCTCACGACATCGCTGAGGTCCACGACTGGCGAGGGATGATAATCTCCCTGTCGTCTCGGTGGTGGCGGTTGATTTGATCTCGACGCGGCGGTCACCCCATTCGTCGCCGTACATTCCTGCGGTATTTTTGGCAATTCGGCCTCTATGCCCGCCAGCGCCGGACTCACCTAGAATCAAAAATAAAGGAAACAATCTAACACGAGGACGTTTGTTCGCGACGTCCGATGTGAATTATCGTCGGTGCGCCGCGCTGCAGCTTTGTCGAGTGATTTATCTTGAATCTTCACGGTTTCGTCGGCCCGCGACGGACTGGGTTTATCGTCAGAGTCGGAAATTCTAGTCGGAAACAGAGATACAAGCCAGACGCGATAATATGAAGGTAATTTAATACGATGTTCGTTAAAGTTACTGTAAAATTTTTACCGTAAACGTGAAATCGAAGAAGGTATTTAAACGTGAGAAGACCTAACAGCGTCTGTCGTACTTTTTATTTTTATCAGGTGATACGTCAGTCACGATTATTATTTTATCTTATCCCCATCTTTCTCTTTCGATTACGTCAAATAAATGTTATTTACATTATTTGATATACGGGAAGCATTCGGAAATCGTATGCCGGTAATACGTAACCCGCGGTTTCACTGTTTTCGTTTGGCGCAGTGCAATGCCTTCACTGTATGCAATTAGAGGTATCGCTAAATTAATTACCAGGCCCAGAAGAACCTCCATCGACTGGCATTGCCTACGACGTTCTCGCTTCTTGCGTCGCTCCGTGCTGGACCTGTCCCTGGCGTTTCCGGCCGCGACCGCCTCGCAATAACGCACAAAGTCCAGATCGATGTGATACCCGTAGGGGCAGCAGAGGCATTTCGAGCCGGAAACGTACGTCGGCGTCCTCGCTGCAAACGGAAAAACGTTTTACTTCAGAAAACTTCACTTTGCCAAACGTTTATCTCCGGTAAAGTGTATTTACTGACGAAATAACTGGTCAAGGTTACGTCGTCGGAGATAACCGTCGAGATAACACAGATATCTGCAAACTCTGTTTATTTGAGAAGCACTACATTCCTTCCCTGAATGTAAATTTGAAATTGGATTGAATATACGCGTCGCGATTGATTTATATTCCGCACGTTGAAAATTATGTAACTAATAAAGTTTTCGGTTTGTTGTCGTAGAGTCAAGTCAATCGGGCATTGTTCCTCTTCGTCGGGCAAGCGTTTGTCCGAGGTTAATAACCGCGGTGCAACGTAAACTGAAATATATGTTGTAACTACTGGCAAGTATCCAGAGAAACAGCAATAATAATCTCGCGAAGTTCGTTAGTCGGGCGAGTATGGGGATTCCATTTACAATTAGTGTCACACCGCCCGCACGTGGTATCGCATATGCGTGGCAATGACTTAATGAATTCCGCCTCGACGTCTCGGGATTCCGCGTCGGATTTAGAATTATGTTCGGTCAGGTGCCTTTATCCTCATTTAAATACAAGTAAGTTACCACAGAAGGCAATAATGTTACACAAGATAATAATGGTAATATTATAACGCAAAATATGAATATGTAAAAACAAAATTAATTGTATATAGTAATAACGATTACTGTTATCTCTTCTTCTTTTTTCATATTTTATTTCGCTGTAATGTTGAGCCCATAGAACGTTACGCTGTAAAACATTTTTGTAAAATTACAACTACAATAGTGGGTAATTTTGAGACCAACTATAATAGTTGTAAATTTACTTTTGTCTATAATTTTGCAGTGTACAAGTAAAAAACATTTAATTTGTCATAAATTTGTTTGCAGTGTATACACAAGTGTAAAAAAACAAATTGAGAAGTTATTGCAAAATTTATTATACAAAATTACGTACACAAGAAAATTTACAACTGTTATAGTTGGTCTCAAAATTACCCACTTATTATAGTTGTAATTTTACAAAAATTTTTTACAATGTACAACTTCCGCGCTTATGATTTCCGATTTGATTTACGGTCAACGATCTCTTATTATAGACGCGTCCACTTTTATTAAAAGTGACTCACCGTTTCCATTGAAAACGCGGGTCGAGGGGATGACAGTCAGGGCCATGATGTTGGCTGATCTTCAGGCGCACTTGCAGATCCGCGTTTCCATAATCCTGCATGCAAAGTACAAATAAAACCGTTAGACGTTTAGAGCCGCATAAACGTTTATATATATAATGCTGACAGATTCACGGATTGCAATGCGTGTGTTTACACGCAGAAATATATCCGAGGGGGAAAGGAATTGGCGAGCGTGGTAGATTTTTGGAGCGAAAGTCGAAACAATTACCTGCACGCCCTAATTACAATTTATTGCACAACCGCCGCCGCCGCCGCTACAGTTTTCCCGGAATAATTACATAATTTTCTAACCGTCTGACATACCTTCGTCAAGAATCGCGCGGCGATTGCCTTGGTCTAGTCAGTCGCTTCGTCTTCGTTTTTTAAGTCGCTTCAATTGAGCGAAAGTTTGTTTGCAGCAAAATTTTTACGAGAACGAATCAAAAACACGATGTAGCAATTAGCATTTAACAAGACTGCGCAACGAGAAAGAGCACTCTTTTACACAGAATAGCGAGTTATGAGCAGATTAATTAGTCGCGAATATATCTTTTCTTTTGCTTTTTCGATACTTTCTATAACTCGTACTCACAAACACACACACACGCACACGTATAGAATCCCTGCAGTTAGCTCGTTTAATTGTGCGACTATTCAGCAATTTCTTACTGAATTATTCAAGGCTTTTGCACAAATCTGTTATACGTATGCGTGGAATAAAAGAGCGCGGCGGTACGCATTTTTCTACTAATTGACAGTTATCCGCGCGACTGTCGGAAATTTGTGACGACGCGCTGTCGCGATATATCATGCATGCGTTCGTACGCTGAAAGAATTATTATACATAGATGGTGCGGAGTGCGCTTTTAGGCGCCGAACGTTCGCGCTTTAAACCGCAGAAAGGTATAATAAACCTCCTTAAACATGGTTTTCACGAGGCGCCCGCGACGGCCGAGCTAATTCCGTATCCCGGATTTCTGGTCTGACGACAGTGGTGCGTCCTCCCGCGGTTTCTTGTCTGTCGTCCCGTCCGCAAACTTTTAATTGTTCGCCGTCGGGCGAAAGATGTTCGGTGAGAGTCGAAATGTTGGGTGTTCCCGACGAATCGACTCGATTGTAATACTTTTTTACGTACGACCTCTCCTGATTTCTTAAAACATTAGTTGCCGTTCGCTTAAAATTTCAAGACTTTTATGGGTTTATTTTTATTGCAATCGCCCGCGCTTTGAATTGATTCGCACATTGTTTACCCTCATATCGATATCTTTAAAAGATATCTTTATCTGTAGAAACATTATCTTCTGAGAGATACAAGAGGTACAAAGTGATAGACAAGTTTGTTTATCGATACGAAAAATAAACGTACGTAGAAAAAGAGTAAATAATCATAAGAATGTGTAGGGCTTCCAACTACAGATATACTCGATACAATTATATTTGCTGTTAATGCAAGTACAATGTTGATATTGTAGTAACATATAGGGGAAAGGAGGTAAAATGATGAATTGTAGATAAAATGATGAATCGCTAATTTTTCTAAATTAATAACAGATATTGACCCGATGTTGAATTCATTAAATGCTTTATATAATACAGATTATCTGTCGTAGTTTGGTTTCAATCGGTCCACAAAAGTGGATAATATAATAAGAAATGTGTTTTGGGTACACCCATGTGTAACTTTTGGAACTTAATTGTTTACAGGGAATGACGTAATTATAGCAAATACTTTCGGTTCTTAAATAAAATCATGATATAGTATAGTTAAAAACACACATACAAATGCATTTATATTTTTTATTTCTCGCAGTGTAACATTCTTATTAAATAAATAAGTGAACACTATAATTGGGTAAGATGACGGATGACGCCAGATGACGCATTTCTAATTGCAGATTATGTTCTGCAACGAACGTAATGTCATGCAAATTAAGTTTATATTTTGTGATATTGTCATACTGGTAATCTGTAAGTAAATTTTATCATATGCAATTTATTGATTTCGTTATTTTTAAAAAATATAAAGTTGTACTATTAATATAATATATTGTTAAATAAATAAGAAAATTGGTGTTTATACCAGATAAACAATAGATAGGTTACAATGTTATTTAATTTCATTCTTTTCGCTACTGAAAGTCATCTTATCCACATAGGAGAATAAGATAACGAAATTGTCAAGTTCTTAAAAATCAAAATTTCTTAAAACCCTATAATTTATTTAACAGTTTTTAATTTTTATAGTAGATACAAAAGGCTTTAGTGAATCTAAAAAAAAAAATAGATCATTATTTTTATACCATCACAGAAATTAAGAAAAATCGACAAACTTTAAGGTTGTCATCTTCTCATCCCCCTTTCCTCTATTATTGTATTGAGTATATCTGTTGTTGGCAGCCCGCAACTACACATTCTGTTGAATCAACTACTTTTTTCTCCGTGTATTTGTTGATTTTTATTACGCATTTTACAATTAAATTGTTTCGGAATTCAGAACTTTCGCTCAACGATTTTCTTTCAAATGATGGTATCATCTTGTATAAATTAATAATTTAATTGTATCCACAGTGTACGATAATTATGAAACATGATGTAATATAAAAATATGCAGCACGGCTTTCACTTTTTATTCAAATCATTCGGAGTTTCTTATGTCGAACACTGTCCGGCATTACCTGTTATAATTTTCTCGAATCAAAAGTATTATCTCAAGTTATGAAACATCACGATTACTTACTGATAAAGAAAGCTTCTCGGAAATCTTTATCGAGAGTCACGCGTAGATCGTCTATCTCTCAAATAGTTTCCTTCGACAAACCAACTGAAGGAAGATAAAGCGTGCAGAAGTTTTCGAGCGAGCGAGAGGAAATCCTTCGAGTCGCGATTGAATTGAGATGAAAGCACATTCTTCTTCGCGACGGAAAGCCTGCACCTCGATTGAAGGGACCACTTAGACACGGCTCACGTACGGTGTAGGGAGACCCGTTGTCGTCGTTGAATGGAAAGTAAAGTCAGCGACTCCGCTGCGCTCAGAAACCATGGCCTAATTTCAGAGGAACGATGGACGCACGAACGTGCCGATAAATCGCGCGAAATTCCGCACCGGAAAGCGAACGCGGCTTACGTCGACGGACGTCTACCCGACGGTACTAAACTGAATCGATATACAGTGTTTCTGTCGCGCTGATAAGCTTGACCGCCTGATAACGAGTTACGCCTATACGCGCGTATTGTAGAAATTGGGGCGACACTTAATGCGTGGACGCCTCCACGAGAATTAATTAGTCATTGATTATATTGTACATAAAGTGTCTCGAGTGTTTCACATTTGTTCTTTCAGTCAATGGTTTTTTTTTTTTTTTAAATAATACCTTGTGTCTTAGAACATAGAAGTAAAGGATAAATAATTTACAAATTAATTTCCGATTTTTTTTGTTATTTAAAATCGCGTGAAAAAATATTACGTTATTAAAAAATTCAACGTAACTCACAAGGGAATTTTAATGGGGATTTAAGTTTTAAAGGGGATTTTAATGAAACTTGGCATAAATGTAGAGGTAAATAATGAATTTAGAACTTTTTTGTTTGGGCTCAAAAACGATTTGAAGGGGTGAAACCACCCTTCAAAGGTAAATACATTTTTGCCTTTTTTTTATATACCTCGTAAAATATCAAAATATCAAAAAATTTTATACAAAACTTACAGCATAAATACCTCAAATTATCTATGCTATTCATTTTTTGAAAAAAAATTTTAATGAATAGCATAGTTAAATAGAGGTATTTATGCTGTAAAACTTTTGTATAAAACATTTTTTGATATTTTATTTTTACAAGATATATCGAGAAGACAAAAATGGCCTTACCCTTGAAGGGTTGTCTTACCCCTAGCGCTTCAAACCGTTTTTCAGCCCAAACGGAAAATTTCTAAATTCATGTATTTATCCCTCTTATGCTAAGTTTCATTAAAACCAGAATTTACGAGATCGCGAGGTTCCCTCGTCAGATATACATGTATCATGTCCGATTTTCCAGAACATGTGCAGATGCGAGTGAGTACATGAAGTTAGCAAGTAGCAACGAGAATACGGAGGTGAATAATGATCGCGCACGTCCTTGCAAGGCTAATGCCCTTGTACGACCACTTTCATCCTCGATTATCTATTAATGTCGCCAGAAAATTATCTTACGACATCGGCATATAATATACGCGTGAACGTTGTGATAAATATTCAAAGCTCTTACACGTGTCTCGGTTATAATCGGTGTGTAACGGCGTAAGGAAAATACGCGGTGCACTAAGTAAAATGACTTTCAATTTTGCCGGTAAAACTGTATGAAGCGGATAATATATTGGATATCATGAGCCCGATCGAGTCGAGAATTTCAATTATAATAATTAGCTCGTGATACATTCTCGTTAACTTTATATGAATAGATGACGTAATTATATGACGTATACGAAATTATACACCTTATTACGATAGATATCGTGGCGTTTTAACATTCGTTTATTATATATCCTTATACACTCATGGCCGGCAACTTATATATGGAGTGTGTGGAGAATTCCACACTCGGAATTTGAGTAATTTGTTCCAAAATTATTTATGAATTGTGACGAGAGCTACCGCCATGAACTGTAACATTATATGGTATCGGGGTAGCAAAAAAAACCGTTTAGATTTGTTTTGAATTTGTCTTGCACTAATACTATATGTCATTCGTTGGTTTGATAAATCAAGGAATTTTATTTCTCTACAAATTAAAGACCCATTTTATAAAAATTTGTTACAGTTTTTTTGGCTACCCCCTCCCCCTCTTAACCTAACCGATATCAGAACTCCACACTCGGAATTTTGCTAAGTTGCCGGCCTTGTATACACTCAAAAAAAAAAGATCTTGCAACTTCAACAAAAATTATATGTGTGTAAAAATTAGCTGAGATAGATAAATAATTAGCAAATGTGATATGTATATGTATTGCACCTGATCAATCTGGCTGATAGAAGCAGAATTTATAAATTCTATACGTGACAAAATTCTAGCAGATACAAAAATTAGCGATACATTTTGGTTGCGATATCAAGAAATCTGTCTATATCAGCAAAACATTTTTTCGGGTGTATATATTCCATAAGATAAACGCGATGCGGGAAAAATGTGAAGTTGATTTGAAAATATCACTTTTATTTAATTGAAAAACCAAAAACTACCATATAAGTAGACGACGAGGCGGGATTGAGGCCTGATTCATCCAAGCAGATCTCATCACCATAAACGTCATCATCGTTTACCTTCCGACGAAAGCAAGCTCCGTTTACTTCTATGTAAGGTTGCACCATAAAAATCCTCGCCACTCGTCATCTATGGGAGACTGAAGAAGTTAGTCGGCCGGAGGGCGCACGAGAGAGCAGCAACAAAGCGTGCTGTTAACTTTCATTTTCACGGTATCTGCCAAAAGGCGATCGAAACGGCGCAACAATCCGTTCGCGCACAAAGTGAAACGCGAGATTCCATTAACCGGGACGTATAAATACTCGCGTGCGCACGGTGCAATAAAGCGGAACAATCCCCGCGCGGGGGAAAATGCCGTTTATCTCGCCGACAAAAGGAAAGAGTTGTTTGCCCGGCGACGATCAGACGTTTCTCTTGTGTCTCGGATCAGATAAGACTGCAATGTCGCGCGCGGTACACACACGATGCCACACGGAAAGAAACGCCGCAAACGTGTCGCACTGTCCGTCCCCTTGGCCTCTGGCCCGTGATTACTATGGACACAATGGCTCGTAAACAATAGAGAAATCGTGCGAGAGACCCGACATTCGCATATTGCGATCCGTCGTTCTCCTCCCTTTTGCTATTTAAACGCGATATCATGATGCATTCTGCTGCATTATGAATTATCGTCTCGGCTACCGTATGCGACGGACGCGATCGTTTGCATCTGTCCGGCGCAACGTGCTCTCATCTCTCTGATCTTCATAGACAATATTGAACTTGGCGCGGGCTATTATTAGAACTCTTGGAAGTGCCTATATAGCGAACATTTCCGATGTAAACACGTGTACAAAGTTGTACAAATTACTCGCTATATATTTTTATTATTGTGCGCGATTAAAGAATTATATATTATAATTATAATAAAATATTAAACGGTAATACGTTGAACACGAATAAAATATTAAAGTCAAGTGATTAGCTATACGTAATGTTTATTTTTAAAATAATTAATATTCTATCATAGATGTTATCGTTCGCCACCCTTACATTAGCAGTATGAAGATATAATGCAATATAACATGTATAAGCAATTATTATTACACTGAGAAAAAAATATTGTTGATTTGACAAAATTTTCCAACTAAATTAAAATTTTGTCAGTTCAAGAATTTATGCATTTAACTTTAAATGCACAAATTTCAATTCAAATATTTATAGTTAATTGAAATATATAAATACTTGAATAGACAAAATTTAATTCAGTTGGAAAATTTAGTCAAATTAATATTTCTTTCTCGGTGTGTAATGTAAAGAGTTAACGGAATGCATTAATATCAATTTCCTGTTTTCTTTAACTCCGGCTGCCGCTAATTTTTTCTCAAAGCATGATATTAACTGCGGTATGAGACACTCTTCGTCGTATATAAATAGGAAGAAACTAAGAAAAGGGCGAGAAGTAAAAGATAAAGAGTCATGTGTATCGTCAAAGTGCAAGCATGCGACTGCAGCGGAAAAGAGATATGTCCTGGGGGGGGGAGGGGGGTGACGGAAAAATCGGACGGAAAAATCTTGACGATCCGCAGGATCTTCTTGAGAGTCAGAAGTTTATCTTTCTACAGTTCGTAACTTATTTGCATTTTCGGGAGCTCGTAAAACTCCGTCGTCTCCAAACGAGATTGTATGGTGAAACAACAAGTTACAAAGCTTATGCGTCATGCTTTATGTCCGTCTATTTCACCTAACGCGGCTTTAGAGCCCGATAAAGCGCGCATGTAAAGCCCAATATATCACGCATGTTTCTCAAACACTCCCGAACGCGGGCGCGTTTGTCGGCCCTTCTAGGAAATGGCGCTCTTTATGTTTTGGACCATTTGTCACTTTCAACGCGCGGAAACGACAATGACAGCTGTACGACGAATTTTTGTACACCCGCGTTACCTAGCTTTTAAAGTAATTTACAATCGTCACTCTCTTTCCCAATTTCTTGATACAAAATATCTGAATGTACATTCTCACTTGTACTTGAAGTAATTCTGAAGGCTACATCCGCGAAATATATGTGTATATACACGGAGAGAATTTTCTCTTAAAAATTACCCTTAAAATTGCGTCAAGATTTGGTCAAATTTTATTAAAATTTTGGTAAATTTTGTTAAAAGCATAGTAAAATTCTTCGAAGTTCACGTTATGTCACTATTACCGCAGTTTTAAGAAAAAATTCTCTCTTAAATGGTGAGACATAAGCTTTGAAGAATTTTACTATGGTTTTAACAAAATTTACTAAAATTTGGCGCAATTTTAATAAATTTTGTTAAAAGCATAGTAAAATTCTTCGAAGTTCATGTTGTCTCGCTACAATTTTAAGGATAATTTTTAAGAAAAAATTCTCTCCGTGTATTCGAAATAGAATGATGGATTAGACTCGAGCAATATATATATATATATATATATATATATATATATATATATATATATATATATATGCGTATTCATGCGTACGTGCTGTAAAATAATACTTAATAACCCGGAAACGCCGCGTACTCATGATCGATTTCTTTGCTACTCGAGCGACTCGGGCACGTCAATGCCTAGCCATTCATTTTCCGCTTTCTACTGAATGGGAATGACCGGCTCGAATGTCACACTACAAAGGTCGAGATATTCCGTCTGTTCGACGTCTCTTGCGCACTGAAGAGACAAAGTACATGCTCGAAAGATTATTATGACGGATTTGTGTGCTGTGGACACACGCATCCATGGACGTACATGTCCACGAACGCGCCCACACGCCGTCCGCCCATTAAGGCTTTTCTCAATGAATATGTGCACGCCGAAAATATCACCGCACCGGATGACGACTAGAGACCATAACGCCACAGTATTTTTGTCATCTCGCCGCGAAGATGCGGTCTCTCTTTCATGGTTCTTTCGCGGACAGCAACAACAGGAAGTAACGATTCCACTGCGACGGGGCCGTGCGAAAACTTACATGGAACCAAAACGCGAATGTTTTGAAAGCAAATAATCGAAAGGGGAAACATTTTTCGAAGAAACTTAAATCCAAAGAAAACAATATTACAATTATGATATGACAAATTGTTATGAGTATTTTATATCTGAAAACCGTAAATACGTGATTTTACCGAGGAAGAAATAATGCCGATATATATAGATGTATATATAGATATATAGATGCAAATTAATTTATATCTATAGCGTATTAACGTTTCTTCGATGTTTAGGTGCAATGTTTTATAATATAAATTTTTTATATTACAGAGTAATTAATTAAATAAAAGTCAGACGCGTCGGCGATTGTAAATGCGATGGTTTTTGTGGTGAAATTTAAATTCCGACTGGTGTTAATTAAGTTTCTGCGGAACACTTTGTACACCGGCGTTTTATTTGTCGTCGTCGACACGACAAACGAGACATGTGCCTCAAGGATTTCCCAATAAAACGTGTCGATACCGCGGCACGCGATTTAGTTGAGCGTGAAATTGATCTCCATTCCACGCTCGCCCGCGACAATAGGACATATAAATAGAAATTAAACTCAAATGTAGATCGCTATCGCCGGCGGAATCAGATCGAAACACTCGGAACACCTACGAGACGTGCCTCTCTTTATCCGCGTGTACTTTTCCAATTGACTGGGCAATCGATTTAATCTGGTACGCTACAGGATATCCCACATTTATCGGGGAGTACAGATTCTTTGACAAATACAGATTTTTTTTTCTTGTAATAAAAATATTCAACACCGTACAGTAACATACGTATTCTACGTATGGTACTTTAATTGTAGATTACCGATTATTGAAAAACTTCGCATTCGAGGGTCTGATGATTCCTACAGCGCAAAGCAAACAAGGGAATTTGCAGTATAAACTTTGATCTACATGCAAATAAATAAAAATTACAGGTTTGTCTATTTACCGTGAATCTAAAGATAGCGCGAGTCAGTCGAAGGACGATTATGCCTCTCATTGCTCGCCGTGTTTAATTTGTGATTATCACCGCCCATTATGTTGTGAATGAAGTGTGAATACCGTTAACTAATGAAGGCCACGTATAACATTTTACGTGAAAGTTAGAATATGTATTGATATTTTATGATAATTGCGCATCAATTAATTTAATTTAAAAAAAAAGCTTAAATTAGAAATAATATAAATGCATGTTAAAAACTTTTTATAATTAAAAATAGTGTTTTCTGTAATTTTTTCTTTTTCTCAATAACTTCTACAGTCGTAAGTTAAACTTAGTTTAGAAATTAGCGGTTAACTGCGAAGCTACATTGATTGATAATATTGGAAGAATTTCAACTGAGATGCGCAGTTGGAAACCGCTCTTCAAATAATTATTATCGCACTGTTATTTTACAGCGCCGATTTTCAGTGGTCATCAGGGAAACACGCGATGAACGTAGATTATACCAACATTATCACTGTCGTGGTGGGAAAACGTATGTTGCATAATAAATTGCACGGTGTACAATGTCGAGTTTTCGTGTCGCTAACCTGCCGCGTTATTAGATTATTTATTATTGTTATTGGGAAATCCGTTGTTCGACAACTTCGACGATTGCTCAGTCAGTCGTTAATCTTCTACATAGAAGAAAATCATTTACGATGAACTTTTTCTTGAAGGTATAAGGTCTTTGCCTACTTTCTAGTTTCATAAAAATGCGAGCATAGGACTAGGAGATAAGTTATAAATTTAAATCTTTCAGATAATATATGATACAAATTTTTTGAAATCATCATTATATATAAATAATCATTTTTATAAACATTTTTTGATATTATTCTGAAAAAAGATAACGGGGTCGCATATTACATGAGTAAATGAGATCGCGTTTACACACAAGTGTTAGAGATAAATTAGATACGCCCGTTTCTAGACATAAAAGGTAAAGGTGCTTACATTGTAGCGCACGCTAGCACAGCGCTAATCAACTATTCGATCAAAGTTAATAAGGCTACATTCACGCCATTAATTCCAATTTCTCTGTATTTTATTAAACATATTCTATTACGAAAGAAAAAAATAGAAATGATAAAATTGTCGTATTATGCTAAAGTTTTCAAAAGTTGATTATATATTTTGTACACTTTATCAGAAAATATTCTTCTTCTAACGCGTAATATTGAGGGTGGAATAATAATAGAAGAGAATGTGAAATAATGAATGAAATGTTTGCTGATGAGTGCCAACTGATTGTCAAAGGTATTATTTAGATTAATTCAATCGGCATCCTACTTTTGTTTTCTCTGCCGTAATAACGTGCCTTTCTTCCGAGGAGCGGTGTGAGTGTTCCTTTATTGGGCCTGTGGCACACACGGGGCCTGTTGCAACGAGGCCTCATGCGGAGGCGTGCGATGCGTGGGCGTGCACCGCAAGACTTCTCTCGCGTACACACTGCGCGCCGGCGTCGTGACACGCACACGAACACGCGCGTGTACGTAGAGACGCGGACAAATGTAAAGGGTGCTTAAAACATTCCGGCACCTGTGCCGCTGCAGGACTCCGGCGCGGAAGAAGCTATTCATTGATTCGTCATGTCGCGTTAAAGGGAAGCACGGCCGATGTTATCTACATGCATTATGCAGCCGGTGTCGCGCCGCTTCTTTTCGTTACTAGAAATCACGTAAACTTCGTCTTGACACTTTCTCTCTTCTCTCACCGTAAAAAGAAAAAAAAAAATCACCGACTTCTAATGTGTGCACCGCATGGTAAAGAATTTTGGAAAAACTGTGAGACTTAGGAAAATTTATATCGATGACTTTAATAGATATTTATATTAAGTATATTGCATTGAATAAATATAATGCGGTAATAATAACGAGTTTGTTACATAACTTTTCCGAAATATTTTTTAACACACTAACTTTTAACCGTGCCGACAAATATCAATGGTCTTTCGACATGGTTTTTTTTCTTTCCGTATTAGTTTTGATAAGAACCTGAGTCTTTTGTCGAGGGGAAGGAGAAAGAAAAATATTGACGCATGGCATACGGACGTAGAGCTCTCCAAGTTCGGGCTACCTGAAAAATTCTCACGACCATCGCTTCGCTTCACCCGGTACATGGTAAGGAACATAAGCATACCCGTAAGCCCACCTATCAGCCTCTCGTTCGCCCATGCACATTACGCACACGCGTGCGGCGCGACTTGAATAATACGCCGCTTCGCGCGGCGTGAGCGTACAGACCTCACTCCTTTAAGAGCGTTTAAAGCTCGAGAGCTGAGAACACACTTTGCGCCAATAATTGCCGGCATGGAAAGCCTCGTTCCTGAATTCCGTTCGCGAATGACGCGTCGATTTTTTAGCGATATCGACATCGCTTTGTGTAATAAATTTCTTTTTATTGCAATCATATATTTTTTAAAGGTGCTCTGCGCTTTATATAATAATATTCGTGGTTTGTGAAAAATCGTGCTGCAATAAAAATTTATTTTTGCAGCTCTCTCCTCGAAATTGACTTGTGATAATTTTTAAATTCAACAACGTTCGAATAATAATTTTTTTATTTGCGATTTTTCAGTGAAAACTGTTAAATTTTGCAAGTGGAAAAAAATGACTATTTCACCAGTTGAAACAATCGTGATATTTTATCAAAATTCTGATACATTGACAGTTATATTTTTCAGCCATGTTATTGTTATATCGGTGGAATATTCGTTAAAATTGCGATAAAAGATACATGCAAAAATGCTTTTTTTTTTTTTCAATGCGTAGCGTTAGTAAAATGGAATTTATGTGAAATCGACTTTTAGATGTGACTGCGATGAATGTTGAACGCATCGTATTTCGCATCGAAAATACTAATGACATATGTTTCAGCGAAGGTCTCACGGCTACCTTGATAGCTATCTTGTTTGTGACTTCACTAAATTCACGAGATTATCTTACTTGAATTTTATATATGCCCGAGGGCGATTAGGAGAATATTCAAGAATGAAATTGTGTTCAAAAAATAATTCGCGTTGCATTATTCATAGCACTTTTTATTACATGGATGAAAATAACGATGATACATTCGTACGTATCATGATCATATTATGAGAGAGATTCTGTACATTTGTCTGTTCTCACAACGTATGTTTAACTATCATCCTTTTTTCCTATCCTCTCTCGTTCTGTCTCCTTTACTCTTTTTGATTGAGGTCTTTGATTACCGTTGCGGTCACTCAATTAGCGCTCCTTTTCATCAAAGCCGCACCGCACCAGTCACATATACGTTTACCATGTTTACCAAATATTATAGATCAAGAATTCACTAATATCTAAGCAAATTTAAGTGTGATTAACAATTGTGATGTCAAAATTATGTAAAACAGAAGTCTGATAATATTGAGACATCAATTATTCAAAGATACATGTAAAATTGCAGAAACAAATGTTGCTTTGTCTAAAAGCGACCTGAAAATGATGTACAACGACGACGGCTAACAACAATTTTAATAGTTAACAAAACAGAATATAAATCTAATATTTTGTTGAAATACACAATGAAATTTACTTGCATAAAATAAAAACACTATTCGGCTATAATAAAACTTAAATTGATACGGTAATCTCGGGCTTTTATGCAAAGTCGTCAATGTCGTTATATAAGTTCAATATAAATGTATATATACAAGCTCATACCGTAAAATTTGATATGCATTGAGATGAGCATTGAATAACAGTTCTCAGTGACTCTATTTACATTTAATGTCCGTGTATCTATCAGTCGTATAATCATTCGCTTCGACAACTGTTTATGTCGTTAAACGAAGCTCATCATTGTGCAGAAAATCATCCACCGCAGGATGCTGCGCGGTTCTAAATAAACGTATTCTGTATTTCTAAACAAATCTGCGGCGTCTCTAAGAAAAAGAGATGCCTTATGTGATAGGAAAGTTTATTGATCAGATAATCTAACGAAGAAAATATGATAAGATAAACAGATTTGAATCAAGAAAAGAAAATGGTAAAATTGATCGAAGCATATAATATTTGCAATATGACACAGAGGTTTTAAGAAAATTTTTTATTGTCAATTATTGTTATATTGATATATTATTGATGTTTGTCTTATTTAATTCTTATAATTAATAATTCATTAATTTATGTAATATTATTTATTGGGATTTTATATGAATAATTATAAATATAAATATGAATAATTTTTGCTTAATAAATTGTGTCATTACTGTATAATATTTGTCTTCTCTCTTTGACAGAGGTATGAAATAAAATATGCTACATACGTGCACACATCATATACGGTAAAAGTTTCATTAACTCGACGACGTGTACACCGTCGTCGTTCCGTCGAGCGTGATTATCGGCATACGGATAATTACGGAGGGCAAGTGCAACGGGAACAAAAACTCGGCCAAGAAAGGTAACTAAGCGAGGAGAGATTTATTTTGTGCTGACCGACTCGCTGGGTGTATTCTACTTGAGCCTCTCATTATCGTACGTGTGTTGCTCGTGACCGATTTTTCATTTTTCATATGGCAAAACGATTGCACGTCAACAGTATTTGTTTATACCATATACGCGGAGGAAAGTGGCTCACATGAAATAAATTATGACCGCACGTCACACTTCATCGACGTGTTACATAGGAATGTTAGGCTTCTAGATGTAAAAATAAATTAAAAAAGGAATTTGAAATAGTATTGTTGCAATATAATTTTATTATGTGTTAAAAGGTTTAAATTATTTTTGCGTAAATACGTACGATTAAACGCGAAAACCAAGAATGATTTGTTAATTCGTTTAAATTTTGTTTAAAAAGTTTCCATTTTTTAATTTAATTTCAGTTTATTCAAATGTAAAGTATTATTGTATTTCTTTACATTAGTTACAACGTATGTGATTTCATTAAAATTGTAGTAAAATTAAATCAATATGACATACATACACAAAGAGAATTTTCTCTTAAAATTGACCCTCAAAATTTGGTAATTGTGAGATAATGTGTGATCTCGAGAAATTTTACTATATTTTTAGTAAATTTTACTAAACAGTATAATAAAATTCTCACAATTACCAGATTTTCAGAGTAAATTTTAAGAGAAAATTCTCTCCATGTACGTATTACATAACGTTATATATTACAAAATTTATTAATTATAAATCTGTGCAGTTGATCCGATTTAATTTACAAGTGATAAAGAGTAGCGTGTTTTCCTCTCATATTGATTTAAGCACATCCGCTTTATGAACGACTAATAAGGAATGAGTACGAATTTCGCAAATAACAACGTCCGCGAAAGGATTACGTATCCAAGGAACGTATGCGAATGCGATTACGTTTTGTGCGGTGACGTCGTTCATCGCGGTGCCTCAAAGAGATATTTCCATAGTTGTCAAAAGCGTAGCTCACGATTATTTACGCGACTCAATCGAGCTCAGAAATAATGTCAAGGTCTTGGCATTGCGAATAACGATTCTTACTTTTACATTCATAAACGCCTCTCACGTACACTGAAGACAAGCGCAAATAAAACATGTAATTTATAAACATACATACAAATAACAGTAAGCGTTATTTTCAGAATTTGAGAGAAAAAATTTTTGAACTTAAACTCTTGAAGAAAATAAAATATACACTAATAAATTGAATATTATTCGCTCGCTAATTTGTCATACGTAAAAATAGAAATAAAACGTAAAACAACTGCCGTGTTTATTTCTACGAATTTCTGTGGATACATTTCAGAGGTTGTGTTACATTCTAGGCAGATGGGAGAATAGCTAATGGTTCGATGAGAAATCTGTTACTTATACCGACAGCTGCATCCGCACATGAGGTATCATGGGAATGCACGTGTTCTTGTATCACATATATATCTTAGTAGATTATTAAAAAGAAAGTAAAACCACGTTCAGTTTCAGACGTGCAAATATTAGTGTTAATGTTTTTTCAATTTTTATACAATTTATTTTTTAATATTTATTAATACTTTAACATAATAAATTACAACATAACATAATAAATTTAAAGAATTAAAGTAGCAGTATTAAAAAAAAATTAAAGTAATCCGTTCAAATAAGAATCTTAAATATTTAATAAATATAATGAATGCAACGAATTAAATTCTTTTAATTGGGAAGGAAATTTACAGTTTCCAAGTTATTATTATTATGTCTTGTTTTTAAGAACGCGAAGCGTTTCTTTGATAAATGATGCAGCAATTTGTGTCGCGCATTAACATAGGAATGGCATACGAATGATTGTGTGCTAAATACTCTCTTTTGTTACAAACCAAATAGATGTTGTAAGCCCTTATGTAACAGTGCACATGTGCATTGGCGCATGTGTGGACACAGCTCGGCATCAGGCAGGAAAAAAGACGGAGATGAGAGTTTGTTTGCACCTGCTACTGCATTCTCGAGGCGCACGCGAGAGCTCGTAATATGGACATACCTCATTAACGACCGATAGAAAATGACAGCTCGGGACGATGTCATCGATAGTAAAAGCCCACGCAAATTAGACATATTACGTACGAATTGTCGGTTCGACGTAGCTTTCGAAAGAGTATCCGCTTACTTGGGCATTATCAAGTTAGTATAATTATATATTTCTATTCTGTATTAA
Source organism: Monomorium pharaonis (assembly GCF_013373865.1). Lineage (NCBI taxonomy): Eukaryota > Metazoa > Arthropoda > Insecta > Hymenoptera > Formicidae > Monomorium > Monomorium pharaonis. The sequence goes on from NC_050476.1 coordinate 7,744,441, forward strand.
TAATTGAACTTTCTTTCTACCCATCTGGTTGTTGCACGGAGAAAAAAATGTTGTTAATTCGACTAAATTTTTCAACTCGATTAAATTTCTTTAGTTCAAGTATTTATGCATTTAACTTGAATACATAAAATACTTGAACTTCAATTTAACTATTTACATATTTGACTTAAATACATAAATAGTCGAATTGAGGAAATTTAATCAAGTTGAAAAATTTCGCCAAATTAGCAACTTTTCCTTCTCGGTGTAAATAAAACAGTCACTTTCAGGTATTTGTGCTAATTGTGATTTTGTACGATGTTTCAACTATTACATTTATACGACATATAACATTATAGATTGTAGACCCTCTGACATTGCGCAAATCTTCTCGAGTGCAACAATAATCGCATCTGCCGTGCCGAGTGTTAATCGAAATGTAAATGGCAACGGCGGGCGAGCTATCTCCTCGAGTACCTCACTATCGCTTCGGGGCGCATCGCGTGTTATCACGGTGCGCGAGTAGGTGTATCGCGTCGTAAAGCGCGCGGCGGTTAAATCGTGTTTCTTATTCGCTCTATGCGGAAACGGCGTTTACGCTGTCTTCGCTTTAATGGCGAACTAATCCCCGGGCAATTACGGCGGCCTGTGTAATTCAGCCTGCGAGAGCATTAATTACGCGAAGCGGAAAGAATTCGCGCGCGCCGGAGGCTGGGAGCCTTCGTTCCTGAAAAAGATGTGAGCGCAAAGTACGGGCGGGATTTAATAATTATAGTCTCTACAAATATGTATTAAGATTATTGTGAGATATTTCTTACATTTGAAATTCTTAACCGAGCGAAAGTAATGTAAAAATTTCCACTTTGTTGTATTTATTTAAAATTGAATTGAATAAAAATTGTGTATTGACTTCTTGACTCTTCAAGCTCCTATTCTCACGAAACGTTTGTCGGTAAGCGAAAGCATTTGGTAAACGGCAATTACTTATGCGCCGTTCTAATCGTTAATAATCGTTTCCTACATCACGCTTGCAGACTTGATCACATTGCTGTCAATCGTGATTTGATGTTTAGCGTACGCGCGCTCGCAAATGAGACGGCACACGCACTCGTAGATTTGTATGCGGGAATCAGTACAGTTAACAAGCAACGTGCTTGACGCTACGTCTCTTTTAAAGTGCCTGTATATTTGTTTAAAAAAAAAAAAAGTGTTCGTCTTTTATGAGAAAAATATCGGTACACCGCATCGTTGTGATACAGAGTTGACAATAAAGCGACTACATGCAGAAAAGCACGTGCAGCCTTATCGAGAGGTTTAAAGTTTAAAAATAACATTCGTAATAAAGCAGATACATGATATATGGGCCTGTCGTAAGGGTGTCCGATAACATGTCCGATACACATATAAAGAGATAAGTTACGATTGTGCGTACCTAGAATATAAATGACGATGCAATCGTTCATAAATAGATGTTTTGTAACGCCGCGGAGAAATATGCAAATCGGAAACTCGTGGGTGTCCCTGCCCGCGATTGAAATACGATAATCATATTATATATATCGTGCAAAACTGATCGCACTGATATCAGTCCCTTTAGGCTAAACTAATGCGGTCATCAGATAATGGCCACATTACTAGAGAGAAGGGATATTAAAAAGATATTGGAATCAATATTTCTTAGAAATAATTTTCATATAGATAATTAAAAAAAAAAACAACATATAAAAACAAGAATAAACAATCTCTAAAGTCGACACACTGGCAAAATCTTTATTCAGTTTTAAATCTTTTATTCACAGATTTGAAACTGAATAAAGATTTTGCCAGTGTATCGACTTTAAAGATTGTTTACTCTACGGTTTTAATTACTGGCGACAAAAAGTTATTTCATCTTTGATTGAATAAGTAAAAAGTTCAACTTTTGGGTATAAAAAAGAATACGAATAACAGTAATATATTTTGAGAATTGTTTTGTTTATATGAATACCGCGATTATATTTTTTTTCCTACGACATTAACGCGCCATTCTTAACAAGAGTTTATCGCAAAACAATAATATAATTGAGCTCGGGTTATTGACTCTTAAGTTTACGTTCCGGCGACTAACCGATATGCAACAAAGCGCACAGCATGAAAATTATTCGATTAAATCAATAAACGTACGTATTAACAAGATTTGCAATCTGAGTTATGAAATAATAACATAACGCAGTAAAATCGCTGTAATCTATTCTAAATACTTCTTAACATGCCACAGCAAATAAATTTAATTTACAACTATATATGTTACCGTCAGGTAGTTAGCTCATTGTAGAAATTGCGTGCTTTCGAGATTGGCTCTAGAATCTAGATCTAATTTAAGATTCTAATCGTCCCAGGCTAATTTGAGACTTTGTAATATAATAATTGTTTAGCGGGAATAATGCTTTCAACTGAAATTCTTCAACTAAAGTATTAATCTTTCTTTACACTAGATTTCAAATTCTATTAATTATAATATCAATAAGAAAAGTCTTAATGTCTATGTGTGTGTGTGTGTGTGCAAAATTAATCAAAATCAACAATTCACGTTTTATCTGCGGTTTACAAAAAAACTTTTTCAAAATTATGAAGACGGTGCAATCTGACATTTTTAAAATTTTTAATCATCTTTACATCAACTACGAAAATGTTATGAAATGAATAACAAGAAATGATTTAATCATTATTTATTTCAAAAATTAAGCTTTTATTATAAGTTTTGCAATCTTTGCTAAACATATATATATGACATTCAGAATCACATTAAATAGCAGCGATTAAATGTACAGCATCCTCATGATCATGAAACCCTCGTTTCCCACAATAGTTCTTTTTTTACGGTCTGAGTTTCCTCGTCCACAAATGGACCTATCAGGTTTACGCAAACGCGAGAATGACCCACCAACCTGTCAGTCCTTTTCATCCTCGCTCGCCACCACTCGCATCATCGTCGCGATCGATGTTCGCGCGATCGTACGCTACAATACGATGACGAGTACGACGCCGATCGATCGATCTTGCACGGTGACCGGCGAGATCGCGCGCGACAATTTCCACACACACTGTGGTCCCCGCACAGTCTCGGAGAGGTGACTGGGAGATTCTGTGGACCGACGGTTCTGGTTCACGACTGGTTCTTCTCCTTCTCCTTCGGCCTCTGGCCCCTTCCATCGGTGCACACCGCGGCAAGAGACGCGGAAAAAGAGACGCGGGTAAATGGACGGCTGTGTGTTAGAAGGATCGAAGAGAGAAGGTAGACGCGGATGAGGATGCTGTGGCTCTCGACAGGTTGCCCTTCGTGTATCCGAGGAAAAGAGACGGGACGGAGTGGAAACTCTTAGACCCACTATTTGCCGTAGGGATCGGTAGGGTCAGGGACGGATTCGCAAATTTTAATTTTGTTCTTTGCGCTCCTATTGAATATATCTGCTTTATATATTTATATATATATATATATATATATATATATATATAATTTATTTTATTTAAAAATAATATTTAGTAATTAAAATTGGAAAAAATTTTAATATTTTAAATATTTTAAATTTGATTACACTTTTTAAAATTTGTTGTAATACTTGATCAATATAAAAAGCTGAAGAAATAATACCGAATATCAAAATAAAGGGATATAAAATAACTATCAGAGTTCAGAGGCAAATATATTTAAACAAAATTAATCGGTTATATGTATTTGAATCGTTTGATGAATGCGACTTATAATTTTTTTTTAAATAATCCGAAGCGGAAAGTACGTACGCAGAAGAAAATAGGTAATGCCAAAAAAAGAAGCATTCTCCTGGCGAATCTTCGTCCCTGAATAGGGCCCTTCAGAACTTTACACCCCACTACCTGGCACCGACGTGACCCGACGAAGTCCGAGAAGGTTCTTACCTTTGTCCCAGGTAGAAAACCGATAGCTTCGAGAGACTGCGTTTTAGATTATAAATCTTTTCTGAAAAGGTTTGTCGCTGAAATTTTGTGCGAAATAAACCTGTCAAAATTTTTTCATCAGTTAACCAATGATTTTATTTCATCAGAAAAGTACTTTTTTTAGCAAAAACATTGTGTGGATTTAGTACTAATACTTATATATATATATATATATATATATATATATATATATATATATAATATGATTACGGCTGACAATATTCTTTGATAATTAAATATATACGTACAACTAGTCTCTTAATTAAATGCCTGGAATATTTGTAATGACATAAAACTAATCATCAACGAGCAGTAGCCTAATGATGATTTGTTTCTCGTCAAGTGCCAAAGTCAACAGAGTCTAATAAAGCAACTGCATAGTGGTGGCAATGACCTGGTCGTATAAGAGCGAATTCAGCAACTTGATCAGCTCCAGCTGGTGCACTTGCATAAGCAATAAATTAATTTTGTTCTTATATCTCGAATTATTATTCAGCGCTATTTTTATTTACATTGTGCTTGTGATATATATACTTGAATTAAATTAAACTTTGGGGTAAACTCTTGAATTCTGTTTACGAATTAATAAGCACAAAATACTTATAAATCAATTAAAAGACATTATTAATTAATAGTAATAAAAAATATTAACAAGCTTTTAATATAATATAAAAATAGCAAGTTTAATTATTTTATTAATAAGATTTCTCTCGCTAATCTTTTAGGTAATTGAATTTTCTACGCGCGGAATATAATTTTTTGTTTTCTTTTTATTTGTGTGCAAGTCGATTAGGTCCAGCTGGAACACTCTACGCAGTCATACAAATAGATCTTGCTCTCGTACCTCACGGTGATGCTATCTTCGTCCGTTGAATCGCTGTTCCGTATTTAAAGAGTCGCGGGTCAAGTACCCGTGCTAAACATTCAGACATCATATCCGTGTATGATGATATTAAGTAATTGCGTATATCTTATTTCATTTTTTCATAAAATCACAAAAATATTTGTAAGTCAAAGAAAATGCGTATTATGATGCGTATATTTATATTATTTTTATAGTAGAGCATCAGTGCAGTTTAATTTATATACGTGCTGTTACATCAAAGTCGTGTTCGATCATGGTAGAGAGTTTACAATTTTGATAAATGCAGTTTACGCTTTTGACTTCGACACATGCATACCTTAATTCACAATCACTGAATGAAAAAGTCTGGAATTCCCAGTGGGTGGACCAGTTTCCCGTTCCGAAAATCTTTACACGACCATCGTGTCCTTTCACGATCGACTCCTTACGAGTTTTACGAAGAGTAGTGCGGGCTGCATCGTCATCCTTTTTTTCGTCAAACTTCTCTTTTCGGCCATATTACTTTCACTTTTACGTTGCTTTGGAACTATACCTTAAATAGACATCCAACTTTACATTTCCGAAACATTGCAAGCTATTAACAACTTGGGAACAAGATGTATAGTCACTATAAGCAAAAACTTGTAATATTATTAATTGTTTTGTTGTTAATTCATTTTTTACTATTTATTAATATCTTCAAACTTCAATATATTTGTTAAATCAAAGTAATAGCAGGTTGTGAATAGGTATGTATAAATAAGAAACTAAAGTAGTATGATAGCAAAGGATTTATAATAATAGAATTCACGACGAGGTAAGATTCATTTTATTTCCAAAGCTTATGCACATGTAACGATCAACTGCGTAACAATATTGTTCCTAGTGATCGAAAAGAAGAATTTTTTTTCTCTCTCTCTCTTTGCACACCGTCGCGATACGTTCCATTCCTCGTCTCCACGATCGTAATTTCTTTCTTCGGTCTTTCACGTTTGTTGCAATAATAAAGTAGTCAAGAATTAAATGGTTATTTGTCGTATATTATATAGAGAATATACCTATAACTCGTTACACACGTAGTTTCTTCTTGTAATCAAACCGCGAACCGCGTGAAAATCGCTCGTACAATAAATATTGCTCGAATTTATTTCGAGTAAACGTACCGAGAATGCGACTCGTACTCTAGACAGAAACGCATATTATTAACGCCCACGAGCATTCTCGACGAAAGAAGCCTAAGTATACGTTGCAGTGACGTTTATACAAGATTAGTTCGAGTTACGTTAGCGACAAAAATCACTGCACATCTTGTTTTCTAGCTTATATTATGGTCGACTATGTTGGCAATATAAGATTATTTCGAGTATCATCGAATTCGGATATCAGGAATTGTCTTTTCAATGCCTGAATATCCTTCCCGTCTCTTAAACATTACGATTTTACATTAAGACTTTTAGTTAACCAGACCGCGCGTAGTGTTACGGGACACATAAATCTTTTTACGTAATTACGCAAATAGAGGAGAATTCTCATTTTTTTAGAGGAATATATAGTGTTTGAAAAGTACTTTTTCTTTTCCCACATCCATATATCTATTTCTTCTATGCGTATGATACTCGCTTTAATTTTTTGCGATGAAGAACATCAAAAATTTACATTCGCTTTGTTCTACTCTATGAAAATCCAAACTATACATTCATCTCACGATTTACGTGGACAAACAAAAACGTCATAGATAAAAATATTATTTTTTGTAACATGTAGCTAGATTTTCCAATGTAGCTAGATAGATTACTTGACTATTTTATAAAATTTATGTGCTAAAGAAAATTAAAAAAAAAAAATCCTGCACGCGTAAATCGAGAGATTTGTTTATTTGGAAAAAGGTATTGCTTCCTAAACTTCGTAAAGTGATTAAAAAAAAAAAACAAAAAAAAAACGATTGCCTAGAAAATTTATAAAAATGTAATACAATAAATATTAAAGTGCATATACTATTAAATGGCACAGTTTCTTTGACTGCCCGTGAGAGAAATTGATCGTCGACGATGATCGAGGAGACACGGAAATGTTTATTGTACAAGCTTTTTCAATGGGGACTGACAAACTTCGATAGTGGTGATTACGGGAAGGAGTTACATGATTTATAAACATGTTAAATACCTGAGAAGAACGTGATCACGAGCGCTAGCGAATCAAATCGCGCGCTACCCTATTATATCGGTCGTATATATTTTTCTTACAATGACGACTGTTACTATGTTTAATAACGCTGTCCGACATTAATTTCATGTCATAAACTGGATCAAGTGGTTTTTATAGATTTTCTGTTGCTGCGAATGAAATTGCTATATCACATAATCTAACCACTTAAACTCAAAGGTACTAAAAAGAATGCCATTTTTCGTCACTTTTAAGTTTAATTTTATAAAAAGTGACTTGATAGAGCAATTCCATTTACGGATTCGTTTTCAACGATAAAAAATTTATAAGAATCATGTCTTAAAAAAAGTTAAAATTTGTCGGACAGTGTAATCGAGATGTCAATATCTATATAAAAATGGAAACCTATGTGAAAACCTACGATAATGACGGAGCAAAAACGTACATGTATTAAAAAAAAAAAGTAAGAGTTGAAATAGACACATCAAACACTTTCTCCCTCTATGAATTATGTAATATCCAAATTGGTATTCATATAATCGCTTAGCATTTCAAAAACATCGCCCAAGTATATACAGAAATCTATCGGAAATCGTATACGACTGAGATTCGCTTCGCTTATTCGAAACTGTAATCTTTTATTGTATCAAACGTCGACAGTTTATTCTTGTTTACATTTTTACATTTATTGAATGTTTACGAAAAATTTACATAAATATAGCGGTAAAATAAGAATTTTACTACTTAATTGACTTATCTTCATTTACTTAATAAATTGTTTAGCAAAAATAGGAATTAAATTTTACATTTTTAATATTTTTCTTCTTAAAAGGAAAAAACGGTTACAAAACATAAATTTTCCGAAATAACTCATATTTTGCTACAAGATGTTCGAAAATCTATTACAAGAACGAAATATGACGATGGCTGAGATAATGAAATCAAATTGTGGTGTCTCTTTTTACTTTCTTGTTAAGCTTTCCGTCTCGGCTACGTAATTTGTCAACAACGATCGCATTGTACAAACATTAATAGCATTTATGTAATCTAATAAATATTAGAACATAATATTTCATAAAACACATTTTTTGTTAATTAATATTCAATTTTTAAGATCCTTTAGAACATTATGTGTTCTTGGTCATTCTACAGTATTTCCATTTAGGTAACTTCGATCACGATGAGTAAATGGAGTAATAAAAGTATGCATGTTTCAGTCGGAGGCAACGACCCAGAGTATCCCGAAAATAATGTATGCCAGTACAGCAACATTCCGTCTTCAAAAAATTTTTTTATCGATTACTTACTAAATAAAAATTTTATTCAAGACTTTTTTTCTGTTTTTATAATTTTAGTTATACTTAATATGAAAATCACATTAAATCAAAGATTAAGTTTTAATTAAAAAAAAAAGAATGATGTGTATTTATAATGAGAAATTAAATGTTGCTATTGAGATACGTATGTTTTCGAATCCTGTAAATCTCATGAAGTAATTTATTTATACCATTTATATGATTAGAATTTTAATGAACAGGTTTTTTAATGATACGTAATATAATATCATGAATATTATATTTGCTTTACTTTTAATTTGTAATAAACGATGTTAATAATATTAACGATGTTAATAAATTTATATCGATAATAAATAATGAAATCACATACAATTTTGAATATTTGTTAATTATATGTGCCGCGTTAATTATTAAGTAATTATTACAACATATAGGTAATACGATATAATTGGAATATCGCATTATAATATTTACAATGATATGTGATAATAAGCGACAGCATAATGTGTAAATTTTGTACGAGTCTTCTTCATGATATATTTTTAATTTTTATATGAAAATTTCTCTATCTATTAGTACATGTGTATGAATAGAAAAAAGATAATAATAAATCAATGAATAGGTGTAAGGTAAACGGACAAATAAAAAATCGATTTACAAATAAATATAAAACATATATTTAAATTAAATGCCACAAAATATCTCGCTTTGTTTTAAATCTGAAGTTAGTGTCCCTTTTTTAGTTTTTCCACGTGAAATTACAGTGCTAAAAAAAGAAATAAATCAACTATTCGTTGGTAACGTGCACACGTTTCAAATATACATATAGTACCAGTACGTCATAGAAATTAAGTGAATTATATGCACTATTTGAACAAAGCATCTAAAAAAATTCACTAAAAGTCCGGCAATTTAATTCGCCGAATGAGTCCTTCCGATCTCATCGATATATTCAGTCTTCATCAAATTATCAATCTACCGTGTATCAATCCACCGCACTACAGTTTCACGCGGATTCGTTAGAATCAATTAAAATACTATAATAGTTTCGTGCCGCGCGCGCGCTCTAACGAAATATTAGGAGTCGACTCAAAGAAAAATACAATTCTCATTTCTTTCATTTTTTTAAAGGCCTAAATAAATTTTCTTAGGTACGTAACGAAGCGGTTTTGGTTATCCAAATGTGTTTTGCTTTTATTAAAAAAAATAAATTAATTAATGAAAAGAAATTCATAGGAATCCATTTCGAATTTAAGATTAATATTTTTTATTATGTCTATTTCTAATAATATAATATTATATTATTAGAGTAATATAATATAATAATATTATTATTCTAATATCTTTGATAGTAATATAGCATTTTCAACATATTTTAACTCTAATTATAGCCATTAAAATATGTAAAGAAAAACTCAATTAATTATGATAGATCCAAAATAAATTCATTTGAATTACGTAAAATAAATTTCTATGAATCTCTTTCAATTGCTTCTTTTTACATGTTGATTTAGAAAGCTGCAGCACCGGTCGATACTATTTACGTTTTGCCGATAATTGCAAAAGCATAAGAGTTTTTGGAAACGAGAACGCTTTTTTTTAATGACACGTCTTACAGTTATTGAAATTATTATTGCTGTTAAATTGATCGTGGATCGTATATTATTGCTCTATGGGAGCTTGAACAATAATAGAGAAAATCCGTGGCTCCTCCAATCATTGAGCCACTATTAGCAAAGGAGCAAGTTCTTTAAGCACTTTCTTTTCGTTATCGGAGTCGCATCGTTTCTCAAGACTGCTCGCAATCTGTTAATACGATCGTTACGCGCCGAGCAATGAACACTAACTGTGGTACATACAGGTAGCTTTCGGGAAAACAAAAAACTGTATCGTTTTTTCGCGTACGGACGTAGCATTTCGCGATATTTCGTTGATTTATGTTATTTCGCATTTGGGCTAACTGTAGCTGCCTGTCTCACGTCGACATCCGGCGACTGAAGCTTAGAATTAAAGAATCGCATTCAGTACTAAACGCTCTCGCGCAATTTTTGTCGTATCTGCGATCAGGCGGACTATATCTAACATTAATGCGACATTATACACACGAAATTACGTAGGTGAGACGTTCGTGAAGCAATTAGAGTTTCAATGCTCAATTGCAAATTCCAGCGGAATTCTTTTTCCCTTAATTCCGCTGCGATATATTCGCACAGATGCATATACATAATATGTAATACGTCCTTATGCAACTATGCGGCTAATTGATATCCATAGGTACGCAGGTAATAATCTGCTTACATGATTTATGTATAAGTTATCACGATTTCAGGTAGCCAAGAGGATCAGTGGCGACGAAGCATCGCTTTATACTGCGCGGTAACGATATTCAGCGCCTGTTTACATTCGACATAACATAAAACACACACATGCACACGCTCACACACACGCATATATACTCGATATTCCTCTACCTCTTGCCATTTCCCAAATAATTATCGCAAATTGGCCTAATTTTTTATCATCTCTCAATTTTTCACTACGTTCACCAATAAAGAAATTCATTTATTAACGCGAGTAACAACTAAGCGGAACAACGCAGATTGTCTCCGCAGGATTAGTAATCTTTTTTTTTTCTCCTGACAAGGCGAAATCCAGATGGGAGACGGTACAAGACGCGCCGTCCGTTATCAGGAAAAGAATAGAATGCGCTACGTTTCTTGTCGCCGAACACATAGACACATCTACAATTATCTTACTAATCATTAATAATTAAATATCACAATCTATGATAAGAAATCCGCGTATATGCGTCTTGCCGCATCGCTAGCTACCCGCGCATCTTTTCACCCGTTGGAAAATTGCAGTGCGCAGAGATGCAAATCAACGAGTACGTACAAAAATAAATAATCGTCTTGGGTGAATACAGCGGGATCGTGTAGCTCACTAATCTGTCTGTTTGGGTCCGCGTGCAAACCTACGTAGTACGCTTACGATTTATTTGAGGCGATCGATCAATCGTTCTATAAACGAAGCACTAAAAATAAACCGGGCCTGAATCGTAGAAAAGAAATTCTTGCAGATTTTACATGTATATATATATAGAAATAAAAATTCATTTTATGGTATACTTTACGGGTACGCGTCATAATCCAATAATTATATCGTAATTAAACAGTAACGCAGCTAGCCTATATACTACTCAATCATACATATACATATATATAAAATTTTGTTCGTTTTATGTCTTATAAAAGTAAGGAAGAATAAGGACTTAACATTATATCAGCGCTTTAATCAGTGCGATAATCGATCGTGCCACGCAGTCGTTTTTCGCGTAGATTTACGCGGACTTTTATTGGTAAGCAGAGATGAATACGAATTCGCTATTATTGAAAGAGCAAATAGATGAAATAAATTTACTGTAAATATGACTTTATGAAAATACTGCAATTAAAGATAAATAAATAAAATCATTTTTTATATTTATCATACATGCAATTTAAGATCAATAGAAATATAAAATTTTCATCCACTGGCCTCTTCAATTTATATATCGAAACATAATTTACTCGAAAAAGATTATATTCCATTTATCCCTATTATGTATTGTATTTACATTATAAACGGGTCTTGATGTGAAATTCGATATAAAGAATGAAATCAAATTGAAAAATAAATCACTCAGAACTATAAATTTCTATTACATCCTTATGGCAAAAACGGTAAAAAAAAGAAGCGGATATAACAGTAAATAATGGCGCTTCGTATTTCCAGAGTGTATATTCAAAAGGGATGAGATCGTGATTGATAAAAAAAATATATATGTGTATATACAGTGTATGTACAATCGAGATTGTACAATCGTATGTACAATCTGTTTATATCATGGAGAAATAAGTCCAAGTTTTTTTCTATATAAAGGCTATGTGTTTATAGAGGATACTAAACGTCTTTCTATGTACAATATGGGACAGACACAATAATCTGTGATCTATTTACAAAATTTATGCACAATTCAATAAAAAATGCACGACATTCTGTACTGTAAAGATAATTGCGTAAAATTCTGTGCAATTATCAATTTTTCAATTAAAGCTTTTAGAACTTGGCAATAATTTACGAGGAAGCAACACGTACAAATTAAATTTCAAAAAATTCAAAAAATTATAAAGGATATTTCATCAATTTCGACTATGATTATGAAATAAATCGGATGTATTAAATATGCATCGTCATTACGTTTTTAGTAGAAAGATCTAATAAAAGATTTTTATCAATTAAATCGTAACGTGATTCGATTTATAACAGAAATATTCTTGATCCGCAAAACGTAAATTCTTACCTTGAAAAGCACTTCGAAATTACCTAATAAAATATTCGTCTCCGTAATCACTGCGGGAGAAAATCGTGACACGTATTGTTAAGAAAACAGGACTGAAGGAATGTTCTGCGGCGTTTTTAAGCCACTCTAATATAAGTCACTCAATGGTACACCGTGAGGATCCTTGCATAAATTTTATGGTATCGTTGTTATGCATTCCATTCGCTGTTATCGAGACGTGTTTTCAATCATTTAGCTTGATCTTTTTATATTCTATTCTACAACATTAATTTAGCGAGTAAACGGAAGAGATGTCAACCCGTTCCTTCTTTTTATGGAGTTCCACGAGTTCAGGTACACGCCCAGATACGTGATTATCATGGCCGTTGACCGAGAATTTTTTCCTCGATGTTTCACGGCAATCAGCGTCTTCGTGATGCGAGTCTGAAAGCTTCGTGCTGTGCGATATCATAAAAGATCACATCGCGCATTGAAGGTTTGACGGGTCGACTGTCGTCCAAGGCGATCGGTGATACATCGCGATTGATCTCATTATGCGAAATAATCACATCGTGATGTTGGTGGAAACAAGAGCCTTTCCCCCTCGACGGGCTGTGGACGTAACATCGACTGTGATGGCGATGACTAGGATGATGACGTGGGCGACGATGAAGAAAAAGAGGATCTCGTGAAGATAAGGAGGTAGACAAACGACGCCCGCGGCACACGGTCCTCAGCCCGGAGTGGGTGGGGTCTTGTGTCAGTGAATATTGAAGTTGTATTGTTTACGGTTGGATGAAATGCGGAGCCATCGGCTAACCGCTAATGGTTCCGGATGACAATTCGACCAAGAGATGTCGCCGAAATGAGGATACGGCGACGACGTGGTCGTTGCTTCGACTTGGATTGACGCAGACGTCGGGAAATCCTGCGACGATTGGCACAATTGCTCTTGTTGCGATTTGTGCCTTTTCTGCTGTCGCGACGCCGAGGCTGCATGGTTCAGTCTCTTGCCGTTAATTTGACTGGCATGCTGTTGCTCCAGCTGTTCCACCGGTTCGAATAAGTTCAGACTCGGCATTGAAGCTTGCATTTGCTGATAGCTTCTGACCGAGATAGGTGACTGTGACGAATGACTATTTGGTCGTGACTGTATCTGCATCACTAGCTGGGACTTGGTATCTTTGGTGGTGTAAACGGGCGAATACATGGACATAGTCTCAGCATCGATATCAACCGGAGTCTCGCCTTCGAGCACTGTGGCGACCACCGTGGGTGGTTGTACGCAAGTGGCTGGCAGTGGTGCCGGTACGACTGGCGTCGTGGTAGTGCTTGGTATCAAAGTGGCTACTCCTGATGACTCTTCGCTAGTAGCACTCGGTAATGGGGACAGTGACGGTAGCATCACGGATATTGGTGCCATCATCGAACTTGATTGTTGTTGCGATGAGCTGCTGCTGCTGTTACTACTGCTACTGCCAGCGACAGTAGAATTGGCCACCAACGTAGATTCCAAATTTCGCAGTTCTTCCGAATTGACAAAGTCCTCCTCAAGTTTGGTCTAAAAAAGAGAAACATTGACAACAAGTAGAATAAGAATCATAGGTCCTATAAAACGAGGTGGCGTTTAAGTGCCTAAAAGAAACCATGCCTTACAGGTTTAGTGGAGCCATGCGGGGCCAGACACCGATAAAGCAAATCAACAGCCTGCAATAACAAAAACAGAAAACAAGTATCAACCGACACCCTCTGCATTTACTTTACGCGCGCTAGCTTGTGTTGTGTCTTGATACTGACTGGGTCGATCGATCCATGTTTGTCAGCAAAATCACGTATTTCTTTTTTATTTCTACTTTAATTCGGAAGAAATTTACAAAATTTTACAAAAATTTATTTTTTATTACACAATTCAACTATGTAAGAAAAATTATTTATAGTAAATTAAAAATATAAAATTACTTTAATACATGTCTATATATTTAAAAACGGCTGGGTTTTCTTTTATACATTATTTACTAAAAATAAATTTTATAATGACTAAACTAATTGTAACTCGAAAATTTACTCAGATAAACTTTGTGTTCTTAATAAACATTAAAAATAATGTATGAAACACAATATTAATAACACATAATATTAAAAATGTACAACAAATTTAAAAATACGATAATGTATTAATGATATATGTGTGTATATATATATATATATATATATATATATATATATCAGGTTTGGTGTTTATTTCTGTGGAAGGTATGTAGAAAATTGCAAAATTCTTCTGATATTACACGATTATGAACGAATTCTAATTTTCTGGATCTATTAGACTTTCTTTCTTACAACAATCATTTAAATTTGATCGAACTAGATCAAATAAAATAAATTTATATTTACATTTCTAGAAAGAAATACTTCTACATCACCTTTTTTCAACCAGCTTTCCAGTATCTAATACTAACATGTTATGCAGAAATGAAAGTTCTTTTTTAAAGCATAATAAAAAGTAAGAAAAAGGAACAACATCATGCACAATATTTCAAACTTATCGAAATGTATACAATAATTTCGACAGAAAGTAAGAAAGCCACATATTTATTTTCTGCATTTTTCTCAGATGCATTAGAAATAATATGTGTATTATATGTGTACACAAAAAAAAAAAAAAAACAGTACTCGTACAACTTTACTTCAACTACACACAATCAAACTGAAACTTTCATTTCACCATTACGCCAGCAATCTCGTCTACTTGGTATAGATTGCTTGCGCAAAAGAGCTTAATCATAATAGTAACAATAGCGTGGCAAATGAAGAAGATTCACACCGAGGATAATACAGAAATGGGAGAAGAAAAGAGGGAAGGGAAGGAAAGGAAATATAATGTATGTGTGAAAAATCTTAGATACAAAAAAAATTGTTTGCTTACCTTTGGCAGTGGATACGTGTCCGGTAGTGATAGTACGGGCGGTGAACTCGGCGTTTCCGAATCGGCAATGGATACTGGAGTGTTAGGAGCAAGAGGATTATTTAGGTTGGATACAGCGGTAGCGGCGGTAACGGCGGCTGAAGATACCGTGACGGTGCCGGAGACGGTCACCTTCGTCGTCTGCCGGCTACCGCCGCTATTCGGCTGCTCCTTCGCGGCACGATGTTCCGCGAGGAGTTTGTCGAAGGTCTTACTGCGACCGACGACCGTTCGGCGCAGCGAGACAGTGTGCGCTTTGCATGTGAGCGACCTAGTGCAGGGCTTGCCGGTCTCCTCGTTCCATACGCCACAGTGCCGGTCAGGATCGTACTCGCGGTCTTTGAGCAACGAACGATCCGTTTTAAGCCTCTTCCGACGAGGTTGGCTGCTGCCACTGCTACTGCTACTGCTGGGACCAGGGCTTTTGCTCGGACTGCCTCCACTGTTTGTCGATGCATGGACGATAGTCGAAGAGCCGGTCACGTTAGGAGAGGTAGTTTGCACTGTGATCGATTCGAGAGGCGATCGAGGTGACGAGGAGATCGGCAACGATCCACCTACAGACAAGTTCGGCTGATCCGCAGTACGCTTAACGGTCGTGTGGTTCAGCTTGGCACCGCCACCAACAATAGGAATCGAAGACGAAACTGAAGAAGGAGCTGGTGATTGAGTGCTTCTCTTCAGTTTGGAAACTTTGCAGAAGGGAGTTTTTACGGACGGTTTTGCGATCGGGGTCGCGGGAGGCGGGAAATTTGCCATACCGGAAGGATGGCGACACTCTGTGGCAAAATAGAAGATGTGTTTACAAGTTTAATACCTGCAATGCATGTATATAAATTGCAAATTAAATTTATTAAATTTCGATTTAATTTCAATGAATCTCATTGCTTAAACTGAATCAACGTGTGTGTGTATATACTTTTTATAGTATAACAAACATACTTTTCCATATAAAAATTGAAAGACTTTGACATAATGTATTAAGTTAAATTTTAAAATACATAAATTGATAAATATATGTTTATCTTGGTATTTTATAAACTGTCAAGATTCAAAACTATATCATACATATTCTACAGCTGTTATAAATCTATACTTCTGTTCATATGGTTTGACATGATTAAACAAAACAAATTGATTACATTCCACATTAATGTAATAATCAATATTATATGAATATATACCCATATGTTGAATAAGAGCTTGTGGTTTCACTATGGCATCGCATATTTCGCACACCACTCCATAAAAAACATCCCTCTCTGGACAAAAGCCATACAAATCGATATCTAAAAAATGTTTCAATAAATTAATACTATGATAAATATATAAGAGAGAAGGTAGTAATAATCTATATTTTAATATATTGAATAAATTAGTAATTACCATCTGAAGAAAGTCGTGTGACTGAGCTTGATGGTTGGACTTCTGTTTCTTCATCACCTGAAACACGCAGTGTATGTTCATAGTATCAATTATCAACCAATACAATACTGATCCCAGAAAGACAAATTTTTATTTTATATACCATTCAACAAAATATGAAATATTTTAAATATGTTCGTACATTCATATTTACTAATAAATCATGCATATAGAGATTAATTAGAGATTTATGCTTAGTATTATTCATATTAAAAAAATGTATTATACATTTATCTCAAACATCATTAAAAGATTAAAAGCTATATGCTATTTTTTAGTAAAGTAAATCTACAAAATTTTCTCAACAAATAGACTCTTAAATGTAAATATGAAATAAAGAACACACAGACCTTTATATGAGAAAGTTAATTTTATTCTTTTTATTTACATCTAGCATACATGCATAATAACAGCTCCTGTACAAGATTCACGAAAGGATCAAATTTTTTACGAAAATGTCGCGCGCTTATCACTTTCTCTCTTAATAACAATGTCTCAATATCCGAGACAGGATCAATGGAGTTTATCTGTCGATTGTTTTCTTGACAGCGTGTATACGCTTGCTCGAATTACATAATTGTCAGTCCTGAAAATCATTCGCGAAGCTTCATATCGGGGACGAGGGGCGCACGAGAAGCACGTGAGAAACGACGGCGTGCCATCGTTCCCCGTGCCTTTGATGGATCGTGCACAACACCCCCTTCGACATCGGTCCCCGCGATCACTCGCACGTGCGCTCGCGCTCGCGTATGCGCGCGCGCGCGCGTGTACGTGTGTGTGTGTATATGTCGCGCTACCGTCAGCCGGACAAAGAAGCGTCGAAGTGAGGTTAGGTACGCGCATCTCCGACGCCCGTCGCCGCCACAGCCGCGGCCGCGGGCGTGCGGATGCGGCGTCGCGATGGACAGATTGAGCGCACTTACTCAGCGGCTTGTCCCGTCCGATTCTTTCGATCCAGCTGGACCAGGGCTGGCCGTGAAAGAATGTTGGGCTGTCACTTCCCGACATTGCCAATGGCGCTCGCGTTCCGAATGAAACACGGCGCGGTCCTCGCGTGTATATAGCGTGGCGAGATTGTTTTTCGGGGGCCGGGCCGCCGCCGCCGCTGCCGCCGCGTGGACTGTCAGGTGCGGCGCGGTACTATACTCCACGCTATATCTCTCCCTCGCCCCCGCGATCACCGTCGCACCCGTCGCGTCCGCGCGCGCGTGTGTGTGTGTGTCGGAGCCGCGCGGCCAGGCGCATTTGCCTCCTCCTCCTTCTCCACCTCGCTCTTGTCCGCTCTCTCACAGTTTCCCCCCACCCCGCCCCCCTTCCCTTACGCCCGGCGATTACACCAAATACGCGCGACGAGATCCTCACGGACGTAAATCTCGACTAACATATCGCGCGCCTGTTGCCGCCGTTCCGCGACGCGTCGTCGCTTCTCCGGGCGACCGACCGAGATGCTGCCTCCGTCGTCCTCGCGCTCGCGTTTCCGCGTGGCTCCTCGGACTCACACCGAGGTACACAAGCACAGTGCGCGCGCGCGCGCGTCATCGGCGACCCTGCGAATCTCCGAGACGGCATTGGCCGACGACGCCCCTGACGTCACGGGCTATCCTGAGCACGAGTAACGTGCGCAGAATGGCCAGCCAATCGCCGCCGGTCGAGTCGCGTACGACGACTACGACGTTGCGTCGGTTGCGCGTAGCTCATTGGCGTGCTGACCGTCCTGCACGGCAGGTGGACTGTGTCGCGCGCGACCCGCGTTCTTCCGCTCCGGTGTCATTCACATACATGACTCCATTGATAAATTTGTATTGAATGCAAACTGCACGATGCCGCCCGTCCTCCCCCTCCCGCCCAAACTTGCTTTATTAAGCTGATGATAATGATAAATGCTGCATGTTGGTTTTTAATTCATTCGGTCAAGAGGAAGAACCGAGAATTTATTATTATCTTTTAATCTTTCCTTCCAAAAAGTCACTACAGTGGACCACTGTCGCACTGTGTTTAGAGAACTGTAATCTTATAACTCAATGAAAAGTTTAACTGTGCAAACATCGCAGCATGTACGAGTATCGCATTTGTTAAATCTATTTCGGCGTTTTCAAATAAACGTTTTGCAATTATTTTCTAAAAATATTAACATTTATTTTGTAATAGGAGTAACATAACATCGTCGTCTCTGATTTTTTTCGTACAAAAAGTTGATCACTAATTCTATTATAAAAGTAAGTCATTCGAATTCACACATGCGTATGACATTCGTTTCGGTCGCATTCGAATTTTTTATCTTCGAAAGACTGGATCGATGTAACAATCCTGATTCTTCGAAACATTTATTTCTCCAAAGAGAACAGTTTTGACTAGGAATAACCGCTGTCACCAATGGCAATATGTTTGCGTCTTTATCCTGTTGTTAAAAGCAAAAGCTCAATTTTACAGTCTTGTTGGTTGTCTGCTTTAAAATTCGTGGGGTATCTTAACCCGCGAAGAACGATCTTGTGTTGGGTTGCGTCTGAGCTGGCTGGGCAGTGTTGTTCGCGTCGCCACGGTGAGCTTGGATCGCCTGCCAGTTGATGTACCAGAAGGGTTGCTTTTCCTTCGGCCAGGTCTTGATTCTGTTCACCAGGTCAATATCGCCGTGAGCGTCGACTGGTAAATCGGCTGGATTTATGGTCGTGCTCAGAGTTGGTGCAGCTGCAAAGCCACCGTCTCCACTGTTGATTCGATTTCCGACGGTGCTACTGGTGGTACCGGTTACTCGAGTCCCTTGAACTCCTTGGACCGTTGGACTTCCCTGAGCCCCTTGGTAGGTTGGAATTCCCTGAGTCCCCGAGTAAGTTGGAATTCCCTGAGCTCCTTGGTAGATTACGGTTCCCTGAGGACATTGGCACACTGGAATTCCTTGAGTTCCTTGACGAACCGAAGTATCCTGGACCCCTTGGCCCAATGGAATTCCTTGAGAGCTTTGGCCCACTGAAAATCCTGGAGCCCCTTGACCTACTGGGGTTCCTTGAGCCCCTTGACTTGGGATTCCTTGAGCCCCTTGATCCGCAGGGATTATTTGATTTCCTTGAGCTGTTTGACCGGCTTGCTCCGCCGCTATTCGCTCGTCAACATATTGAGGCAGAACCTGAGGTAGACGACCACCGGTACCAGCATGCCATGGCCGTTGCGACTGCACTATGTAGAATACAGCTGCGAAGAGCACAGTGTATTTTAGCTGTAATAAAGAATAATTAATTAGAATTTAGATAAATGAAGAATAATACACTGTCAAAGAATTATAAGAATTTCATATTTTATTATTAATATAAAACTTGTCAAAATTAACATTTATATACGTTTATATAAGAATACAAATGTTACATATTAAAGTAAATATAAATTATCAAACAAACTTTTTTAAAATTAATTATAAATGCTAACATAATTCTTCACTAAGAAACAATAAATTCCTCCTCTTCTTCTCTTTCTTTATCAATACTCAAATATCTTATAAAATATATATATATATTTGAAATTATACAGAGAGATACTAATAAAAAATCTTTGTATAATACGAGATTTGTTTACCATAATTGTCGAATATTTTGAGAAGCGAACTCAATAAACACAAGAAGATTTCACCAACGCTATCTAACGGGACTGCGGGATTTAATGATCGCGCGATTCACCGTTCGAAATCGAAGTGCTGGTGTAGCAAACACTCCTTCTATATAAATCGCTCGGCTTTACTGTGATCCCCACTACGAAGCCCCGACGAGTCATGCGTCTGTGGGAAACTTGACTGCAACTTCCCCCGGTTGACGGAATTATGATGTTTTGCTGGATGCAAAAGTCTTCCCGAAGTAATGTATACAAATAATCGCCGAATAAGAAAGTGCGTTCCTCGAAGAGCGCGTCAGTCAGGTTTTGTAAAGAAAATCGCTATTTATCATGATCAAGCTTTGTTATCAGTTGCCTGTTCGGTCGCGATTTATTTACGGGCGTAAATTTCTTATTCGCGCGTGAATCCTCCAAATTATTAAAGTGATACAAGATTTATAATTAGCGACATTACTTATACGAATGTTATTTAAAACATAGAAAGAATATGTGTAACGTTTAAATTATTGGTTCATTGAAGAATAAACTTATGAATTACAAACGTATGAATTTCAATGTCATACTTTTAATATTCAAAATAAGTAATAAATACTGGCCGATTTAATATTGTTCAGTATTATATTTTTGTAAGAGTTTCGGCAGTGTGTGTTTTAAATCAGATAAATAATAAAAAATTGACTAATGTTTACAAGGTTAGCGTTAACAAAAACAGATTATCGTAAATTCCTTAGTTATTCCATTTCACAATCATACTATAATTGCAAGATGGTTAAGGCTTTTAATAGTCATTATGAAAGAGTCAGACAAAAAATTTCATCAATTCATCTTTTTTTTTTATTAAGCAAACTTGATTCATACATATCTTTAAACTTGATTTGTACAAAGTTCGTAATATTATATAATACGTTAATATTGTAATATTTTGTTTTAAATAATGCTAAGATATCTGGATATTTATGTGAATAATGAGTAAGTTATAAAAAAACAAGATTTTATCCTTATAATTGCATATCAAACTCTTCTATATAATTTCAAGGAAAAAAGTAATGATATTTTGAAATTTGAATTTACAATCTTTCAATTTTGATTTATTCCTTCGGAATTACAATCTCTTGGAGAACACGAAATTTATAAAAAATTCGTAATTTTTAATGTCATTTGTTTATTAATTTTTAATTAGTTAATAATAATCAAGGGTAAATAACAGGTGAACTCATTTCCCAGGCATTTGAAAGATTATAATACATAAATTAATAACTTAATTTTAAAACGATTATATCTGATTTTCTAAACAACAGTTGTGCAATTACAAGATCAGTATTGCCGATAAATTCCATACTTTTTCAGTTTTGCCAGCATATTACATTCTCGCGTATATTGTGGGTTTTGTTTGTGGTTTTAAGAAGATTTTGTATAGTTAAGATATTTAATTAAGCGATAAATCAACGTTTTCCGTCTTCGAGAATCCATTATTGTTCATGAGGAGCAAAAAATACGAATTGATTATTCGTAATCCTCATTTTTTGCTTCCTCCGTATAGGAAACTGTTATACTAAAATTCATGATTTCGATGCGATTATTTAGTGAAAAATATTAATTAAAAAAATGATATCTCAAACGATGCTACAACCTTATGAAGACCTTTGGAAATTATCAACTTTTTAAATGTTACAGTACATTTTCAATATTCTTGGAACACGCCGTCATTCCTCGTTTGAAAGATAAGCAACGTATGAAAGCAAAAGTGGATTGCAGAAATTATTGCACGGTCGGCAGTTCATGGCAACGTAATCTTTATTAGGCTCGTAAAATAAAAAAAAGGATGTGTGGAAGATAAAAATTATCTTATTATTTACGGCGTGTCCGACAAAATTTCTACACTTTTAACTAAAGTTTCGATCATTGTACGAGGAAGAGGAAGGTAATGTTGCAGTGATTTCAAGAGTTACATATTTCATAAGTTTTGTCATAAATAATACGCAGAATGTATAATATAAATTATATTTCGATCAATATTACATTATTTTTCCAAACTTATACAGGCAGCGTTTATCCACGTGAAGAACATGTTGGGTGTCGTAATTAAACTCGTTTATAATTTCTATCGATAACTCGCGTAAACCACAATTATACGATACAACGACGCAAGCAATTAATGGCACAGCGACAGGAACAATGAAATTTATATATTTCCCTCTGGAGATTTTCCTAGAACTTGTTTTCCCGTTTTATTCCGGCTCTTATCTTTAGATTTTTGTCGCCGCGTAATTTTCATGGTCAAACTGTGGTTTCTTTATCAAATTTAGAAACGAGGATTCGAGCTTTGATTTCTTTCGTTGATGATGAAACGTGCATTTTTATTTCCAGTGAAACGTTCATCATGTATGCCAATTGGTTCAGTCGGAATTCCGGTTTTGCCATTGGCGTATCGACGGAAATACCGAATCAGCAATCTTCTCTGCTATGCACAGGATGTCTTGGTAAATATCTCAAGCAGCGTAGGCGCGAGAAATTTAATTTCCTTAAACACATTAAACTACATCATAGAGAGAAATCTGAATTATTAAATAATATTTTTAATTGAGATTTATGATATTTTTTAAAATCAAGAATACATATAAGATACATTGTACAATATTTGTTGTTATAAATCGCACTACAATAGAAAATTAACATTGTAATTGTGTTTCGCAAAATATGTATTATATTTAGTCACGTCTTGAATCATTCTAAATGTCAATGAAGTTTTCTCGGAAATGATAAAATGAGGTATACGGTGGCTCTTTGTGCAAAAAATGCCTTCGTGTTTGTGCATTTAATTGAGGGTGCGATTTTACGATTTTCTCTTCTTGTAAATTGCGGTCACGCAAAACACAGAAATACAACTGGAGCAAAATATTTACGGCCATTCTTCTCGCCTGGTCGTGACGGAATCAGATTGTGGGGATTAAAGGCCGCTGCTGCTGCTGCTGCTGCGGGCTTATGGAAACTGTGCCGAACCGGGTTTTTCCCAACCAGCTTTTATACCGTCAGACGTGATGAATTTCATTGCGAATTGCCAGCGAAAAGTCATGGTTTCCGTTAAAAATGATAAAGCGATATTTTGTTTGCAATACGACTTTCGTGAACATTTGTTGTCATCGGAATTGTGGCAAAACTGCTCGATCACTATGAGGAAACTGGCGTGAGTATAAGCTGCGAACGAATGGTTATCAAGATAGACTTAGTTGGATTCATAATTTGAATACGATATTTTTAAAAATGCAATTTAATTTATTTTTATGAGACCAATCCATCGACCAATACTTCAGATAAATGTTTTACTGTTACATTCATTCTTCTCGTGTTTCTATTACGTAAGAACATTAATATTCAGTTATTATATTGATATGCAAGTAAATTAACCTCGACACGCCTAAAAGCTTGTCACGTGCGTTTATAACATAAGCAGTCGCCACATATAAGTTTGGAATCGGCTACGTCATTGGAATAACTGCGCGTCAGATGCAAAATTGTCTGCCTGCGCGAATGAAAAACGATGATCTTTGATATGTATATCAATGTAAAGTAAATAACGATATTCCGAATAAAGAGTACTAGTAAATCAATAAAAATTTTAATGCATTTGCAAAATAAATACATTAAGTACAAAAATAATGCAAATATATACAACTATTTATTATATTTTTTTATTTGTTACTTTTTATTGTCGTTATTATTACCCAGCAAGCAAAATGCTAGCAGCTTGCCGGCAATATGCCAGCAAACTCGAGCATGATATCGCAGCAGATTTCAATCTGCTGCTTCCTCATTAAGCTTAGTTTTTACAAGCACAGATTATCAACAGAAAATATTGATAGAAATACAGCAAAAATCCAATATCATCTGCTACCATAACATGACAGCAAATTCATAGTAAATATCGAACACAATCTGACAAATTAAACTCTAAACGCAGAAAGACAGCAAAAACGAAGCATGAAATGCTATCACGCTGCGACACCAGAAACGCGGCGAAGATACAGCACGATGTGTCACATGAAGTACTGACAGCAAAAATGCAGCAGAAATCGAGCAGAGCCTGCCGTCATGACATGCCGGCGAAAACGCAGCAGATATAGAACGCGATCTGCTTTATCGGTTGTGACGGCAAAAACATAGCAGAAATCGAGCACCAAGCTGTCGTCACAAGTAATCGGAAAAATATAGCAAAAATTTAACACGATATGACGTATTATTAATAATTTTTAATTAGTAAAATAAATAATTAATGTATGCAATGTACATATGTTTATTAATATTATTATTACATTTAATTTACATTATATAATTTTATAAATTTGATGATATTTAATTTACATATACATTACGAATTATATATTTTATGATTATATACTTAAATTTAAATGTGGCGTTTTCGACTGACTGCAGAGAGTTAATTAAACCCAAGATGATATCACATGCAAGAACCGTCCAATTTGAACTTTTTTTTATATAAAGGTGGAAATCTTTGAGAAGACTTCTGGGAGGATCAGGTCCGGGAAGTGTGGGATTCGACGGGAGACACGTCGGGCGATCAACCTTACTACCGCCCACTCACTAAAATCATCTATATTATAGAGGATTCATGGCTCCTGCACACAGGACGCGGCAAAGCGGCATCGCGGTGGCCAATCACCGTCTTGCTTTTTTATTAAATACATATATGTATTATCAGAAAAGCAAGACGGTGATTGGCCACCGCGATGCCGCTTTGCCGCGTCCTGTGTGCAGAAGTCATCACACATCTGATGTAGCAAACTCGCGTTCTATACCTGCCGCGTTTTCGCCGTCATGTCATGACGGCAGGCTCTGCTCGATTTCTGCTGCATTTTTGCTGTCAGTATTTCATGTGATACATCGTGCTGTATTTTCGCCAAGTTTCTGGTATTGCAGCGTGATAGCAAATATGTCAAATTTCTAGCTACATTTTATTAATTTAATGTGACATCATGACATATCTGTTTTTTTATTTAATTTTTAGTGATATATTGTGTCAACACACAATGTCTGATTTTTGTTTTGTTAATGTCTTTAAATTTTGTTGTACTTTTGCTGCATTTTTGAGGGCACATTGTGACGCAAAGTCTACTCGATTTTTGTCGTGTTTCTGTTAATGTTAGTTGAAACGGCAAACTGTAATTGCTTGCTGTCCAACTTTTGCCAGCATAATATGTGTCAAAATTTTTCAGTTTGTGCTCTCGGCAGGTTTGGCTATCTGGGTACATTTTATATAAACGTTTTTAAAAATATGAAAATAAGTCATAATTACACAGGTTTTTTAAATCAAATATATTAGTAATATGTAGCTATTATAAATCAAATGATAAAATTAATAACAATAATGATTAGATTGAAAAATTTTAGACAATAAATTATCGTTTAGTCGTATTCGTTATTTAATCGTAAGCCAAAATAAAATTTGAACCAAATTTTTATTATAAAAATGTATTAATCGTCTACGATTTACATATTTTCCCTGTCATCAAACAAAAAACATTACGATGCAGAATCATCGATATGGAATGTGTTGGAAACAAGTTACGTGTGCTATATATTTTTTAAAAGATTAAAATTATTATAAAAGATATGATGAAATAGATCGTTCTTAATTCAATAAATATACAGAAATAGATTAGAAAACGTACGTTGTAAATGCGATTCGATTTTCTTGGTGCCAGGATGGTAGAACGAAACTAGTTAACAATTAATGTTATGTAAGAGCCGTTATTTCCAGAGTCATCAATCTTAACCTTTTGTTGAATCTTTAATACATAACTCTTATAATAACAATTTGATGAAATAGATAAATATACTTTTAAAACTTAAATATCAAATTGTTATTATAAAAGTTGTGTATTAATGTAATGATACCGCACACAGTCACAACTTATCAAGATTTTTTTTTCTTTTTACACATATATATTATTAGTAGAAATTATATTATGTATGGAAATGACACATGTGTAAAATGATTGCAAATAGGGATGAAGGTCGTAAAGACATCTCTTAATCTTTAGAGGATTTTATTTTTAAAATTTTACAAAATTTTTTGTATTATAAAATATTAATTATAATTTATTATATTTTTTACTTTAAAATGAATTTAGAATATTATAATATTTTTCAAGTAAATACGCAATTGCTTTAAAATATACTCATCAGAATAATATACATATTTAAATAATAAATTTTTAATTAAAGTAATATATGTAATTATAATTGTTGAGTATCTTACATGCGTATCACAAAAATGGGTACTAAAACAAGCATGATTACCAATCGAGAAGAACATATATGCTTCTTTAGAAGTTTCAGAATTATACTACTAGATGGACATGTAAGTTCTATTTGAAAGTCGAATATTATAATATTTTTATTGATACGAAAAAATTGTTGCAACTTTTAAAAGCAATCTTGATTAAAAATCATACATAAATTAATTAATTATAATAATGTAAGTAATTTAAAATAAAATTATGTCAATGATTATGTTTAATTTACGTTTTATACAATAATAATTGTATATAAAATGAGTAAAATTAAATCGCAAATTAACTAAAATGAAAAAATATGTTGTGATTGCCTTAAACTAACTCAAAACTTAGAAACAACAAAAGTTAGACTAAGTTAACTTATATATCACATCTTATCGATCATCTTACCTACCTTAATATCACAAACAAGATCATTGTCTTATCCATGTGTTAATGGCAAAATTATGTCACTTGATCCGCGAGAATTTCACTTCCATGGTCAAACATTAACTACACGAGATATTACATTTTCTTAAAATTTCACAGTAGCGCAAATTCTCTTTCATTTGCGACACTCGGATTTATCGTAACGTTTTTGCAAATAATTTGTCAGGTACACTTCTAATTTAAGAACTTACGAGGAAAGAGACGCATTGCATCCAGAACGTATGTTAGCACACAGAATTGCTAGGTATATCAACGTTTGCTTTGTTAAATCTTTCATAGACGGGATATACCGCGCATGTCGAGCGCACTTCGTCGTTTATGGAATTATTACAATGACCTTGGGTCAATAAACGCACTCCGTTGTATCGGTCGTTCAAATATTTATGCCTCAATCATGACGCGACCGCGGGTCTTACGACATATATGTTATGGGGGTACGCGTACTCCATTCTGACAATAAACGTTTGGGATCCTGATTTATCGTTATATTTATCCTAAAAGATCTCGTTTTTCACATTTACATGCTATATATGCCGTGTACTATCACCATGGCGATGAATATAAGGAAAGAATGGTTTTCCCGAAGCGTAGCTAAATTTTTTTACGTACTTCAGCAAAATTGTTCTCTCCGTGGAGTATTGTTCGTGCATAATACTGGGTCGTTAAACTCTCGATCGACAGTATGCGAATCGCGTCATTCAACAAAACAACGAAAGAAATTGACTGCAAACGAGATGTTATCTCATGTAATCATCCCGTCCCTTCTTGTCAACTGTGTAATTTGATACGAATCACTTCGATATATACATATTGTCACGAATATGTTTTGAACATACAATGCATTTTTCGATTATCATTCAACACCTGCCTATATCATAGTGTTACCTGACGCCATGCGTGATGTAAACGTATAATTCTTTTCCAGGAACAAAACTAGAGTTGTCCATCGAATGGCTGGTAGATTTCGTTATTTTGTAGTTTCTCCTAGGTCAGTTAGGTCCATTCGATTGCTCGATTAGGATTCATCACTGCCTATTGTCAGTGTCAGCAATCAAGGGCAGATTAGAATCTAACGGGGAAAATCTTATGCGCACGATTTTGTCTTCTTATATACGTTTGTATTTATTACGCATACTTTCATTGAAATGGAGATTGATTCTTAATTCATGCAGATGTGGAAAGACAATATATAATAAGGTTTTGAGATATCTTGTTTTTTTTTCCTTAGATTTTTGACTTGACTTTTCTGAACATGTCTTCACTGCACATGATCCATGAATGAATCACAATGTTTAAGGACATTACGAATTCTTTATTTTTCATTAAGATGTGTTATCATTCTTACCTGTGATGCATTTATAAAATATGATGTATTAATTTGATTTCTGTACGCTTTATTGATTATCACTAATTTTTATGCGCAAGACTTAAAGATTGAGAGTAATAATATTATTTCAATATGGATCTAAATGTTCTGAGCAACTCGGATTTATTACTCGTCGTTACTATTCATCTCTTTTTTGAAACAGTTAATCGACGAGCTAACGATACACGTAACATTAATTACAACTTACACTGCTCTGTTTTAGATAATAATTATATACAATGTACAATTTTTTACATACATTTTTATATTGATTAACAGCGATGTAGCAATTTAATATAAATAAAATGGCACCTAAATAATATGCACAAATGTGTATCTTTTCTTTTATTTCAGTTATATTTTAATATATACGTATATATTAAAAAGCTTATGTAATAATTATTATTTAATAATGAAACTTATTTAAGTACAAAAGTAACTGAAACGTCGACGAATAATGAAATAATTATCCGAACCGTCGTGCCGAACCGTTGATCTTTAAATATGTTATTGTTACGCAGACGCTTTATTTTCCCGTGGCAAACGGAGAACGGGTTTGGATAAATTGGAGCTCGCTAATCGTAAGAAGAGGTCAGTAGTGCAGTTTAGCCGCTCGTATAAGAGCAGCTCCGAACATCAGTAACTCCATTAAAGTAGATCAACGTTGCACGGTGTCACCATGAACGTGGTAGTGATACCGTTCTTTTTAGGTGAGAATTCGTAATTATCGTGACACCCGCGTAGCAGGACTCGAGGATCGATTCGGCTCATGTTCACCGCTTCCGGTATACCTTGTGATCGATTCTCATTTTGTCGAAAGGTGCCCAATTGTAAATGTACCGTCGGTATCCAGGAATATGCGTTCGTGTCGGCGTTTCGCGAGTGAAACGACCGATTTGCGTAATTATCCATCAGAGAAACACGAAAAACGCTAGATAATCGAGATATTTAACGATAGACATCGGCCCGCTTGACGTCACCACACACTAATCTAGGTTCATTCAAGCTTAACCGGCCCATTCAATCGTTCTGGCGGTCGAATAATAACGTCGCCCGATCAGCTGTCATAACTTGTTCAGTGCTCGCAATGACATAATGACCTTTTTTCCCCAGCCGCGCATCTCACCGTGGACGAGCCATGGGAACACGGGCCGGAATACACGTTTCAAGTCCAGGTGAACTGCACGGCGGTCCCAGAAGAGAGTGTTTACGGCAGCGTGCGGCTGAACCTGGTGTCGAAGTTGATCTGCCAGCCGAAGAACGGCCATACGTTAAGCTGCCACTTCCAGGACTCGAAGGCGAACAGCTTCGTCGTGGACAGCCTAGACCCGTCGGAGCCGGTGACGCCGGCCGGCCCGGTGAATCGGCAGCCGGCTTACGAGATCAATGAGGATCAGTTCGAGATCAAGTTCAACAAGCGGGGGCTGGACGGCCTGGTGGTGAATGAGAACATTCAACCGCGCGAGCTCGACATGATACGCATGATCGTGGGCCAGCTGAGCGTAGGCGCTGTCCTCGATGGCATCGGGAACGACCTTACCTTCGACGTGATGGAGAACTTTACCCAGGGCGAGTGTTACACCTCCTTCAAGATCGACAAGAAACTCGTGGGACGTTCGCTGTACGCGAAACCCGGCTACGCGCTCAGGCCGGTCTTTGGCTTGAAGGACGGTAAGGTAGCGCAGATACGGAAGATTCGGAACCTGCATATGTGCGCGCACAGGGTGCCATATTTCTTCGGCAGCGCCGAGAGTTTCAGGGAAGAAAGCGACATTATGTCTGAAATCGTAAGCACATTTCTTCCACCTAGATTACATTTACCCTTACGTTAATCACTTGTGAATCAAGCGTTCCTTCGTGTTAATTTAATTCACCTGAAGATCAGGACCTGTCCGGCCGTTAATTCTGATAGGTGATTAATTTTAATAAAACTTTTCAAATCACATAACTTTAACTTTTAGTATAGATTTTAATTTCACCCTTGTTCGATTAAAGCAGTAATGTTTTGATTGCGATAATCGAGCCTATCCCCTTTTTTTCTACTACAGAGCTTGTCAGATGGTCATATCATCGTAACATCGACAGAGTTTATATCCGGTACATCGAATGTGATAACGACGAGCAAAGTAACTGAGGCGGTGGTAACGACCCTTTACGAGAACGTACGGGTTAGGCTCGAATCGATTCAAGCTGCGTCGAGCGAACCGCCAGCTGTAAAAGAAGCTGAACCCGCTAGTATCTTCATAGGCAAGTGGTTAATCGACGATTCGTCCGAGGAAGATAACTAAAGAGTTTTATTGGTGCTACGTGGTGCACGAACAAACAAACGTTTGGTGTGAAAGGCGAAATTGAGATATTCACTTGTCGCAAAGTGACTTATCGATTTGATTTATTTTTCCCTGGAATCGCGCAACATTGCATTTGCACATTAAGCATATTGCAAATACTATGTTGCGCATGTGAGATAACTTTAAATTATAAATTAAATTATATTGTAGTAATGTTGATGATAATTAATAAGAAGAAAATCGTCGTAGGCGTGTTGAAGTTTAATGTGTGAGAGAATGAAGCTTTATCATTTGTATAATACTGTAAAAATGGCACAAAATAAAGGTATATATTAAGTTTATATCATCTTTGGTACATTTTATTAAGATTTGCTTCTTAATCAATATCCAACTACTTCAATTTGTAATAAAAGTTATATATTTCTTATTAATCAATTAAAATGTGACTATAAATGTTACAAATCAAAATTAACCATATTCGAATTTAATATTAGATAATAATTTATCTCTGTCTATTTTGTGCAAGTTGTATTTAGATAGTTATAAAATTAAATTGTATACATTCTATGTATACTATGAATCATTATATGTATATATATTTAATAGAAAATTAAAAACCATTTTTTATAATGTAATCACAGCCGTAATTATATTATACACTCAAAAAGATGATCTTGCAACTTCAACAAAAATTATATCTGTGTAAAATCTAACTGAGATAGATAAATAACAGCTATACGGACTAAACCACTATATTCTTATGTATTTTGACGTGCTGAACACGAATCTGATGTCATAACTGCCTTATCACCCGTCTTTTTTTGTTTAATAAAAAAATAGGCTAAAAAATAGCTTAAAAATTGCAATAATTGCTCTGCATGCGGAAAATGGTGACTGATGGGGCAGTTTTGACACCGGATTTGTGTTTAGCGGTTCAAAATATATAAAGATATCATGGTCTGGTACGTGATACAAAAAAAAGAATCTGTATCATGGACCAGACCATGATATCTTTATGTATTTTGAGCCGATATACAAATCCGGTATCAGAATTCCCCCATCACCCATCATTTTCCGCGTGCAGCAGAATTATTACGATTTTCAAGGTTTCTTAAGCCATTTTTTTCGATTTGAAAAGAAAGGTGGGTAATGGAGCTATTCTGACACTGGATTCGTGTTCAGCGTGTCAAAATACACCGGGATTAACTAGTGGAGTCCTAGACCACTTTTCTTTTTTTGTGTGCCTGTGTAATTAGCAAATATTGTGATATGTATAAGTATTGCACCTAATCAATCTGGCTGATAGAAGCAAAATTTCCAAATTCTATACGTGACAGCCAAAATTCTAGCAGATACAAAAAATTAATACATTTTGTTTGTGATATCAAGAAATCTGTCTATGTATATCAGCAAAAAATTTTTCTGGGTATATGCTATCAAAAATAGATATTAAATTTATAGGTAAATATTATAATAATTTAATTATTTTACAATAATAATAAATTGATTAAATTTCTGATGTCTTTTTTATAAAAAAAAATTACAAAAAAATATATTTTTTGTAATAACTCATATGTAAAGATGCATAGTTAACAAAGGGAAGTTAACAAGCGTAGCTAAAAACAGAACAATGCAAATGTATAAATTACATCAATTACATCTCCTTACATCTGTGATGCGTGCCATTTACTAAAACAGTCCTAAATATGAGGAATAATGCTCTTATCGCAACCAATACGGAAGATATCTACAGAATCTAAGCGGAAATGGTATGCCGAGAAATTATTTTCAAGGATATGACTAAGAATTAAGTTAACTTTCGTATAAAGAGGAGACGGTTGACAGGCAGATGCATCAGTCAAAGAGAAGATATCAGCTATGTTGGTGACGATTCTGCCATTTTTGCTAGGTACGTTCTTAAAATTTGTTTCATCAATAATCTTTGACACAGATTTTCTCGCCAGTAAGATAATATTTCTAAATTATCCATGTAATTTATACTTATTTTACAATTACATCTTACAATCTCGGGAAAAAATGTTTCATATAAAAACATATATAAATATATATAAAATATGCCTATATATGTTTATACTAGTTTCCTTTCTTTTGTAAAATTTCTGTTTGATATAAAAAAATAATAGTCTGTATATTCCGGAATATATATGATTATATATAAACAATTTTTCACACGTAGCTTTTTTAAAAGAAAAGCAATGCAAAAATTATTTTTTAAATTAGTTTCTGTCTTTTCAGAATAACTATTATTTTTTTATATCAAACAGAAATTTTACAAAAGAAAGGAAACTAGTATAAACATATATAGGCATATTTACATATGTTTTTATATAAAACATTTTTTCCCGGGATATTACAATAATTTCTATTAATTCGATTTTTTTATTTACCGAACTTTTTCATCTGACAAATAAAAAACAATTTCTGTTTTTCCTTCAATTGAGATATTATTATGCTTCTATTAGCAATTTTTTTCTATTATTCCATAGTTGCAAATATTACTATCGATAATCAACAGTCGACATGGTTAATGAACGGTCCGGAATGTACATACGATGTTCTCGTAAACATGTCCCTGGCCAATATCGTTCAAGAAAACGACAATTTCTGTACGATGATCGCCACCGAGCTCAGGTGTCGACCTAAAGGAGAAGATAGTTTAAGCTGCCACTTCAAGAACTCCCGGATCAAACGTCCCGATCCGACAGACAACCGATGCTCGAACGCAAAGGACTTTGTGCCCACGAAATACAAGTTTGTGGGCGAAGACCCTTTCGAAATCAGATTCAATTCGAGAGGTATCGAGAATCTGGTGGTGCATAGGACGATTCCCAGGTGGAGACTCGACATGATCAAGAGCATAGTCAGCCAGCTAAACGTCGGTTTTGAGATTCAACAGGAACGTCGCGAAAGATTCACTATCATGGAAAACTCCACCGTGGGTCACTGCGAAGTCGACGTTAAGATCATTAATAACGGTGATTCTGAAGAAAATGACGATGATTCTGTCGAGGAGAGCAAAAATTTCGAGATCGGATTGATGTCTCTCGATGAAGAACGTCCTTTAACCAGCTTGAAACGATTCCAAGTGGAGAAAGTTCGGCAACCGAAAAAATGCCCACGAAGAACAATATACTTCTTCGGAGATCATGAGGATTATAGTCACGGTGACAAGCAACTTTACATGGATATGGTACGAGAATGTCTTAGAGTTATTCAATTTGATAGTGTAAAAAGATACAAATCTTACAATGGAAGGGTCACATGTCCGACACCAATTTAATTCTCCATGAAATATATTGTTAAACACAAAAATCAAAGAGACACGTATTTTTTTTTATGTACAGAATTTCATGTTTAAAGGGTGAAACATCTTTTCGGAAAAAAAACGATTTAGCTAATACCGTCGGAAGTATAAAAGATAGAAAAAAAATTTTTAAATAAAAAGTACTCAAAGTGAGGGCCAAAACGTCGTAATTTTGTGAATAAATTATTGCCAGTTAAAGTCGACTGTTATCAATTCGTTCCAATTGGTTATTCATCACTGGCGACAAATAAAGAATATAATAATTGGTTGATTTTAAATAAATGTTGTACGGTTTCAAGAGTTTAAAGTTGTAAAGAATAAAATTTTCTAATTTTTTCGTTTAATAAAATACCCCCAGTTTTAAAGAGGTGTTTTACCTTCTAAACATGAAATTCCGCACATAAAAAATACGTGTCTCTTTGATTTTTGTGTTTAACAACACATTTCATGGAGAATCAAATTGACGTCGGACGCCCGTGACACTTTCCTTGTTAG
This sequence comes from Monomorium pharaonis, assembly GCF_013373865.1. Lineage (NCBI taxonomy): Eukaryota > Metazoa > Arthropoda > Insecta > Hymenoptera > Formicidae > Monomorium > Monomorium pharaonis. The sequence goes on from NC_050476.1 coordinate 7,779,204, forward strand.
TAAGTTTTTATTTTTCCAGTAAAAGAATTATTAATATACTTAAAGGTTACATTGAAGATTTTTAAAATTAAGATCTATTTCTTCTTTTTTGTTTTCAGAACACTTCTACCAGTCATATCACAATCTCAAAAGACAAATTCATATCCTATACAATATCGGAGGGTGTAATGAAGACGGCAAATAAATCGCGGATTATGCGACCTTATCAAAAGATAAGTTTAAAATTGAAGGGAATAGATTTTGTCCGGTCTGCATTGCCAGAGATTCAAAATCCAGCCTCGACGAGTTTATTCGCTTTTTCAAATCTGCGAACTATTCCGGAAGACGAATAATCTGAAATGTTGGCTGTATTGAAGAATATATTTAAGAGCTGAAATTAATTGTAAAAAACATTCTATATCACTGTCGATTATTAATAATCAATATTTTGTATTAATGACGTTTCTGTTTGTAATTTAACGTCATTTTATTTCAGAATTATATAAAAATATATATATGTATACTCTAAAATAAAATTACATTATTGTGTTTTATGTATTTACAGCTTACAAATTGTTAAATATAATTATAATATAATAAAGGTTTGCTTAAAGCGATAATAATGCAGTTACACTGGAATGGACGTTAATTCTTTGAATATCACTCACAATCAGTGCTTCTTGCTAAGTATTCTCATTGTATTATCAGCAATTGTACTCGCTATAACCCATCCACAGAACTAATTTGACATTTAAAGCTCGTTTGTAAGAATTTCTACTTAACACCTCTTCCAAAGAAATGTTTCCCATTATACACCATAATGTACTCTCGATGAAAATAGTTATTAAGATAATAACAATTCTTTTCTTTGCCAGCGAATAAATTCAAAACAGAAGTAATAATTATTCGACTTTATTGGCCAGATTTATTTAATCAGTAATACACTACGTTTCGACTCTAAATTTAGGTCCTTATCAAGTGCAAAAAGTCACTATAAATACATACAACAATTATATGTTGTATATATTTATGACTTTTCGAGGTCAAATAATTATTACTTCTGTTTTGAAAATAGTTATTTTTGCTTATTAAATGTGTTTGTCGTTATTAAATACGATACAACGACCACATAATTATAACTGTAAAAAAGGGAATGTTTAATTTAATTTAAAGAATTGTATTTTTAAGTAATATTTTTTAAAAGAGTATAAAGAATTGCATTTTTAAGGAGTATTTTTAAAAAGAGTATAAAATCTCATTAATAGATGTGATAAATGCTTCAAGATGTAATGCCAATTTCTCATTTCTATAAAATTAATTATAACAATATGAACAAAAACGTCGAAGTTAAAACGCTCTATATATTAGTTATATTATGTCATTATAATTTATGATCGCACATGCATAGGAACGTGCATGCGTCACATGCGGTCGTAATACACGGCATCCTGGGGTTCACTATAGACGCAAGCGCTGTTGAATGTTATGCTGTTAAATTGTGAGCACGTTCTGATATAAAGGAGCGTGCGAGTGTAAGAAGAGTAGTATTAACGTACGTGTAGCGTGTAGCGAGGCGTATTGTCGTGAGATGAACGTCATTCTGATCCCGTTCTTCCTAGGTCGGTAAGCCATTAATAAGTACAACTGCCCGAATCCACGTGCCTACCATTCAACGTCACATTCGTCTATTCGGACGTAAAATCGCGTTTCAAACAAACGTTACGTACACATGTCGCGCATTCGAGCTAGTAATATTGATATTTTAAAATTTATATATATATGTGTGTGTGTGTGAGAAAAAATAAAAAGAAATTTGTCAGGGATAGCCAAGTCTAATTAGCGACTATTTAAATCTGCGACTTTTCCTAAAAACTACTGTTCATACTGAATTATTATTTGCCTTAGATGCCTTGTACTTTTTTTATTGAATATACAAAGGTTTGATTTGAGGCGGCGTGTCTACTTGGATTTCCGCATATTATTATTACATTATGAAAGAAGCTTAAAAAATTGCTGAATTTTTAGGTAAATCGAATTCTGGAAAAAGTAAAAGTTAGAAAAGAGAGACATCATCTCAGACCAGAGATTTAAAACAAATCTCACATTTACATAATTTATACCTTTTTAGTAATAGACGGCAATACGTTAATATTAAATTTGATTAAATTCTTTCTGTCATTTATTTAGCGGCCAACGTGGTCGTTAACGACACGTCGGAATGGACATATGGACCAGAATATTCGTACGACGTGAACATCACGTACGACATAATAAATATGATAAAACGGGAGCCTTACGAGCCTATCCATAAGATACAATTAATCTCTACTGTAAAATGCCGTCCCAAAATGCCGGATAGTATATTCTGCCATTTGAACAACTTTACGGAATCGGAATTGTTCGAGAATCACAACATGACGCGGGAAGCACAAACGGAACAAATATTCGAGATCAAATTTAACGAGCGCGGCGTGGAGGGCCTGGTAATCGAGCCACCGTCTCGCATGGAGGTCGTCAACGTTCTCCGAAAGATCGCCACTCAGTTTAATGTGGTTGTCGATCAACGTAAAATTGGCATGTCGCAATTTATGGCCAGGGAGAACTCGTCAATGGGCAATTGCGCGGCTGCGTACAGGATCACGCGTGACGAACTCAGGACGGATCCGCTCGAGGAAGACACCGATTTTCGTCTCGTGATATTGCCATTGACCGACGCGAAGCCCGGGACGACTCTCTCAATCGTGAAGTCTCGGATGGGATGCATCAATCCACCGCGATACGTCGACTTTTCAAGAGGGATCTTAGAAATGGTACGTACACATGCGTCTGTATGTATAAAGTTTTTGCACTGTTTCTTGTTTTTGTTTTCCAGAGGAGATTTGTCAGCAAAATACAAATTAATTCACGTAAATTCGAAACCTTCACCGAATTCAATGGAAACGTAAGATTTATTGAATCCGAAATTGGGACGTTATTATTTAAAGAAATAATACAGATTAATCTAAAGAGCATTGAACCTGCGCAAAACGAACTTCCAACTCTGTCTTACGGTGAACTGATCGATTTAAATACCAACAATGATATACCGAGCAATTTTATAAATTAAAACTACAATATACATATATGTTCTGATAATGTATGTATGCTACGTTACTAGTGTAGGCAAGATATACATAATTTACTATTGAATATGTCATCAAATTGAAACTTGAAGACTGTAAACAGAGTTGCATAAAAAATATCTTACCAAATGAGATGGTCTTTGTTGTCCCAATCCTTTCCATTCACATCTTATATTTAACTCACCACTGATCCGTTTTAATTTTAAGATTTAAAAAATATATAATTTCTGAAGAAAGTCAAGTTTTCAGAGGGAAATAGAAGTTTAATCACTTGTCCGAGGAAAGCGACTACAATACTATTCTCTACATTTCCTAGAGTGAAACATTACTCTAGAAGAGTGAAAATCGAACATATCTAAGTTCGAGTGATTTGTCACTCTAATTAGAGTGAAAATTCACTTTATAAAGGTGATTTTTTACTCTAATTAGAGTAAAAATTCACTCTTGTAGAGTGCATTTTCATTCTAATTAGAATGACAAATCACTCGAACTAGATATGTTCGATTTTCACTCTTTTAGAGTAATGTTTTACGCTAGGAAATTTAGAGAGTAGAAACAGTTTTATTGGAGATATTTCGTTTTCATTCAAGAGAAGAAAGTATTTTTAGTAGCGGAACAAATTTTAATATATACCTTCGTAAACATGCATTCAAACTTAAATAGAGAGTACATTAACACCACCAATTTTAGCTTCATCTAGGAAATACGCAATTGTAGGAAATTTATTAGAGGTCAGGCGTAAGTGCGTTACTTCCATAAAGTCGTCTACTAATTAACGTTAGTGCGTCTGCGAATTAAAATGAATTACATAATACGAACGTCCTTAATGTTATAAAAGCGGTATAAAAGCGGTTCAAGATTAAGAGTGGCGTCAAACCGCGGTTTGCATACGGTGATATGATCATCGCAGCGTTTATACCATTCTTTTTAGGTAAGTCCACCAAACTGAAATATCATAAATTATATTTTCTTTTAATCTTTCCTAAAATTTGAAAAGATTTTATTGTACTCTCTAAATTTTTTAGAGTGAAAATACTGCCACTCTAATTTTTTAAGTGATTTTTCACTCAATTTCGAGTAATTTTTCACTTTTTAAGAGTAAAAATACTGCCACTGCTACTCTTTAAGAGTAAAAAATCATTCGAAATTGAGTGAAAAATCACTCAAAAAATTGGAGTGGCAGTATTTTCACTCTAAGAAATTTAGAGAGTATAATGATACATGTTTTCTAGTAACGAATAACGAATGTTACAAGTGAAATGCAAAACTGCGATAAATTATTAATATAAAATAAGTGATGACTGATGAGAGTAACATTGTCTTATAAATTGCTTCATAAAAATTACTCTTTAGCCGTGCAACTTCCCATCGAGGATGGTGCGTGGCCGTATGGACCCGAGTACATCTTCACCGTTCATATGAATGTGACAGGGATACCGCAGTGTCCCCGTCATGTTCGAGCGTGCGGCACTCCGGCCGGCTATCGTATCACCTCCCGGTTATACTGCATCCCAAGGAGAAATGATACCCTGAGCTGTAACCTCAGGTACATTGACGGTTTCGATTTTGGTATGATCGGCGAAGAGGACGATGTCGTGAACCGACGGAAGAACATCACCGACGCGCCCATCGAGCTGCTCTTTAATGAGGAAGGCATCGTTAATATCATCACGAGCCAACTGACACGGATCTATGATCTCAACATTCTGAAAATGGTGGCCGAGCAGTTGCATCCCGGCAGCAATTTTAATAACATCGAAGACAACACATTCGAAGGCGTCTCTGAATCCACTATAGGCAGATGCAACGTCACATTCGATGTGCATCATCGTTCTGAAAACGTGGAAAGGAGATTTCATCACGGCTTCCGATTGAAGCTACTACCGTGGAAATTGCATATGACTTCCATCGAAACTCTCGTCATCGATAAAATAACGAATCTGAATGATTGCAGCTGTTACGCAGACGGCTACTTTCGCAAATATGGTGACACAGTCGTCTTTGAACGTTTGCAAGCGGATTTGGTACGTTATTTCTGACAATATTATTATTTGTTTATAATATTTTGTATATCCATGGTTAACTGGATTAGTTTTATATTTCAAAGATTTTGACGAATTCTAAATAACTTGGTTAATATAATTTATTTTTAATGAATTTTAATGGTAACATTGACAATTTGATAAATGGTGAAATTGACAAATTTAACCATTTTCAATGTAATATTGAATGTAAATTTGAATGTAATATTAAATTGTTATTTAAACGTATAATGTAATATGTAAATATTTTAGAATTCCTTTTTAAATAAATAAAAGTTTGTAAATATTGATTTACATATTGTAAGTTTTATATTTTTAACTGATGAAAATAAATTTTATAAATGGCTATTGTTTATATTTGAAAAAAAAAATTTTAAATCTGAAATAATTTTTAATTTTATATGACATTCTTTTAGGAAATTATGATTAGTCAAATGGAAATTAGTGAAACGAGTTTTAGTTCGTCTACAACGAGGAAAGGTATTTCGGTTTCAAATCGCAAGACATATGATATAATCGAAATTACAAAAATAATCTTGGAAGATATTCGGCCCGCCGAGAGAGATCCACCCACGATCATTAATCCGGGCGAGAGCAAGATACTTGCTAATTATGATATAAGAAATATTTATTAAATACTAATAATAATTCGAGTGTAAATTAATACTCCAATAATAATTGTTAAAAATATTAATGTTGTAACGTAATAAAGTTAATTTTAAAACAAAGCATCTTGTAATAAAAGTATATAGAAATGCAGAATCAATATATGAAATAATATATAGAATCTGCTACACATGTGTTATTTTTTTAGTATATAGTTCATTTTACGTATTATTGCCATTGAGATAATATAAGTTATACAATAAAACTGTACATAGTAAATTTCTTTTATTTAAATTACGTATACATTAAATTATAACTAGAACGATGGACGCATGTTTACATACACACACAATATAAAATGCATGCGTATGTGTGTGTATATATACGCGCGTATGTGTCTATGTTAAAATGTATACAATGATCATAAATTGAGTTATACAATGATTGCGATACTTAATTCTAATTAGTCGAATTGCAAATGGCCCTCAAAATTTATGAATGGCGTGAGATCGCATACAGGATTAATATAAACATTTCAAATCTGCGTCACGAAATATTAAATTCCATTTTTTAGCTTTAGCTCTTTTTCCCTAATTTTTTTTGGTATACATTATATGAATATGTTATAATCACAAGTTTACATACATATTTATTTACCTCGTTTCCTTGGGAATAATAATGCAATTTTGACATTGATGAATATATTAATGATACTTTAAGACAATAAATTTAATATATAAAAAAAACAAATTTGGAAAAGTAATAGAGTAATACATCTACAAAGTAACCCAAATCGCGATAATATGCATTGCACTTAATTCATTGTAGACAATTTTTCATATCTACCATAACTGTGTTTAACATCTGTTATCTTAGAATTAACAATTGATTCATTGTAATTTAAGTTAATAATTACACAATTATAGCAAAGAAAATGTGTTAAATTTTTAAATTTTATCAATATTCACATCTCTTGCAGCAATTTTAAAATTTAGCGCACAAAAATTAATTACATACAATGGAGCGTTTGTCCTAAAATATTTCTAAAAGAATTTTAGCTACGGTTTATCTTACGATTGAACCTTTGCTTGTTTATAAAGGGGGCATTTATTTTGTAAAAGCATTTAATTCTCCAATCTATATATGTATATACATATATTATGTGTATGAAAAACATGTTGCAAAGACATGCAAGATTAAGAGGAACTTGCGTTTTTCAACCTTTCCATTCATAGAGAGCAATCGTGAATATAGATTTAGTATTCATTTTTAGATCCATAAGTACGTTTCAATCCGAATCAATTATAAATATTGAATCATGTTTTAAACCTCACAATACTTATAATGGCACGATTACAATTATTTTTGTGCGTCAATATGATAATTATTATCCGTCGTCCATTTACAAAGCACGCGATTAATCGACCGATATTTTTTGAGTATGCATTACGTCGAATACATTAATGACATAGAAGTTACTGCCGCGCTAGTGAGGAAACAGATTTCATGAGTAAAAATGATCAAAAGGCCTTCTTCTTTAATATTTCTTCAATTAGTTCTTGTTTAGAGCCAGACAAAGTAATATATAAAAAATTATTAATATTCTTGTGTAATAAAAATATAAAAAAACAGAATAGAAATAGAGAGGAATGTATATATAGTTTGTACAGTCATTGTAAATTATGCTGGATCAAAAATTCACTCCTATTAATGAGCAGAAAAATAGAGTTAATTAGAAAACTTTAGACCGTTATTATCGCCTATTAGATATTGTGAATCACTAAGAGCGCGTAAAATAATAATCGTTTAAATAGATCACAAATCTCTTACATCTAGATTATCAAATACGTATGTATATTCCGTGTTAAATATATATTTATGACTGTACTGCGTTTTATTAAATTATTGTTTTATGTAGCACGTGCAGGACAATTTATCTACTTAAAATGTATATAGAATAGATGTGTGCGTTACGAAACTTTAATTTTATTTCTTGACAAATAAAAAATTATCATTTCTTTTTAATATTCAATGATTTTGCACAGACTCAAAATTAATATTTTTTTAAAAGACTGTCGTTGCAATTAGTGCCGGAATACCCTGTATACTTCACTGAATATGTAACTATGTATTTTAAATATTTCTTGATGATTTTTCTAGCATGTGTTTTATTGGCTCGCTCTTTACGCGAGTATTCACTATAAAATCGATTTATACAAATTTGACATAGTATATGTATGTATAATGGAAATGAGTGATATGATTGCATAAACAATGGAGAAGGAGAATTCCACTTTATACAATAAGACACAACAATCAGTCACATATAGTAGAAAAGAATATTTAGAATAAATAGTGCCGATTTGAGCTTACTCATGACAATCTGTACCTTTCTTATTTTGTAAGTAAATACACGAGAAGTATCGGTTCCATATACTGTAAATCTTGAATATATCGTAAATTTTAAGTCAAAATTATTATCGCCATATTTTATAATAAAAAGTCTATTCAAAAACTATTTTAAATTTTGAATTCCTATATCGCACATACATAGATAATTGACTATATGGACATATGTTTTGATAAAAAAATATCCAGACTTTACAGTGATATTGTTTCAGTATACATCTTGGCATTTTTTGTTATAAACCTCACACATTTTTTCATTCAATAAACAAACAGGGATTAAACAGCAGAGTTCAAGTTAGAATTCTAAAGGAGTTCCCCTTCTCTTTTCATGAATTCTTCCTAGCAGTAATTCCTAATATTCTCTTCAAAAACAAGTTAACTTAATCTACGTATATACAAATATTACGCTCGTGGAAGAAGCGTGAGGCGGTGCGATCCGACCAAGAGTTCTTGTGTACAAAAGATAAACGGCACATATTAGGTGGAACAATGCGACGACGAATTGAACATTATTGACCGTTGTTTACGTTGTTCTGTTGATTTTTCACGGAATCCATATTCGGAATGTAGTCCATCGCCATCAAGCAAGCGAATACCGTCATCACCATCTTCGGTTTCACCTCTGTAATGTCCTCCGGTAGAGCGTAGACACGTGCACCGCATTTTCGCGCCAAAGATATCGCATATTTTGCGTTGTCTAGACTCTCCTGTGGAACAAAAAGCGATAGTCGATTAATCACACTAACATCGTGATATGCCAAAAAAACCGTCGATTTAAACTAGAATGCTCCACATTCTTGTATCTAATCAATTGGTTTAGAGATATCTGACAGAAATACACACACACACACACGCGCGCGCGCGCACACGCACACTTCCTCCTTTTCTAATATGTTCTTGAAAAAGATTTTTAGAAAAACTTTCGACAAATATTCAATTAAAATCTATCAAAATTATTTTTTTGCAATTAAAAATTTTATAATATTTGTTTTATACGTTAAAACCTACGGAGCTTGATAGTACATGTAATGATATAATGCGAGGATAAGCATGGCATATGTGCAATCAATAATTTTATACAAATAATTATTATAATATAAATTGAATGAACCTTGAAATTAGCTGAGAACACAAAAACTGAGAAATCGAGAAGAAACAAAGAGAAAGCTTACATTTTCAGTTCCGCCCTCTTTAACGAGATCGTAATTAACGGAGCCGGGCTTGATGGCGTCGATGAGATCGAGAACAACTTTGCCGTCCGATATCGAGTAATCTTGGAATCCTTTGATACTGCTAGTCTTTCCAGCACCCTGAAGTTTTGAATTTACCCATTGAACAATTTCTTTTTCCACAGTACTTCCCTGAGTACCAGCCAGAGATGTCAGAATTGACAACGTATATGATCTCATTAATTGCCATATCAGGGCCAATGTCAAAGTCGCATTGCCATCATTAAGATCTTGTCCAGCGATTCCTACGAGCGAGAAATTCATCTGCTTGCCTAGCTCGACGGCGTAATTGCAGTTCTCTAGCTTTTCCATGAACTTTCGAAGTTTTGTGAACTTCTTGTGCACTTTGTTCCAATTTACAGTGCCTGGCTTAATGATATCGTACAATTGAAAAATTACCAAACCATCAGCAAGATCTGAGTAGAGCCAGTTGACATGCGGTGTAACGCCCATCGAGTTCATCCAGTTTCTATAGGTTTTTTCCTCTCGTGTTTCTTCTAGAGACTCTAAACCTTCAATATTGCTTTCTGGCTTGTCTAATCCAGGGTAATTATTAAACATATTGGCAACAAAAGCTAAGTTGAGCTTGTAAATACCGTTCACGACATCGCTAGGCGTCACAAAACTACGACAGCCTAGTTTTGCGGCCTGCTGAAGCATAATCTCCGCCCTAGACATGTGATTCGGTTCCATCAAAGCTTCCAAGGTGACACCAGCCGTGCTGGGTGCGATTTGTTTGATGAGATAAGTGTAAATCTCAGAATCCGTGATGTCAGATTGGAAATTATTACACCGCCTGGCGATACCGGCATTCTCCAAGTGATGGTTCACCCATCTGAGAAGAATTGACTCAGGAGATAACTTCAACAGATCCTCAATTCGTTCACCGTCCTGTAGAAGAGTGGCTAGGCCGGGGCAATTTTCGAGTGTGATCTGGTTGAACAAGCCAATTCGAATAATCTGCCAGAGCAGACCCAGCACCAAATGAGGCGAACCTTTAGTGAGGTCGTGGGCGTCGATGTTTACGATGTTGCAACCAATAGCTTGGGCCGAGGACAGAGCCAGTGTCAAGTTTTCGTGCTTCTTGTATAGCGTCAAGTTCTTCTTGTTAATCGTACGCTCGTCAATGGTGTCCGGACAAGAGTGATTTATTATTTTACTAAAAGAAAAATATGAAATCAATTTTTGACGAGTTAATTGATTTTAGAATTATTTATCAAGTAATTGGAATCATTTAATCAGGAATTGATGAAACTTCGATATTATTATATTTAGAAATTAATCTACATTTATAGATACTTCTAGCTACCATCATCTATTAATCAATAAAATTATTTATTATAATTTATAAATAAATTTCATAAATAAAAATAAAGTTTTTTATATTCCTTTTCCCCCAAAATATTAATACAACATCATCTATAGTTATTATATAAATAATAATGAAAAGAAATGTTATAGAAATGCATAAAAATGATTGTACACACCAAAGTAATATTCCGTCTTTGACTTTGTCGTAAAGTGCCTTTCCCTCGGGATCGATGGGCAGCAGGTGCTTCAAATCGGGATCATGCAGCAGATTGGTATTTATCCAATCGCTGAACGCCAGTTGTTCCTCGAGTCTGACGGAATGCGTGGTTCCTTCGCTAGACGCCTCGGAAATTCCACCCAGAGTCTCGAGATTCTCCTTTTTCGACACAACTTGCTTGAATGTGGAGCCCAGTTCGTTGGCTTTGAGTTCCTTACAGAGCTTCTCGAATTCTTCGAAGGAGAGCCGACCTTTGTGCTCCAGCCGCTGCTTATCATCGTACTCCTCGATCATCTGGCGCACTTTATAGCCCGGCATTTTAAATCCGCAAACATCTAAAGCGTTCCGTAACTCAGTAACATTGATGAAGCCATCTCCGTTCGCATCAATCTATCCGAGAAAAAAGATCATTAGTCCTATTGTGGAAAATTCAATAACATATATTACAGATGTAAAGATTTTAGAACCCATAAAAACATTTACTCTTCTTTAATTAAAAATTTTTCTTCATTTTGATATTAATTGCGTTGATATCAATATAATTTATAAGCAAAAGATTTTTTTTACCTTTGTTCGTAGTAATTTTTCAATTGGCTACTATTAAATAACGATAATGTTAGATAATATCAGATAAATTAAACTTACAACACACTACTTTTGATAACATTGTGCAATAGTTTTCACAACGCAATTTCTGTCACGTAAAAAGATACGTCTTTAAAAAAAGTGATTACGTATCCGTATACAATAAATTACAATTAATTGAATAATAAAAGCTTGTATTTTGAATAATAAAAACTTGTAAATTAAATAATAAATATTAACAAGTTTTGTAAAGCATTATGACTAATAAATAGTTAGAATCAAATAGATGTGAAATTGATTTCAGGGAATTTTTTAAATATTGATAAATATAATAAATGTAATAAATGTTACAAATTTATTTAATCTTTTTTGTTCTTCTACAAAAATATTTAAAAAAATGGCATAATTTATCATTTCGATTTATCAATTACATCTAAAATAATTTAACACGCACACATTAATTCTTTTCTTTGAACTCCTGTTTAAGTTAATTTAAATTTAAATTATACAATGAATAACATAAAAAGAACAATATACAGAATTATTTTAATTAATTTTTGCATTTTGATTACGATGTTTACCGTTAAAATCCTAGAGAAACTATCTTATAAGAAATGCATCTACGCAATTCTCACAAAGTAGCAGGGCTTACATCGCGAAAAAAATCCAGGTCACGAAAAATTCCGCTACAAGACCCGCAAGCATATCTACGTATCGCTCGTAGACATCACAATTTTTGCACAAGAACAATGGATATACGGTAACGACGTGAACATGTAGTCGGTTTATTTCTGAGAAGATGGACTCGCATCAGGGTTAACCGGCATAAGTTTCTTATCTCTGCTCGTTTGAAAAACGCCATGGAGAATATATATGCTGGCAACTAATTATTAACATTTTATTCTGGTTGATAATTCTAAATAATTCCATTTCAAATCGATTTATCACATTAAAATTATCGGAGCTAGAACGTTTATGCTAAAGAGAATAAAAGTTGAGTGCACTTACAAATTTAAATAGTTCTCGAAAATCCTTAAAGTACTCCAATACGACGTCCCATCTTTCCATCTCACGAATTTCCATGTCGAGAAAAGATAGGTTTTGTTCCGTGGAAAAAGAATCAAATTCTTGCAATACACTAGAATGTACTGAACTGTTACCGAAGTTATCGGTTTTATCGATCACGCAATGAAGTGGAACATAAGTATAAAATCGAATAGAATCTCCCCAGAAGCATCAATCGGTTATGATAACATAGTAACATTAAAAAATGTTATCATAATCTTATCACGGGCAAAGAACCAATTAGAAACAAAGATTAAATGTCATTCCTTACGAAAAAAATGGCAAATTTCTTGAGACGAGTTTCTTTACGGCGACTGATAAACTCGTCAGTGTATAATTATAATACTTGTCAGTACCATAATTAAATAAATCAAATTCTACTGCATCTTGGCACGATAGATAAACGATAGAACAAAAGTCAAAAAGTTTGCGGTATATATGATTGCATTATTTAAAAAATATAATCCAACTTTATATACACGTATCACGAATTTTGTGAGGGGAAATTTTGCGGCATTAAAGATAAGATATTGCAAAAAGCACGAAAAATATGTAAAAATATTTTTATGGAATAACAACGATTCTTGTGATACTTTGTGACAAAATGTAAATAAGATAAGTTATCCAAGTTTCACGTATGCTATTATTAGAATAAAGTTAAACGTATACATTAAATATGTAATATGTACAATTTCTATTTTTTCATTCTTTAATATTTGTTTATATTTAAATTAGGGTTTGAATATTAATTTCTGTCTCTAATATAGCAAAAGCTTCGAATAACCAAATTAAGGAACGTGATACATTTCTCTTTATTCCGATACAATAGCCACGGTTTTTATATTTTCCCATAAAATTATCTTTCACTTGGCCACGGGAGCATGCAAAATGTGAAACGCAAGAAAGATCCTTCTTTGAAGTTTTTCCGCACAACGGATGTGCCATTAGTATGTGAGCGAGAGACTTAGTGACGGAAAAGGGAGTAAAAGTCTGCTAACCGAACATTTACTCTGTCGTAACGTTTCCTCGTGAAGACACACATGCTTCCTGTCATCGTTTCGTTTCTCGACGAGTTACGATCGCGTTGTCACGATGCAAGAAAATCGGCCATGCAATTTATGGAATGCATCAAGGGAGAACGAGTGTCTTCGCGCGTATCACCATGTACAATGGAATCCGGAAAACCAACAGCGAACGAAAATCAATTGAGCGCGAGTGCATGCCGTTTCGCTTCGAGTAATCCTCTTTTTAGCTTTCCTCAACTGTGTATCAAATCGTAGTGACGAGAGAAATAATCGAGTTAAAAACATACTATTATCGCATTGTATCAAAGTAAATCCAGACCAAGCTAATAAGAAGAAATGATCATGAACAAACATTTACGGACAAACGTTGGACGAGGGCATTTCTTTTTTTTTTTGTGCACCAATAAGAGATGATATTTACTGATGAATATAAATTATTTTTTATTTCTAATAAGTAAAATTGAGCCTAAAATACTGAGCAAAGATGCAGTCTATACTGAGAAAAAAAAGTTGTTGATTCGACTAAATTTTTTAACTTGATTAAATTTCTTCAATTTAACTATTTATGTATTTCAGTCAAATATATGTATAAATACTTAAATTAAAGTTCAAATATTTCACGTATTTAAGTTGAATGCATAAATATTTGAACTAAAGAAATTTAACTAAGTTGAAAAATTTGATTAACGTATAATTTATATGTGTTAATTGAATAATCCAATAAGAATTAAAATGGTAGGTACATTTCACCGAATAATCTTGGTTACTTACGTACAATATTTTGTGATAGTTCCTTTTGGTGTTTCTGGCAATCCACGTATAATGCCTTCAGGGAAACACGTGTTTAACTTTAAGCAGCTGGCATGTATAATACACGCTGCATTGAAGTGCACACACCTGCCATCAGTGAGGTATCAAGAAAGAAATTTCGATCGTATTTATATAACAACGTGTAATGAATGAGATAATGTGCGAGATAATATCTCTAATTATTTTTTAATCAATCAATACGCGAGAATCTTATTGGCATTCCGGAGAGAAACTACACGTAGTTTAATTTGTAAGTATCAATGCAAATCCTTTCTTCCTTACATGAGGATTTATTCGTTAAATTCATGTAATTAAGTAATCCATGTAATTACTTAATTAATATTACAAGATTGATTGAAATCTTGCCAGAATATATTCTCGATCAGTACTATGTCCGACCAAATAATCGGAAAAATATTTTTCAAAGCGCGTTTCTTTCCCGAAATTATTATATTTATTCAGATAAAGTACCAAAAAAAAAAAGGAAAATCGCGCGTCCTATTATTACAACGGCAGATTACGGAACACCCTATAGAACCAAGAGCTTCCCTGGGGTCAGACTTCTCTCTCTTCTTACGCTTTTATCCTGGGAACTGGTTTCGCCTGGCATCGCGTTGCACACTATGTCCCCGTCCCGCGTTCATCCGCGGAAATCACGATTAAATTACTTTGCTGAGAGAAAAGGAGAAATGAGCAACGCGCGGTGCGTCAGTACGCGCGATACGTTAATAGACAATCACGAGATTAGGGCGAGTGCCCACGTTCATTATGCAAAACCCCGGGAAAACGAGTTATAATATTGGCCTTAATGTGCCGTAATGACAACAGTGTATACTCCTCGGGCATGTTATTCGAATGATGGCTTCATCGCGCGCGTGAAATAAAAGTGATAAAGACAAAATTTAATAAAGCGTAAGCTGGTGAACATTGCCGAGATGAATATGAATTATGAATTGGCTGGGGCAATTTTCAATAGCCATTACTTTCATAAAACCTAAACGACTGTAATTTCGCTAAAATTACGGACGTTTTTCCCTAATATTTATCCTCGAATAGATTCGATCTAAATAACAATCTTTATCTCATCTGTTTCATTTTTTATCAATCTCGGTGACTATCTCAACAAAATTATCGAATAAAATGTTATTTATTGGTAATTAATTTTCCGTAAGAAAACTTCTTATGACAACTAATGTTACTATCCGTAAAGTGGTAAATATGTAGATACGGTAAAATTCATAAATTTGTGTGCGTTTCTTCCATGTCTAAAAATGAACCAAACGACCGTGACGAGCAACTGCAATTCTACGAATGCCTCACAATTGACTATTCGATTTTCTCGCTTCCAAGGCAATCCTATCGCTACGTCATCTCAAGATTCCTCCTACGTGTACGCATTGAATTCGAAAGGAAAATTACTACATCATACGAAACTAATCGATAGACAACAAGATTGAAAGACTTCCTCCTAAGGCTTCCATAAATCTATTCAAACTCTATATTTTGCTTAACAATAAAATAAACCCTTCCCATTTTTATGTAACCCTATGATATAAATTTATTTTGTAAATATAGTAAAAAAATATATGTAAAAAATTATTTTTGTTGTAAAAGTAATTAATATTACATTACATTAATATTGGATTTATTGGCATATCTCTAATATTAACAATCAGTTAGAAAAGAAGCACTCAAAGTGAAATTCCTAGACACACTTTGTGGAATTTGCATGAGCATCGCTGAAGGAATTTTAAATCATTTTGTTAGTCATCGGAAAAACAGATGGCTAAATGATGACTACCGATAGTAACAATAGTAAAGAATTTGTGAAATACCATGTGGTTTTTAAAACCACTAAAATAATATTTATATACTAAACAATGTACCGTCTTGTGTGTGTGCGTGGGAGGAGGGGGGTGTAAGGGTACGTGAGCACATGTAAAGATAATAATTAAACATCATTAGGTGCTTGAAGGTTAGTTATTAATTTCTTTTCTTAACAATACGTCGTAAACTTTGGTATTTAAAATTAACGAGCAATATAAATTTCTCGATATAAAAAATTTTTTCAATTTAGTTTAAATAAAAAGTAAAATAAAAGAAAGTGTACAGCAAACTATTTTTAAATGAAACATTTATTAATTACAAATCATTCCGTTCTCAGCGTTTGTTAATTAATAAATTCTTTGTTATATTAAATTTTAATGATTATCTTGCATAGTTACATTCTTTTTGACAACATCTGGCATTGAAAGGCAAGAGACTGTCTCGTGACATTGACCTTGATCGCAATACTTTTTCGATAGCATCATCGTTGTTGCAATTTCCCGAGGCCTACGCTCACCCTCGCTGTAAGTTTACGAGTACTACTCTTATACATATGTATATTTGCTGAATCATACATTACAATAAATTGCCAATGTCTCGCACGTATATGATTGTATGTAAATAATCATTGATCAATGTGCCGAAAAAAAGAGATCGACAAAGTATCTTAAAGAAACAATATAGTAAAAGGGTAAAATGGGTATTATATACGGAGAGAATTTTCTCTTAAAAATTACCCTTAAAATCATGGTAATTGTAAAACAACGTAAACCTTGAAGAATTTTACTATACTTTTAACAAAATTTACTAAAATTTTAATAAAATTTGGCAAAGTTTTAGTAAATTTTCTTAGAAGTATAGAAAAATTTTCTAAAATTTTAATAACATTTAGCAAAGTTTTAGTAAATTTTGTTAAAAGTATAGTAAAATTCTTCGAGGTTCACGTTGCCTCAGAATTACCATGATTTTCAGGATAATTTTTAAGAGAAAATTCTCTCCGTGTACCGATCCTAATATATCTTTGCACAATAACAAAAAATTATATTAAAAATATACGAAAAGTCAGAGGCAGGGTTGTCTTGCAATAGATTGTCCTCTTATAGGAACTTGGTAATTTTAATCCGTTATTAAGATACATCGGATCACGAGTAATGCCTTGCTAGGTGAATAAATTACACGGCGTTGAAAGCTTTATCCGCTTGATGAGCGCCATCAGGGAGTAGTAAGGCGCTTGAGTGTTAGCTCAAGTGGCGATAATTGAACGGGCTCCAAGGGAAACGGGCTCGAAAGATGCGTTTTCGTAGCTCTTGATAGACTCTCGCATCATGGTTTACGTAACATATGTATTTACATGCGAAACATTTTAAAAGCGATCTCACGCCGCCACAATTAAGGTGCCATGTAACCGGATTTACGCATGACGTTTAGGTCTGTTTTCTTGGGTTTTTTTTTTTTTCCCCCATAATGCATTACTTTCACAGCGTATATATTATCTATATCACTTTCAAATCTTTTTAAATTAAAAATATAAATAAAGTGCCTACAAAACTGGATATTCAATAACCATAAATATATTTTTATAAACGACCTCTAATTTTAACACTTATAATTTTTAAACTAAAGAACTTGATTCTAGTGAATTCTTATATATGATATTCCCGTAACGAAATCTTGTTTTAAAACGGAAACCAGATATACTGCAGGATGCAGTGATATCGCAGGTCAGCCGCAAGGCTGACACAAGACACAACCACAGTGAAAAGCTTTGAGAGCACATGCCCACATGCCCACTACCATCATCGAGAGTGCCATTGCGGTCAGGTGTGCATTTTGATGTCGGTGAACACACACACACACACAAAGTTGGGCGACGTACACCTGTTATTATCGCCGTTACATTCGCGCAAGTTGACAAGTAGGTATCGGTCCAGGTGATGCTGTTTTACGAAATGGCATCACATCTTACTCTGCTCTCATATTATACTGCTTGATTCGCGACGTGAGTCGATTTGCAACTCGCGTGTGCAAAAGTGAGACGCGATATCGGGGTTAATGGCAGGCGTAAACGTTATACGAATGGCCTAATCGCCCGCAGTGACGAGTAAATTAATTGACGTGCCGTTTGCATTTACAGACTCTGGATCTATATAATCATTCTTCTCGTTGAATAATTATATACGCAAGTTAATAACCACGCTGCAAAGATGCACAAAAATATCATGAAATTGTATTACATATAACTTGATAGACATTTAAATTACAATAGAGCGAAATAACTCAGTAAGAAAAGGTGAGCTAAGCATAATCGTTTGACAATGTACTATTATTCAGTTTTAATTCTCAAAATCTATGCGTTATAATATAATATCGTTTTCATGAATCATCGTATCATTGAAGCAAATATTCTTTCACATGATTTTCTAGAATCGATGATCAACGCGAACGATGACCACAATAATCCTTTCGATGACTCAAGATTACTTATATGTACGTGCGAATGTCACTGATTTTCTCTCTCATGGAACTTCACGGATTATGAAAGCATATATGTATATCGATGCAACGTAACAATTTATATATGATGATTCATGAACGTTGGACAAAGATCTTGACCAAGCAGTTTTCTTCTTTGTATGTTATTCATCCGTATTCAAAGGGGAACAATTACTTATCTGACGCAAAATCATTCTGCTTTTAATAACTCGCTGGTGTTTAATGCATCGGCACGATGATCGGAGTCAATAACAAGAAGATGCAATTGGTTCATCGAAACAAAACAATATTTTACGCCATCACGAATGTCAGTTACTCGAAACAATTTAACTCCAGTTGAAATGCATCCTAATAATGATCTCTGGCTTTTAAATTATCTTTCATAAATTCTTCTTCTACGAAATCGAAAAGCGCATCAAAACAATGATTGCGTATGTACGGACGTATTATGCATTGCATAATGGAGAAAACCGACGGAAGTAATCGGAGAAGCAACATCAAACGTGATCCGAGGTAGAGGTGCTCATTACGAAAGTCGCGGAAGTGAAATCGGCGCGATCGCTTAATGAATCATCGAATCCAAATGTAACGAACCAGTGACGTCAAATCAAACATTCGTAAGTTCCGACCCGTGTGACTCATGTCACTAGTGTACTCTTAAAGCAAGATGTTTAAAGCCGAGTGTTTTTTTTCTATAATCATAAACAGCTTCCGACGCTATCAATCTCAACTTCCCGAGTAGTCATCACCGACGGTACTAACTGAATAACGTCTCGGTAAACGCATTAAATATTTTATCCGTATTAGCTGCATTTTCTCAGAGAACTTACGTACCATATAAGGTATAAGGCATCGCTTTGCCGTTTCTATGTTAAGATAACGATTTATCACTTTCAAGTAATCAAAAAATCGATATTTATATATGATTAATGAATCGCAGAAAAAACACGGACAGGCGATTTCAGAAACACACCTAAATTTGTAATGAAAAATACTTAAATCAACATAATTTAAGAAATAAGATATCTTAATTAACTGTACACTGAGAAAAATAAGTTGTTAATTTGACTAAATTTTTCAACTTAATTAAATTTGTTTAATTCAAATATTTATGTACTTTAGTCAAATATATAAAGATTTGATTTAAATTTCAAATATTTTATGTATT
Source organism: Monomorium pharaonis (assembly GCF_013373865.1). Taxonomy (NCBI): domain Eukaryota; kingdom Metazoa; phylum Arthropoda; class Insecta; order Hymenoptera; family Formicidae; genus Monomorium; species Monomorium pharaonis. Next base: position 7,799,092 of record NC_050476.1, read on the forward strand.
TAAGTTGAATGAATAAAGCTTGGACTAAAGAAATTTAATCGAGTTGAAAAATTTGGTCAAATTAACATCATTTTTTTCTCAGTGTACAATATTATAAAACATTACAATACATCGTATCTCTTATACTTTCGTGTATTCGCGAGTTTATCATGCGACACTTTCGCGGATAATCAGCTTATAAAATCCAAACTGTTATTTACGGCGATGGAAATTTAATATTTTGTGTCACGTACGAATCTTTTTTTCCCTGTAAACTCTACGCAAAGAAAAGAGCCAACAGTTTCTCGCGGCATTTGAAGAATTCGTACCGCGGTTAAACCGCAATTTCCACTTTTGCCATAAGCACTGATAATTGGCCACGAGAAAATGACAAAACGACGAACACGATAACAACGATGACAACGACGACGTAAAACGATGCGTGCAAATAAGTTCTCAGATCAGGAGACCGTCCTATTAAGTCGAAACTAATCTACCTAATAAGTCTAACTGCCGAGGACTAGGAAATACGTGGTTCTCCAGTATTCTTTGTAGTGTTGTCTAGTGTTGCAAAATTAATTAAAAATCAAGACATGCAATAAATAATTAGCATACCGAGGTGTACGTTTCGCGTGTGATTAAATTTAACGGAACAGCAAGTGCGCAATTAGAAAAGTAACGTGTGAATTTTATTATTTTCTATCTGCTTTGTTTTCTTTCTGTACGTGCATTTCTATGTATATTTATAATTCGCAGTATTGTCTCGTGATAATAACCACGGGTTAATAATACGGTTTTATATGTGTATTTAAAGAAAGAGTATCGTGGGCGATATGATATTTATGCGGTAAATAATCGTAAACGTTATTTTTACTCCAATACGTGCCCTGTTTGTCTGCTGACACAAAAATAATGATTGAATTTCAGTTAAATGGTACCGAAGAATAAGCAAGTGAAACGGAGTCATGCACGATTAGCAGATTAAAATATGATGGTACACTCGGGCACTGTTACACGGTCAGAGCAAACTTATTAGCCACTGTGACCTAAGTCCCGCAAGAAGATATATCCGTTGCCTGACTCATCAATTCGTGATACCTCATTTACCCATGAGGGATAATCCCTCCTCAGCCTCCATTGATGTCACGGGAAAACAAATATCTATATATTTATATATAATTTATCATGTTGTATATTATATGTATATTTGCCAAGATATTTGCTGATTTGTTGCCTAAATTCTTTTTCCTCTGTAAAAATAAATAAATTTAAACACATTGTTGGCTTAGTATATATTATAGATAGTATATATTATAATATTATATTATAGAATAAACTTTCTCCTAAGAAGATAATTTTTAAGTTGTAATTAAAATCTACAAACTATTTATTATAATTACTTATTTATTGTTTATTTATAATGCTTTTTGAAAAATATCAAGATCAATGTTTCTTTATAACAATAGATCCAGAATTCTTCACAAATTTCGAATATCAAATATGCGATCAGATTGACAACTGAAACATTTGAAAGAAAATTTTTTATTCCTACTAGCTTTACCATGCAAAATGATTATGTTGTCGATGTAGGTTTAAATATTCGACATCATATTAGAAACAAAGTTGCATGTCAAAATGTTTACGAAATTGTCATAACTGCATTTTAGATAAATTCTATAAATTGCAAGAGAAGGAAAGCGAGAAAATTATTGTCACACGGTTTTTATACGTTTTACGATGTTGGTTCCTGAGAGAATTCCGTGTGCAACTAAAAATGGCTCGTTTCATCGCATTTCATCTTATCTGAACTACGGAACTTCGCCGTGTGTCGAGAAAGGATTAATTATAACTACATGGCGTAATTAAGGGGCTAAGCGTGAGAACCGAACCAACAAAGAATACACATATGTACGCTTCACAAAACACACATACGTATACTCCAGTGTTTTTACGTGAGAATTAGCTCCGAGATGTGCATTGTCCGAAGCTGAGAAAGGAATCAGCCACGTTTTGACATGTTTATACCTTCATCAGAAGCGATTTTCTAGTCATACCACAAATAAATCGGTTTTTACTACTTTGTTTCGTGATGCTTTGCAAAGAAAACGATGTCACTCGCATGTATTTGACCATAATTTTGGATTGTTTTTGATTGTATTATTTATTCGTTCACGCTTTAATTAATTTTATTATGACACATTTTTATAGATAATATGCATTGTTTTTATGGATATTCAATCGGCATCATTTTCTAAATGGTTAATTATAGTTTCGTTTGCGTTATTTTACTCATGTTTAATTTCATAAATATTGGTAATTTGGCACGACTGAAGAAAACTATGTATAGCCGAAACGTTTCGAAATTTGTTTAACAATTTTAACACAGTTGTTTTTAATAGCATTTATAATGATATATTTTTGATTTAATAAATTATATTGTGAAAATTGGTATTAGCTCAACATATTGACCTGTTTATCTTATTATTATATATATATATAATTTTTAATTGGGACGATTTTAAAATATCAAGTTTAACATAATACTTCTCCAGCCCGCAAGGTTTATTTTATTGAAGGTTTTCATATTTGAATTTGAATCGGCCGCAATGACGACACCTAGACGACAGTCGCCGACAAGGATCGCAGACAGAATTCAGAGATTAATTTTCTGTGGATGGTAAGAAGAGGGAGTTCGAGCGATAAGTTTTCCCTCATAACGACTGCATTCATGGCATGGCGTTCTCGTCGTTAGTCGAATCTACAGCGGAATTCTTTGCGGATTGCATTTCTGACGTGGAGCCAACCCGAACAAGGAAAACATTATGCGCATGTCGATGGTAAAAAAAATCGCAACCGATTGTACGAAAAATATTAAATATGAGTGCAAAACACAATACAAAAAAAATTGATGCAATAAATATGAAAAAGAAAAACAACACACACAGCAAAGAAAAATTTATTATATTTCCATATTTATATTATTTTCTGTTTTTAATTTAGAAACATAAAATCAAGTCTTGCAGTTTTGATACATAAAATATTAATAATAATTTACAAATATTTTTCTAAAAATAATAATTGACAAAATATTTGTACTATAAAAAATATGAAGTTTTATACAACACTTAAACTATACTGAATTATTTTAAATGTTTGGACATAAAAGCATGTTGCATGACAACAATCCAATCATTATAACAATTGTTTCTTGCACAAGGTAATTTCAACAGAGAAACATCAGTAATGTTGTTTCTTCTTCATTGAAATGATCAATATAAAAAATAATTTTATAATAAATATAAGTAAAGTAATGTTGTCGCGTGTGCAAAGAACTGGATTAACATCTTCAAATGATCAGTCACACCTCAAAGAGAATCACATTAATTGAGAAAATACGTGCAGCACGGGGCTTTGTGCGGCCTAAGCACAGTTGCGCAACGATTTTACTTTTAACCAGTCGATCGCGGCCCATTTACTATTCCAACAGCATGCAATTGCATAACGATTGCGCTGCTACGTAATAGTAATGTAGTTGAGCAACAATCGAGGTAGAAGGCATTGTCAGCGGTGAATGATAAGAGAGCAGCTTTTACGGCAGCCGCGCCTGTTTACACCTCGTGTAAAAATTCAAGGAATGTTTTAGAGCACGTGCATTATGGTACACAAATATCAGTGAGATAATTGTCACATTATTTTTGCGTAGACAAATTAATTGTTATTTTGCTTATCTTGTCTCTTGCATTATCAAAACCAACATGCATAATAAATTCTTATCGAATATTGAAGCGCCGAAGCGATGCAAACGTTGCATCATAAAGCTTTCAAAGTTACATTTGTATAGATAATATGTAGATATCACTTCATTTATCGATTCCTTTGTAGATATCACAATACTTACTTTTAATTCTGTTTTAATTATGTGGAAAAATATCAAAATATCATCAAAAAATAATTCTTTATTTTTATGAACTTTTTAATATTGCCGTTTACATATGCATATAAAGATGGCAAAATTTAAATAATATCATTACAATTTCTACCAAACGTGCATCTAATGTATATACTTTAAAATGCATACTACATGTAAAATGTAAAAGTAAATCTTTAAAAATACATGAGTACTATTTATAATATTATCTCATCTTGCTCGTCATTCTAATTTAATTGACAGTGCGTAAAATATTTCTCGTGTGAATGTCATGTGCGTAATTCTGTATTAATTTCATGCTCGCGAAGCTATGAAACAGTTTTAGCTCGATTAAACAGTCTAACGATATCTCAAGAATCTCCGATGCATGAAATGTATCTGTTAACAGACTGCAAGCGCTCTCTTCCATGCAGTTATTATATAATTAGCAAACTTACTTTTAATTGCTGTTTTAAGTATGTGGAAAAAGATCATCGAAAAATATAGAAATCGATTAGCAAATTAAATTTCGTTTTATCATAGTATATAATCATATGATTTAATAATTATTTTATTTTAACAAATAATCAATTTAAATAAATATACGTAATACTCGTAATTGATTAATAAATTATATCTAGCGTATTTGAAAGTATAAAATTAGGTATAACCGAGATTAGATTGCTGCGCCAATATTTTCGTGTTTTTATTACAATCGTGCGCATATTGAATGAACCAGATGCTACTTATTCACTGCGGTAGTTCCCCCGCTGTTTTTACGAAGGACCAACGGCATGGTTTCTGGATAAGAAAAGAATGGCACGTGCCAACGCGGCGACATGGCGCGCTTCGGGTGGCCGCTCGAACACGTGCTCCAGGATTTATTCTGGAGTAATCTTTCCGCGTATATGCATTTTATTATATGTATCTGACGTAAGAGAGCAAATGCAATGCATACATAGATATAAGATAACTTTTATGATACAAATATTATAAAATTATACACACACACATACATAAATTTAATTACTTTGTTATCAAAATGATATATTTCCATAACAAAATAAATTTTTAGGATTAAAGGGATGCTAAAGCTGTCCTTTATCGATTATTTTGCTTATTTTCAATTCATTAATCTTTTAATTGTATTTACAAAATTAAAAACCTTTTTTTACAATTAAAGTACAGACGGTAACATAATATGTACGTACGTAAGAATTTTATACAAAAAACGAAAAAAAAAATTTAATATAATTTACAAATTAAAATTTTTTTTCGTTTTTTAAATATATTTTTTATATATAATTATATATTTATATATATATATCTTACGTACATATTATGTTACCGTCTGTACTTTAATTGTGGAAAAGAATTTTTAATTCTGTAAATACAATTAAAAGATTAGTGAATTGAAAATAATAAAAAATAATCGGTAAAACAGAACAGCTTTAGGATTCCCTTAATGATAAATGCATAAAGAATGTATTATCTGTACACACACACACACACACACACACACACACACACACACACACACACACAATATTTTAATTAATTTCTACGTGGAAATTTAAAATCTATTACAATAATTGGACTTTATCCGCTTCTAAATTTTCTATTTCGACACAAGATTCTTTTACAATAATACTGTTAATTAATATTAAAAATAATTAAAAGAAAATGGGATAAACAAATGAATTTAATTTCGATTATAAAGTTAAGAAATACGTTAATTTTTTGCATATTACTACGTCAAAAAAATAGTGTGACTTAAAAAATTTTGTCACATCGACAGTGAATTGACTTTCGTGGCAAATAAAGCGCAAAATTCCGGAATCGAATGACGGATAGGAAATACGAGCGAAACACGAGGTCCGAGAGTTCAATTTCGTGCAAACACTTGCTTATTCCGTTTTTGTTTTTTATCGCATTATTGTATTTCTAAAGTAACATAAAAAATTTAGATTCATAAAAATCAGTCTGCATTATATTTGTCTAATTTCGTCAATTAAACATGCTAATAATGCATACTCCTTTATTCATTTACAAAACTCTCTATGTATCTCTATTCTAGCCTGTTTGTTCTAATATGCGAATACACTCGGATGATCATGCGTGCGCTGATGTAGATTATGCACGTTCGAGTGCGTAAGGGTTGAGAGTCACCCTATCAGGAGAGCGATTTTGTGAAAGGGTGGGTAAGTAATCCTTTGGAAAAACATCGACGCGCGTTGCGCATAGAAATGCCGCTTTTATTTTTTCCAATCAGTCGGATTTTAAAAATCGAAAATGAAATCAAAAGACTCGTGCATCATTCTAATTGTACTCGTTACAATTTACGGTCATTTTAGTTTCGTATTGTAATTTGTTAATTATGGCTACGCGTAATTCGTACAATTACAGTAGAATTTTTGCATTATTCAAGAAAATTATATAATAATGCATTGTACACATAATTACAATAAAAACAATTTTTTAGTAAAATAAAAAAAAAACATTTAAAATTTAAAATTTGAGATAAGAAATTGCGTCAGATGTAAAGAATAATAACAAAGTGTGAGTAAAACTAACAGATATAAAATAACCAACCGTGACAAATAGGTGCCTGTAAAATAATAAACAGTAAAAATAATAGTCGTGAGCCATTTGTTCTTATCGAGAAGTGTTTCCCGCAAAACGGAATTATTCCTACCACCCCGCGAGCGCGTATAGTACTTATTTTATCGGGGCTCTAAAGTGCCAGAGTGTCCGATGATTCAGCGTCATGCTTCAGGGGGTGGTCCTTGATATACTCTTACTCATCGTCCGTACGTGGTTTCGTGACGCAGGATGTAGGAAGGGGTTGCGTCTCTCGCACACCGGTAACGCGATCAATAAGATAATTGAAGACTTTCTCGACAATGTGACCGGCGGAAGGGAGTAATTTCACTATCTCGCTCGTACTACCGCAAGGCCATTGTTTTCGAGACGACTGTCATCTTACACTTTCAAAATTTCATTATTCGAGTCGTGTAAACAAAGGGGAAAAAAATGAACGGGCATTATATCACCAAGTTTTATTACCAAGCCAGTCTTCTGTCGATGGAATGCCATTACAAAATGGAAATGCAAAAATGGAAATCGAATAAATATATACGAAATTAATCGATAACTTGATTTATAAAAACGGTAATACGAATGCATTTTGGGTTATTATTGAAGATGCAGTTTGCAAAGTGTTCATTCATTTGTTGATTATGATGGAATTAAAATTTGTTGAATTATTTATATCAAATTTGAAGCTAAAACTTTGTTACAAACTTTAAATCAATTTCATTCACATGGCAAACAAATGGGGAAAATTAATATTTCAAACTTTATACATTTTTTAAGTAAAACTATTTGAAAAAAATATTGCGGAAACATTCTTCAAAAATATTTCCAATACATTAAAAAAACGTTGTATAGAATTTGTGATACTGTTGCAATACGATAAAAAATTGAGCTATCGATTCGTTCACACATCCAATACATTAAAATAATTATTATATTCGTAATAAAATTTTTTTATAAAAAAAGGGATTAATTGTAAATGTATTTAAATTCTATGACAGATAGAAATTAGCTATTGCGTGTAAGAGTAATACCAAATAAAATAAAAAAAAATGAATATTCCATACTTGATTCCATATTGATTCATTTCCCAATATTGTATTAGACCGCAAAGGAGTTAACGAGTTATATCGAAAGTCCAGTCGCCTTTCGAACGATCGGAGATAAAAGAAAAAAACGATCTCGGAAACGAGCCACCGCGCATTCACAGCCGATCGACCAACCGTGAAAAGCCTGTCGCGAAGAGCAAAGTGCAATCGCGCGGCAACGAGACTGATTGCACTTCCAAAAGCCGGGGCACACAGATCTGCGGTTTATTTAATTTGTCTACATGCGGGATGAAGCGTAATCGGAACAGTAGCGACATTCACGCGGCCGATGGATAAACACGCGTGAAGGATGCTGTGATAAAAAAAAAAAACATTTCAATCCTTAACGAATATATCTTTCCGTTAAAGATTTGATAATACAAACCGATCCTGTTTTCAATAAAGTAACTATTACATATGATGAATTCTAATTTACATATCGTATAAATTAATTGGCAAAATTGTAAAATAAAATATATTCTACTACTTAGGTTTTCTTATTAAAAAACTATTACTCATAATTTTCGGATTATTTCTTATATCTATATATGGACATACATGTGAAATTTGTTAATCATTGTACGCTTTTATTATCTCAACATCGATAAGCTAATTGTTGTCCCTGTTATCAGTACCGCATTATGTATTTGCAATCGCCAATAGCGCTGAAAGAATAATATTATTAAGCAAGCAAATAGCGCGTAGGCCGTTATCAGCGTTTGAAAAAATATTTCATTCGTACGAGATGTATTTAGCTTAACTGCATCGTGCCCAGAGATGCGTGGGCGAGAGAAGTGATGCATCGATCAAACTTCCTCTACAAATCTCTCTGCCAGACTGCACTCGTCAGATGTAAACGAACTCTAAGCGATATAGCTGCCCGTAATCCTAATTAGTGATTAATTTTTATCTCAATCGTTCGACGTTGAATAATAAAATACACCGATAGAAAAAAAATGGTTACGGTAACCGTAATATCACTATAATTTTTAGTCATTTTCGGATTCAACCATATTTTTATAGTTATTAAATATAAATTATAATTAGTTTAAACTACATTAAAGTTCTCATAACCATAATATTGGTTTATGCAACTTATGATATGCGTTGCTGTAATCAAAATGGAGATTCTAATATAATTAATTGCACATAAAATAATCACTATAAGCATTTACTATAAATATGTAATTATTATTACTAATATTATGTAGTAATAATTACTATAAAAATGATATTCCTTAATTTTACTTAAATTACTACTTAAATTACTGCACGGAAAGAATTTTCTCTTAAAAATTACCCTGAAAATTGTGGTAATTGTAGGACAACGTAAACCTTGAAGAATTTTACTATACTTTTGACAAATTTACTAAAATTTTAATAAAATTTGTAAATTTTACTATACTTCTAACAAATTTTACTAAACTTTGCCAAATTTTATTAAAATTTTACTAAATTTTAGTAAATTTTATTAAAAGTATGGTAAAATTCTTCAAGGTTTACGTTGTCTCACAATTACCACGATTTTCAGGGTAATTTTTAAGAGAGAATTCTCTCCGTGTACTTATCGTAAAAGCGAACTTTTAGAAAAATGGATATTTCAACATATCCGACTCCTTTAAATCGCACTTGTCGCGAAGCGTGTACAGAACACAAGTATTTTACATTTAAATGCCGATTCGGTTCTTACCTAACGCAAACAAACATTCGCGAGTGTCAACTGCGGAGGTTTCGGTCACGCCGCTCGGCAAATAGGTATGAGATAAACACGAAGAGCGACGCAATGTGCGCAACGACGGTGTGCAGCGTGCTCAATCCGCTGTGCTTTGCGTGCGGTGTGCACGTGTGTCCGGGCCGGGCCTCGATACGAGAAGTGACCAGGTCACCGGGTGTTTCTGGCGATTGCGATTATGCACCCGACCGGTTCGAAACGCTTAACATTAATTTCCCATTCAACGGTTCTCACATACCACAACAATCAGCGAACGGAGGGCGTTACCTGTGTTTCTCGTTTGCGTGTGTTTTTTTTTTGCTCTTCGGCAGTTCCAAGATTATCCCAGTAAAAATATAATATCGACCTACGATTACAGCAAAACCGAGAAAAATCGAATATATATATTATCTATTCAAATAAAGCATTTGAATTATCGAACGATGTTGTAATTTTGTACAATTGCGTATTTCGTCCCCATATATTCTATAACAAATATCAGACGAGAATTTGTATTAATTTTATATATATTGCATTAAATCACTATGTTACTGTAATCGAGTTACAACGGCTCAAATGTAATTACTCTGATATGGTTAGGAAATTATCTCACGCCTGTCTCGAGATTCGTAAGGTTTTTGCCTTGGGGCGAAATAAATACGATCGAGCTTTCGAATGGACTTTTAAAGGACACTAAACGATCAGACGAGGGAGAATTTAGCTGCCCTAAGGCGGGCGAGTTTCCCGAGCGCAGCCCTCGGCCGGAGGCTGCGCGCAGGAAGCGCGAGAGGTGCCGGCTGACAGACCGGCGATAGGGCGGCGACGCGACACCCGGCTGACCCGGCGTGGCGCCCGGCGCGACGACGTCAGCCTCGCGGCTCCCGGCACGAGGGTAGACACGCTCCACGATGATAAAACCGGCGATCGATAAGAAACCGCACGCGATAGCCGGCGCCACGGCACGGCCGGATCGCGGGAAAGCAAAGAAAATTCCCCAACCCCCCCACCCCTCCTCCCGACGAAGGCTGAAATATGGCAATTTTTTTTTGTAAAGGCACGCGAGACTCACCGCTCGGAATTGCTCCAACAGCTCCTGCCGGTCGTCGATCGCGGTGGCCATGTTGCCCGAATATATAATCCTTTTCCGCCTGTCCTTTCTCCGCTGCTTCTTCTCCGTCTCTCTCTCTCTCTCTCACGCCCTACGGTTCCCTCCCTCTCGCGTATCTCTCTTCCTCCGTCGAGAATCGTCCGTCCTTCTCGGCTCCCGATGACTCGCGTATACGTCGTGACACAATGCGGCGCGCAACGTGCTACGGCACTCGCGACGGTTTTTCTCACCCGATCGCGCTTTTACCGCTTTGCGCGAATGCGAACGCGCGCGACACTCGATACTCGATACCCGGAACCGACGGTCCGACCGCTCAGTTCTCCGCGAATACCTTTCTGGACACTCTACAGTTAGCCCGACAGCGTCGAACACTCGACAGACCCGACGCGATCGGAGTCGCAGGTAGGACTGCGCCGCGAGTGCGCGCGGGCGCGAACGCTCCACTCCAAACACCGCGCGCGCCAGCGGACCGATCGTTGCCGGGAACGCACGAGAGTAACCGAGAAACGCTCACCGGGCGTTCAACGTTCGGTTCGGTTCGGTTCGCGACTCATTCGACCACATTCGCTTCGCGACGGCCGATGATTTTTTGATATCACGTACGTCGTCCCTGCGACCTCGCTCGCGACCTCAAGCAATACGCTCTGTGTACGTGTACACTGTGTTTCGAATTCCGTTTAATAAATTTATTCAAAGATCCATTATTCAATTGTTCCTTACAGGCTTCCCAACGTGCACATTATTCCGTCGCACAAATTGGATCGAATGATTTGCCAACTCGGCTCCAGCTTTCACTTTTTAATGACAATTTTCTCTTCGATTTTTCGCGCGAAATTTGAATCGGATCGGGACCACGGCGGCGATGACTCATTCTCCGCATGTAAAGTAGTAATGTATGTTTGGATCGGGAAAAAATTTAGGCTGAGTCACTCCTATCGCTAGTCTATGTTCCGATCACGATATCGAAGTGCATGATCGCGACGTTCATGCTCATTTATATTCGCATGGTTCCACTTTGTTTTGCAGCCCTCTTTACAACGAAGGAATATTATCGCATTTATCTGGATTAAATACATGAAAAAGTTAATCATAAAAAAATTAAAAAAAATTTTTTTCATTATATAATGCAAATTGAACATTGGACAAAGGAGATTTATCTAAATTATGCAACATTGTTGAAAATGACTTGTATAAAAACTGACAAAGCTTAACAGAAGGAAAATGATTTTTTTGAATGTGCCGTTATTGCATCAAAAATTAAAGTCTCCATTGACTTTTCATGTTCCTTGTCTCTTTATTGACATTCTATCTCTCCCACTACGAATATGCTTCTGCGGGCATTGACCCCTTTTTAACAATGTGACACACGGGTGACGGAAATATAAACTGTCCAGGGTTCCCCAAAGATCTCTTAAGATCATCCTTTAAGTTTTTCCAAGAACTGCCGTGCATTAGAATGGTAATATATAAAGCCGCGGTAAGATAATAATACACAGAAATATTTTCTTAATTAACTTATTTTTACCAAGTTCTATGCGCAAAATTTCACTGTGTAATTTAAAGAATTTTAAGATATTAAATCAAGTTGATTTTATAACGATTAAAAATATAACAGCGAACACGGAGAGATAAGACATAGCAAAGATACATCGGATATTAAGAGCAAACATGAACTAGTATCATAAGAATCTAATTGGATACTATCACCGGCATCAAACTTAAAAGTATGAAATTATTGTAGATAACGGCTTCTTTGACGTAAAGTGATTTATTCATAGATACATTTACGATAATATATGCAACAAGAAGTAAATCGCTTTCTTATCGAAAGGAGCTCCGCCTCAAATAAGGTCCTATTGTAAAGTGATATATCTTTATCGCTATACACATTAAGTTAGCCTTCGTCAGAAATTACAGAAATTCGCTTTATACAATTCTTCGACGGCGAATAAATTACGCACTAATCGAGAGATTTTATAATATAAATTACAAATAAAATTGTACAAGTTTAAGAACGTAAAAAAAAATTTATAACAGGATACCAAAATCATTTATAAATTTATTTGTAGGAGACCGTAGTTTTAATAAGAAAAAAATTACGCTAAATATAAAAAAACATACATCTTAGTAATAAAAACTTTAATTCGTGAAAATATCCGTTTTCTCAAAAACTGCTCGAGTATATTCTCCAAACATATAAATCCATTGTTAAAAAAAAAATTTCGTTGTGCGTGTGTTCACATTTACGTATGTGTGTGCATGTGTGAGTGCATATCAAGCTAAAATGTAATTACACACAAAACTAGCTGCGTAAAAATGTAACATTCACGTTGTCATGATTCAATCATGAACCAAATAATCACGAGCAATTTACGCTAATTTAATATATTTGCAAGACTACCTCATATTACGCTGAGAATGATGTTACCAAGATGTTTGCGCACAACGAAAAAGTTGAAGCACGTAATATGTATGTGTGATAGAAACGCATATAGGCACTTGCCTTAGATATCTAACGAGTAATTAATAATCTGAAATGATACAAATATCTTACGATGGACAGTTCATCTAGAACAAATATATACAAAACGATACCGATTTTCCATTCCATTTGCGGTAACGCGTTATTAATTATATGCATTATGTAACGTATTGTTTTTATTAATGCTCAGCAAATAAAAGTAACTGTCGGATTTAAAATATTTTAATTTTAAATCTTTTGTATCCTATTTTGTTAGTATCAAAATAAAATTGATTCATACTGTTACATTAAAAAAGGTACATAAAATAACAAGGCGTTTCAACCAACGTAGATTAACTTTAATCTCGGTTTAATTTACTTGTTATCTCATTCTAGTTCCAAAAATTAGAAAGAGATAAAGAGTAAGTTAATCCGAGATTAATCTACGTTGGTAGAAATAGGCCCAAGACAAAAACCAATCGAATCACCAAGGTTAACGTTAGCATTCTTGAAAACAATATTAGAAATCCATATTTGCGTCACGACGTTCAACATCAATCGAAATGATCGATTTTTGGGTCTTATATTGATCTATACAAAAATATATGTATACACGTCTCATATCAATTCTTTGTTTCACAGCCTGTTTTAAATAAAATGTAGCATACTCTTTGCCGACGATGTACAAGTGGCTAGAATTTATCAATAGAATTAGTATTTGTGTTACAATAAATTCTGTTAAATCGAATTCTTCGACATCTTTCTTATGCTATAATTAGTAATAGAGAACAATAAAAATCTGCTGTATTCATTAGCAAAGCTCGTTTTTGTCAGGGTTTGTCCGACAAGTATACAACTATTTAAAACACACTGTGTTGATTTTATTTTTTCGGGTTTTCATTGCAAAACTCAAAATTCTTTAATTTTTCATCAGTAATTATATAAAATTTTACCTTCCATTTACGATTTATTTAGCCTAAGATAAAAGTTCTTCATTTTTATAAAACACTCTGCGTTCCGCGCACATTTCACATTGGATGGACATTTACGTAAAATCAAATAATACCAACTTTTGAAATAATATAAAGCACAAATTTTTAAATTATATCGACGCTTATTGTAATACTCAATCACAATGGGGCATTTTGGATATAACACTTTTTAAGTCAACACAGCTTAATGATGCAAAAATCAACATTTTTCACATGTTTCTCTAATAAATCTTGTAATCTGTAATGCATTTTCTTAATATTATTTGATTGTATACTATCTCTTTAAAATAAAACTAATTATCTTACCATGTTACATAATTCACAAAACTGTTATATATATTTAACAATATGATCCAGTAACTTAATTTTGACAATTATTTAAATGGATTTAAAAGATGATACAAGTTAAAATCGTTATAATTTTTATGTAATAAATGATAGTATAAAAAAAGAAAACTAATTATTATTTATAATTTATATAAATATTATTTAAACATATCTACATGAAAAATATTAATTATCAATTTAAATCAAAAGAAATATAATAAAATGTAGTTATTTATTATGCTATTAACTTAGGAATTTGGGAAACCTTTCCCTTTTTACGCAATAAAACAATAAAAAGATATAAGATGGAAAATTAGAGTAAAGAAATATAAACACAAAACGCAATAGAGTTGTATAGCCTCTGGTGCAAAAACGATGAATATTTACAGATTACTATTTCGGGAAGGCAGAGTATAGATATGCTAACTTATCTCCTTGTCTCGTTTCTTTTTATTTTATACAAACTATAGCTTATGTTTATTCTATTTTCTGATATACTCTAAAATCTTATGTATAATCTAATCATAATACACACATCTCTCAGTCTATTCTGTACATACGATCGGCGCAAAGAAAATCCTTGCTTATCGCTCTGTGCGCCAAGTAGACATTTTAAAAGCCGATAGAAAAGATCGATGGACATTTGGCCGTCGTAACACATTATATTCCGAAAACGATTGGTTGCTATCATCTCTATGTCCTCGCAACTTATCATTTGGGTTAATCGGCTTGTTAATCCTTATTTTAGGTTATTACCAACATTTAATAGTTAAGGTAACACGCATTTTATAGACCGTGTTGTTAAGATTGCTACGAATAATGCAATCTTGTGGTCGCAGATCGTTAATTATCTCGTGTGAAAATTATTTTGTTATCATCCACAGTGAAAGGTGTGATACAAAATTTTTTTTAAATCGAAAACAATTATTTTCTATAAACAAATCGATTATTATAAAGGTATGTATCACGGTTCATCCGTGATTTGTCTTCCGCTGTCGGAAAAAATGAAATGGATTATTTTTTGTAAAAAAAAGAACAATTCAACGAAACATAAAAACGGAAATACAAACAAATATTTTTATAATCGTGTGCATCGTAAGGTAAAACAGTATCGTTCGTATTTTCGTATTATACAAGCGAATTTCAAGTACGCACGTGTGTGTGGAAGCACAAAATAATTTTTTTGTCTTGCATTGTGCAGCGTTGTCCTAGGAAATTTTATAGATTGACGTATAAATGCAGATCGATGATTGACTAGCGATGCTATTAATATCTAAACATATAATCTTCGTAAATACAAATGTGTGAAGTGCAATTGACAAAAAATGTTCACCATGTATGATAGCTGTATTGTAATGTGACTACGTTATAATACTTTGAGTCTTAAGTTCGCTCGCTCGCTCGCTCGTAAATTATACTTGATAATATACGATCTGCAATAATTTGATGAGAAACAATCATTAACGTTAACTTTGCATCGAGAGTCGCTATCGTAAACGCCCCGGAGCCTTGTGCAGAGCTAACAGACGACACGAAGTGGGCTAGTGAATCCTAGGATGAGGAATGTAGTTTTCCTAGACACCCGCTTCCGTGTCGGTGGTGCTGCCATGGTACTCCTGGGGCTGAGAAAGGGAAAGAAGTGCATCCAGACCTAATGATTCAGCCGGATCTGGCGCGGATCTCGACTATAATGTTTAACACACACACAAAAAAAGACTGCCTCTAAAATTATAGCCGAGTGTAACAAAATAATGCAACAAAACGGAAAAGTGAAATCTTGTCAAATTAAATTTCACGATGTAGGATGTTTACATATATTCGCTGACATGCATATTTATACCTATAAAATAAAATGTAAAATGTGGCCGATAACATATGCGATAATAATATACACACAATTCGATAATGTACATAACCTCTTGTGATTTTACAAAATTAAAAAAAGGAGAAGAAATAGTAAACGGTATACATTATGTTTTTCCGAACACTTTTTTCCTTACCGATGCACTTTGATCGGCTTCTTTACAGTTGCTACAAATATAATCATCTTCCTCCGCAATTTCTGTACGATCCAATCCAACACAATGCATATGGAACCAACCTTCGCAGCCACCATCACACTGAACCCAATCAACTTCTTTACCTAAATAACAAATAAAATAAATATACGTGTTGAAATGTAGACAAAATAAAAGTATAATTTAAGAAACAAATGAGGGTATAATTAAAATACTCCTAAATCAAATCATATATACAAAAATAATTTGTGTGTAACATATTTGATGTGTAACATACTTTATGATTAAAAAATTTATGTACACAATTATTGGCAATATAATGTTTATTATTGACATTATCCATTGCATATATTACGACATATAATTATTATATTGTATATAGACATTTATAATGCTTAGACGATATCATTAAAATCACGTTGCGAATATATTGTAGACAATGTCCTTACCACTAGGCCGCAAACAGTTAACCGCTGCGCAATCATCCTCTTCGTCCGAACTTTCTTGCTTAGTCTTCTTCGTACGATTACCGCCTCGCTTCCTAGGACTTTCTTCACCCTCGCTCTTACGTTTCATCTGCAATTTATGTTTAACTTAAAATTAAGCTGTTTAATTAATATTTGTAAAACTGAGATTATTTCTATATTTAAATTTGGATTTACGTAATAATCTATATTTAGATTATTACGTAAAATAAAATCCAAATTTTACTACAAAAATTTATTAATTTCTAAGATTAATATTTTTATTAATATAACATTTCATTCGAGACACTATCATTATCGAAGAATCAAATACCTTTCGAGGTCCACGTTTTATGGGAACCGGCGAACTGCTTTGTCTCTTTTCTTTAGCGACAGGACCGCCGCTTTTGCTGCGTTTAACCACATTTTTTTCCTCAGCCTTTTGGCGTCCGATTTTCTTAAGTAATTCAAATTCCTCCGATTTTCTCTTCCTACCCCGTTTCTTCACGTCCTTCATTTCTTGATCGATATTCGCTTGGACTTCTTCAAGTGACTTGTATTTTCGCATAGTATTATGATTATTCATGTAACTCAATATGCGCCAAATGTGCTGTGTTTCGTCCAATGCGACTTCTAACAAGTCCCCTTCCATCATAAGTTCTTCCAAACGCGATCTCGTACTCGAAGATAACATGCCAAATGACTCACTGTCACTCGACTGAGTTTTTCGTCGAATTTTCGAGACTAAAAATAATAATATAAAATATAATTATTTTGTAATTAAATATTGAAAATACATTACATATATTTATCACAATTAGAGAAACTCACTATAGGAATATGCGTGCTCATTACTATTAAAAGTACTACATGTTGGTTCCTCATCCAGAGCAACGATATCGTCATCATCATCCTAAAATATTAAAAAAATATTTATTTTTTGTTTTGTTATTTATAAAGATCATTTACACTTAACAGATTTATTGCTCATATTATTATCAATACTTACAGCAGTACTAGGCGTGCTATCGTCCGAATGCACTCCGCTGAGAGGCGCAATAGCCTGTACTCTCTGATGAAGTTCGGGATTATTTGCTGCCTTTTTCAGCTCGCTAGTGATGATCTTTTCCGTCTTCTCCCTTGCCGCAGCTTCAACTAACTTTTGCGACATTACAGAAAGTTTCGCCAATATCGATGAGAGTTCGTCCGTAGCTAATGCTTTCCTCGCTCGATCCTAATTATTATACATATATTGTGTGTGATACATATATATACATATATAATAGCTAAAGGTATCGTTTACTTAAATAATGCAAGAAAATATTTAATAAGACCTACCTGCCAATTCATCGCGCGTTCCGTTAGACATTGCAACGCTTCTCCTTCCGGAACCCGGATCGGAATTTTTTGGAGACTCACTAAGAGAGCCAATATAGTTTCCAAACGAGGTCGTCGAGAACGTAAACAACATGGACATAAAAACTTCATATCCTTCGACGTTGGTTTACCTTTGTACGATGTTTTGGGCAAAGGCACACAGTTTACTGTATAAATAAAATTTCATATATAATTAAAATATCACACACAAATAATAGCTATTTTTGGCTTTTAAATTACTGTACTTACTGTGAAACCAGTCCTTGCAAAGCTCGCATTGGAGCATAGTACCGAATTTTGGTCGCCGGCAAACGCAATACTTGGAATCTTCTGCTTCTGCTTTCATCTTCATCAAGTTTCTTTCTCTCAAACTTCTCATCGCCTCCATTTCGCGCTGTTCTGCTAGCTTGAAAGCAGCTACCACATTTGCCGAGTCGCTGGAATCGTCCAACTTTGTATCACAGACATAAACGGCACCTATGGATTCGTCGCCTTTGTTCTTCTTAGTTTTCATTGCCTGTACGCCGACGCCAATTCGCGGCGATAGAGCTTCCATTAGCGTATAGTGAGAGTTTTTTCTTAAGAATGTTCTCGCGGTCCTTTCTTTCCAAGCTTTTGCCTGCGAGAGGGTAGATTCCAACGTTGGAAGGTCGTTTAGATGCAAAGGAATGTTTCTTCCTTTCCTTAATAAATCGTCCATAGTATCATAATAGGGAAGATTTTCTCTTGACCGTATATCATCAATCAGTTTCGTCCAATTCTTTGCTTTATTAAGTATATCTTGAAGAGTATCCAAACTCGGCAAATACGCCTCAACCTCCTCTGCCTCACGAATAAATTCCTCCACAGCCGCGATGGTTCGTCTATTTTTGGTATTAAGAAACACCTTGGCCTTCTCTTCCCACTTATCAATTGCTTTCGTTAACGCGTGCAATTCTGACAGTGTACTTTCGATACTGACATGAGGTGGTATCGTCATGCCTTTCTCGATTAACTTTACTATTTCTTCGCGACTAACAGACTTCGGATCATCTTGAAGGGATTTTACTTCTTCTAGCCACTGGATCTGTGCCAGTTTCTATAAAAAAAGTTTTATTAAAACACAATATTTTTAACAAAAAAATATACATATGATCTTTATATGTATGATTACATACTTGTTTCAATCGTACTAGTTGAGGTAATTCAATGCAGATAGAGTCACCAAAATCAATGCATTTCTCCAATTTCTCTACGTCGCAATCATCGTCCTTGGATTCCAATTCTGCTGCATCCTTTTGAAATTGTAATACTTGATCAAGTATAAATTTGACACCATCCGATTCCTTAAGTTCACAGCACAAATTAGTTATTTCCTTATAAAAAAGTGTCAATTCTTCTACTGTAAGTTTATACTTGGTATCAACTGTTTGTCTAGTCCTATAAAAATGAAAATTGTAGAAAATAAAATCATGTAAATTACAATACAGCATGGCATAATAAAATCTTACGCTTTACTAACCTCGTGCGTTGTTTATTGTTTAATAGCTGTTGTGCAACGCTGGCGCATTTCTCGGCATCTTGCACAGCTGTTGTTAAAGCTGTCAGTAGTTCACTTTCAGGGAACTTTTTGTTTTCAGCTTCATTTAGGAGTTCTTTCAAGTCATTTAATTCAATTTTATCGTTTTTAGGATCCATCGCTTCCTTCACCTTGGCCACCCACGAATCAAATGATTCGGCCTTCAGTTTTAATTTTTGCAGCATGATTGGCAGCTCATCCAATGTATATCGATAACGTAACGTATGCTTCTCTGGTGGGCAGGAGCATAAATCAGCAAAGTGTCTCAAACAAACTAACTGCAAGTTGTGGCACGAACATGTGACTGCACTGAGAAAACAGGTGGTTTTGCATGCTTCGCACTGTCTCTCGTCATCTGGTAGAAGCTCAAAAGCCTCACGTTCTGCCTCTGTCACACCCTTAACAAAACAAGATCCACAATTCCAGATTCACAATTACAATAAATTTCATTGTTTTAACAAAAAGCGTGTTTTCATAAAACAATAATTAACGCGCAAATATTGTTTCAAGCGGAGTAATATGCGATTTGAAAATTATATTTCACTGAGGCACACACGCATCCATCTGTAGAGGACGAATGTAACGCGTATCGAGGTGTATGGCGGAATTCGGGGTGCTCACGCGATCAACGTGGCGCTCCGCACTCAAGGATTTGGCACGTAAATAGCGCACATCTAGGCAAATTATGCGAAACAGCCGCGGGAAACCTAAGCTGCGCGTTTAGCATCATGGCACAAGGCTTCGAAAACATAACCTTTTTACTCACCTATACTAAGTTACATAACTAGAACAAAGACGCAGCGAATAAGCATCGGCCAGTCAAGGCCGACAGCCACGACCACGAGAACACCACTACGATAACGGCAAGTCCGATGGAATCGGCAATAATAAAAATATGTGGCGACACTAATTACGTTTACAACGTGGACAGATCCTGAATTCTGCCAGTTCTGAACGCCGAATGGTTGACGATACCATTATACCACGGGTACATACATATATGTACGAATTTTGCCGCGCGTCGCGTGTACGTATGTGTCGTGTCGTGTGTATGCGCGTGCGCGCGCGTGTGCATCAGATCCCAGACCGCGCTGACCGCGCCAACCACGCCGACCGCGCGCCGTTGGAACGTAATGTACTACTTTGCCTAAATATATCGACCTTTCATGGCAAAACTATTATCAGTATTCAAACGTTACATCTTTTTTCCGTTGGAAACAAGATTGTATTTTATATCTAATATTTTTTTATCACGTTTCTTGATTATCAATCCAAAACATAAATTTTGCATTTTATATACACACACACACACACACACACAATATATATATATATATATATATATATATATATATATATATAGAATTAAATATTATATTGAATTTAACATTGAACATAAGATACGAATATAGAGCATTTTTTAAATCTGGAAATATTCTATGTTGCGACTTTCAAAAAGTAAATAATTGCAGCCATTAAAAAAATAAAAAACAAAATTAGATTTATATAAAATTATCTAAATAATTAAATATTTAATTATAATAAAAATGACAAATGACAATTAACTTATTAAATTCTCCTTAAGAGAATTCTCCTGTTGTGAAATATTTTAAGTTTTTCTTCTTCAGAAATTAATATTATAAATATCAATATATATAAATATTAATATATATTTACCCATTCTAGTAAGTTTTTCCGCAATTTCTTCTCATCCTCTACCATTTGCAACATGTCGTGATACGTGGCGGTTGCGACTCCGATATCTAACGAATCTGGATCCAATGACATTTTACAAACTAGCTCGTCATGAGAAAATACACAGAACCTTCTTAAGTTGGAATAATGCGTGATGCATTCTCGCCCAATTTTAAGCTGATAACAAAAACAATTAATTTAACTTATATAATCTATGTACAATATCGAGTATATGTAAAATTTGAATTGTTGAATGTTTTAATACTGTTATCATGTGTATTTAGATCAATCACTT